>NC_089749.1:23482661-23600161 GCF_040412425.1 Macrobrachium rosenbergii
AATCAAGCCAAATTTAAAAGAAAACTTTCCATGAAACGTAAGTGACTCAAAGCAAAAGAAGGGAGATGCTTATTCATCTGTCTCTTAAGAGTAACTCTGAAACGACTTTCAGTAAACAACAGTTATGTCACTGTCCTCTGCCTCAGCGCCCAAAGCCAATAGTTGCTTATTTTATTCATTTCAGCATCATTCAGACTGTGTGCAAATATTCAAAAGGAATTATATAAGATGATCATGAATAAAAAAAAGCTAAGTTTTCACACAATATCCATGTGCAGAAAGGATAAAAAAAAGGAAAATTAGATAATACAGGGAAAACTAAAGACTAAAATAAAAATAGAAAACTTTCTGAAAATAGAGGTATCTTTCATTTTTCATTTGCAAAAAGAAAAAAAAATATACTAGAAAAATTATTAAAATGCCGCCTTTATTTGAAACCATTCATGATATTATTTGAGGTGAATACGGAAGTCGAACTGAAACATTTGGAGCAATACATTAATCTTTCGTGCTTCTGCCTCTCTCTCTCTCTCTCTCTCTCTCTCTCTCTCTCTCTCTCTCTCTCTCTCTCTCTCTCTCTCTCGTTTTACTGTATTTCAAGGGGAAGGAGGTTACATTTCAAAACAGATTTTCCACTTTTTCTGTCTGGTGAAGCAAACTTTTTAGATTTGGAGCCCCCACTCTCTCTCTCTCTCTCTCTCTCTCTCTCTCTCTCTCTCTCTCTCTCTCTCTCATGCTAAATGCTTAATTCGGCTTTTATTTGAACCCTTTCAACTCTTCAATCTTTCTTTCTGTTTTTCAAAAGAAGAAGACCCTTCTCTCTCTCTCTCTCTCCTTCTCTCTCTCTCTCTCTCTCTCTCTCTCTCTCTCTCTCTCTCTCTCGTACTAAATGCCTAATTCGGCTTTTATTTGAACCCTTTCAACTCTTCACTCTTTCTCTCACTTTTCAAAAGAATAGATAGAAAACCCTTCTCTCTCTCTCTCTCTCTCTCTCTCTCTCTCTCTCTCTCTATATATATATATATATATATATATATATATATATATATATATATATATATATATATATATATATATATATATATATATATAATGTGAGAGCTCTTAAATTGGCAGAATAAGATGTCATGGGTGTGATTGTGGTGAAGACTTTGTGGGCAAAACATGATGTTAACATGTTGGTGTGATCATAGAGAAAGACAGTCGCAAACCTTTTGCTATGTCTAGTATTTTATGTGGGAGACTTGAGACCAGACTTCAAAGTCTATAATGGAATATGTGAGTTTTGAGTTTGCAGGCTATTAGCCATAATCAGATTTTTTAGTTGGACTGAGACTAAATCTTGAGTTAGATGTTTTCTTAATTGACAATTTCATTTATGATGCATTTTAATTTTGCTTTGTTTATTCGTTGCTTGTTAGGTTGCTTTAAGTAATAAATCTATTTTTGGTGGGAAAGATTGAGTTTTCCTTATATGACCCATTTCATTTCTTTAATGTGGAATGAGAGAGAAATCCGTGTGAGAACGAAAGAGATCTTTGTGACGTTAGCGAGAGAGAGAAAGAGGGGCGTGTTAAATGCCCGTTGAGAAAGACTCGCTGTTGAAAGAGAGAGAGAGAGAGAGGAAACAGGGTTGACCCTCCCCCCCCACCGCCTCTTGAAGATAGACCAATAGGTTCGCTACGTAGTGTTCTTACCCAGAACATTCTGTCTGTTTCTAAACAGTTGTAACATATGTATGTATGTATATATATGTATATATATATATATAATACATATATATATATATATATATATATATATATATATATATATATATGTATATATATATATATATATATATATATATATATATATATATATATATATATATATATATATATATATTAATCAATCCGTTGGGTCACTTGACGATGTCACTGTGATGAAAAAAGTGGCACTTCTATACCTTCATTATGTAAATCATGGCATCTGGACACCGTTCCATCATGTATCTTGCTTAGACCACCCTACTTTATGTTGAAATTTTGTATTAACGGATGCGTAGTTTGATTTATTAAATGAATATATATTGGAAATCCCGGGAATTCTGCATAACATTAACAAAAACATCAAATATTATGGTTACAGTCCATTTTTAACGAGGTCAAACGAAGCTTGACAGAAATTTTTTATATCCGTTGCAAACACACACGTATGTGCGGTTATCATATAATTTATATATATGATTTTTATCACTTTTTTGTACGTGATTCATTTATCATATTACCTGTGGTAATGTGTGATATATATATATATATATATATATATATATATATATATATATATATATATATATACATATATATATATATATATATATATATATATATATATATATATATATATATATATATATATATAATATATATAGATATATATATATATAGATATATATATATATATATATATATATATATATATATATATATATATATATATATATAAATATATATATATATATATATATATATATATATATATATATATATATATATATATATATATATATATATATATATATATATATATATATAGCTACCGTCGAAGAGAGGACCTTCCGTGAACACCGAAAACCGAAGATCTACGGTGATATATTGACGGTATCTTCGTTACGATACAAGAAGCTGACGACGCCAGGAAAACAGTGGGTGTCATCAAAAGAAACTCGGTGCTTAATTTCACCACAGAGCACAGCCAGCAGAAGACCCTGCCTTTTCTGGATGTCCTAGTTAAACAACAGGAAGGACAATTTAAAACTGCGGTATTCACAAAAACAATAAAGGCTGGCCCTTGCTTGAATGTCCGCGGAAAATGCCCAGACGCCTACAAAAAGTCAGTAGTGAGTGCTTATGTCAAAAGAGCACTCACCCACTGCGCTTCTTGGAGAGATGTGAACAATGAACCGGACAGAATTCGAAAGTTATCGACGAGTAATGGATAGCAGATCGTATCGTCGAAACTGCAGTTAAAAAGAAAGTTGACGAATTCTACCAACCGACCACGACGACGGCAGAAGAGAACCGTTAAGTCATTTATCATCTCCAGCATTATGGGATTGCGTACAAGGAGGAATACCGTAGCCTACGGGGAATCATTGATAGAAGCGTGACACCTAAGGCCCCTTACAAGAAAATTAACCTCAGGCTATACAGTAAGCCTAACCTAGTAGCAGCCCTAATAATGAAAAACAGCACCGCTTCCGTGGGAGCGAAGAAGATGTGTACGAACGTACTGTATAAATTCATATGCCCGGAGGAGATGTGTGAATCTCACGGCAACACCTTCATGGGACACACTACTACGACCCTTCGGAGGCGAATGCTGACCCACAGAAACCAAGGGGCCATACATCAGCACTTCATTGATGTACATGATAGGAAGCCATCCCTGCAAGAACTGATTGAAGGTGCTCAGGTCGTCTATAAAGAAAGCAACTATGGTCGTCTTTTAATAGCGGAAAAGGTGAGCATCACCATCCAACAACCAACTCTTAACATCCATTAAGAGTCGGATCACAAACTCCCTTCCAGAAGAAAGAGGACTGCGCAAGCGAACGCAGACCAGACAGCGCGCCCCCGAACGCTAGACACGGCGCGCCCGTCAGGAAGTACAAAGTATACCTTAGTTTAACCAGACCACTGAGCTGATTAACAGCTCCCAGAGGAGCTCGCCCGGAAGGATCAGATTATTTTGTGGCTAAGAACCAATTGGTTACCTAGCAACGAGACCTACAGCTTATTGTGAATCGAACCCATTATAGCGAGAAATGAATTTCTATCACCAGAAATAAATTCATAATTCTTCATTAGCTGGCCGGATACTCGAACGCGGGCCCAGCAGAGTGCTATCCGAGAGCTATATCGACCCGTCCAACGAGGAACTGTAGGAAAGCATCCAGGGAAGCATAAGTAACACCTGGCACGTCCCTGAGGCCTCGCCCGACACAAAACACGGCACAATATGTTTTTATTTTCGGTTTTGTTTTATATTTTTGTTTTTGTAAATATGATATATACAGTATAATTATACTTTGCAAAATTATTCTTTTTATACATAGCTATTAAGTAGACTGGAAAAATATTGTTTTGCAGCTGCAGTAGAACATCCATTTCATATTTTGTATGTTATGCCTAAAGCTTTCGACCCTAAAAGTGGTTCACCCTTTAATCCCTGGACCAATCACTGCTTAGGTCTACTTTTCCATCCGCATGTAGAGACAAAATTATTGTTTGTAAGCCTTGTTGCGGGCTGATCTATGAGCAAGAGCCCGTGCTGGCATAAAGCCAGTTCAGTCAATAACAAGAAATTGTAAACCAGCAGTCACTTGAAAATACCTCAGACTGGAGAAACAGTTGTCGTGACAGAAAACAATAAATGGAAGAAAGAAGTTTGTGTGACCTTCAACGAAGATTGACCCATGAGGATCGGAAAAAACTCCGACGATATGAAGATTCCGGCAAAAAATTTATTGAGGGCACAAAAAGCAATTGCTTTCAATGAAGATTGTCTTAGAGAAAAACTATGCCCTAAAAGTATATATATATATATATATATATATATATATATATATATATATATATATATATATATATATATATATATATATATGTATGTATATATACATATATATACATACATGTATATATACAATATATATCTGTATAGAGAGAGAGAGAGAGAGAGAGAGAGAGAGAGAGAGAGAGAGAGAGAGAGAAGCCTAACGTACCAGCATCCCACAGGACATCAATTCAATTGAAGCCTACACAAAAGCATTCCTACGGGCCACAGGACCTCTAGGATATTCGTCAAGTTGACCTCGGGCAAGACAGGACACCTCTTCCTCGTTCCTCGGATTCTCAAAGGACCTTCAGCACTGGATAGCTCTTCAGGTCCCGCTACCTGGCCTCGGGTTGAGCCCTATATGCTTTCGGTCATTCATTTGTATTCTCATTTATTATTTCTTTTCTTATGCATTCATTTGTCCTGTTTTTTTTTTAAGTGTGCAGTAGCCAATTATTTAGTTTCATATTTACCCATTAATTCACTTTCTTACACATTCATTTGTTTATTCAAAATGACACACGGTCATTCTTTTTCTAAACGTATATATTAATCATTCTCGAATTCATTTAGTCATTCATTCCTCTCGGCATTTATCCATCCATACCACTGAGTATCTTGTCATTCGTTCGGACAGGAATTCAGTCATTCACTGAGAAAGGTATTCATTCATTCGTTCAATCATTCACAAGGGCACTTAATCATTCCTGTTCTCTCGTAAAAGATGACTAACACACCCGACGAAGGTCTAGGATTCTAAGTCAGCATTCCTGACCTCAGGAAGAAAGGATGAAGATCCTAGGAGACAGCAGACATCCAAACAGGATGGCAATATTCTAGCGATGGCAAAGCGCTCTAATTGGAAAAGTTATGCTAAATCAGTGATTCTTAACCTTTTTTGGCAGTGACCCAGAATCTTGTCCAAATTAACCATGGCGACCCATGACCACATAAACATTTTCTTTTTATATAAGTGTTATAAGGACAAAAATTACATGCCGAGATTTTTATCAATGCAAGTAGCACATCTGCATAACAATAATCCATAAAAAAGAAACGATACATTAACTAGCATAAAAAAAAATGTTTTTGTTTCATGATATAAAATTAAATGTATAATTAGGCTATGATTTACCACTGTGTAGGAAGAAGAGCAAAATTATTCATACAAGCCTACTTAACATGTAGTAGGCTACTATTACAATCAATGAAAACCTTGACACTGGATTGTTTTGACCAGCTCCTCAAATCTGGGGGATTTTGATGATAGACTGCATCTTAGGTCATCCTCTGGTTGCAGGCGATTTCTGTACTTTCTTTGTGACTGTGAGGGCTGAAAATCCTGCCTCACACAAGAAAGTTGTAGCAAAGAGAAGGAATGCCTTCAGGGCTTCACCTCCAAGAATCGGCTTTTCTTTGTATACTTTTACCCAAAATGAGCGCAGTGTTTCCCATTTGAAATTGTAATGAAGTGTTTCATCATTTTGAATCTCGATAAGCTGCTCCTGTAGCTTGCTGATGTTTGCAATTTCTTCAGGCAGGTATTCAGCTTCAATGTCAAAGGGGTTTCTTATCCAACTGTATTTATTTGCATTTTCTGGAATGTAATGATCGAACTCTGTTATCAACTTGGATATGTGTTGCGCAATAATGCTTTGGACTTGGTTGAGAGACTTGAGAGACAAATCTTCATCTCCCAGAAGAACATTCAGAGAAGGAAATGATGCAGCCTTTCCAGCTTTAATTTCATTCATCCACAATTTAAGTTTTCCTTTGAATGCTGACAGTTTCTCAGAGAGCCCAACTAATGTCCGATCACGACCTTGCATTGAAATGTTCAAGGAATTAATCTCAGCATACATATCTACAAGATAGGCTACTTGCATCAACCGCACTGAATCTGGGTATTTGTGGGTCAGTGGGTGTCTCTTTTCAGCCAGAAAAATCTCAGTCTCAGTCGCAATTCAAGCAATCGCAGGACAGCCACCCAACCTCAGAGTGGTAAAGCAGGTGAAGTTATGTTCAGAACAAAAATCAGAGCCCATAAAGTTATAACCCTTGGAGACCCATTGAAATGGTTTGTCGACCCAACTTTGGGTCGCGACCCCGGGATTAAGAGCCACTGCCCTAAATAAAAACCACACCCTCGAATCTGAGCAATTGAAATGAGATCGGCGAGTCTATTGATAACAAAACAAGAACACCAGCAATCATAATGGCACGACTACTAATAATAACAGTAACGACACAAAGAACAACAACAAAATAGTCGCATCAATAATACTAACGATTACACCAACTCATTTTTGGGGAATTGAACCGCTGAGCAGGGAGACATCAAGTCACACTGGTCAGCAGTTCAGATCACTAAGGAGTGGGTTTTTCTTATATATTTCCGGGCGAGATTTCCTGCTTATAATATAATAATAATAATAATAATAATAATAATAATAATAATAATAATAATGAAATGTTAGGAGTATTCTTTACTAACATAGTTAAGCTTTTCCTACCTAACTGCATAATACTTCTTGTATTTCTCTGCTGGAACAGAGCAATCACGAAGTGAACGCAAAGCGCGTGGCTTCCCAGTTGCAACTGCCACCTGAATAAATGAAAATCCATAACCTCCCTGAGTTGTGGAACATTCCACATAATTTTTGCCGTTCTGTATTTTTCCACAACAATAATACATTCTATTTCAGTGCAGTGACATACGCAAGTGAAAATACTCCTTGAAAATTAAAAGTGAATTGTATTGACAATTATTGTAGTGTTTCTGCACCAGGAACTGTGAAACTGAGAAATAAATCAGCGCTGTCAGTCAAGTGCAAAATGATTCTAATCTGAATGTGAGAAATTTAAAGGCATTCCAGTGGGACTGTTTGACAGGATATTAGTTTCATGTCTGATTTAAATACGTTTCCTCTCGGTTATCTAATAATAATAATAATAACAATAATAATAATAATAATAATAATAATAATAATTATTATTATTATTATTATTATTATTATTATTATTATTATTAATAAAGTTCGACAAGGTTAAGAATTTCAACTCAGGTTTCGTTAAAATAAAAGTAATTGTGATAATAATCATCATCCTACACCACGCCGTGTGACAGTAATAATAATAATAATAATAATAATAATAATAATAATAATATTCCGTTGTTACTGCTATTGTGATTTTTATTATTGTCATCAATTACCCTTAAAAAAAATAACAAAATGACCTCCGATGAACATAGCTGCAGGCGCCATTTCCATAGCTACAATGGTTGCTTTGAATCAAGCTGAATCCCTTGCCCAATGGCAGATTGTAAATGTGGTGCGGAGTTGGAAGGTATAAGAGGCCTGGTGTGGACTTCTGGACTCGTTGAAACCAACCAAATCGAGACTAGGGCAGTTGTGTGTTTAGATTCAGCGCAAACTGGCCTTATGCCAGTGAGGACTCTTATCCCGAGAGGAACTTGATATAAGTCTGGTAAGGAATTAAAGGAAATAAACGAGTAAAAATTGTGCCGGAGTTTCTTCGGCGCAATCGAGTTTTATGTACAGCGTATAATCAAGGCCACCGAAAATAGATCTATCTTCCGGTGGTCTCGGTATAATGCTGTATGAGCCGCGGCCCATGAAACTCTCAGCAGGCCGTGGTGGCCTGTGTTGTTGCGTTGCCAGACGCGCGATCATGGCTAACTTTAACATTAAATAGAATAAAAACTACTGAGGCTACAGGGCTGCAATTTGGTATGTTCGATGATGGGAGGGTGGATGATCAACATTCCAATTTGCAGCCCTCTAGCCTCAGTAGTTTTTAAGATCTGAGGTCGGACAGAAAAAGTGCAGACGGACAGACAAAGCCATCTCAACAGTTTTCTTTTACAGAAAATTAAAACCTAGTGTAGTCCCCTGGACTCGGTTAAACCAACCGGGATGGGATTTGAGAGAGTTGAGAATACAGTCTGGTTAAACAACCTCATAATGAACCAATATCCGGAGGAGTTTCCCAAATCGAATATTATTTCTAGTTCGGTTACCAGCGACCTACGGAATAAAAGGCCTATTGGAAACGGATACCAAAAGGTAACAATAACAAGAAAAGGAAAATTCTTTGGTTTATGGTTTCATGGGAAAAGAGGCGGCGGTCGTCACCGGAGAATGTTGGGTATTGTGGTTGAGAGAGAGAGAGAGAGAGAGAGAGAGAGAGAGAGAGAGAGAGAGAGAGAGAGAGAGAGAGAGAGAGAGAGAGAACCTATGCAAAGTGCAAGGCTCTAAACCCATAAACATAATTACCATCAGCCATCAGTACTTTACTGTCCTTTTGAGGCAAAGCAATGACAATAAACGATGCAATATTAATGTTCAGAAAGGCGTCTCTTATAGCAAAAACTATGCCACTCCCCACCAACGTCATCATTCGATGTCTAGCAAGTGAGTTAATTGCTTTTTAGCTTATAGCACTAAAGTCCAGTGCGTGTGGCGGCTACATTTACGTAAATAAATGTCAAGCAGAAATGACAGCCAGGACCTGACATTAACTGACACGAGGGGAAAACCTCGGGCAAAGCTTTCGTCCTCACCGTCCACACCCCCTAGACTCGGAAAACTGACAAAATATTCTGTACGTGAGATTCCATGACAGCTGAAGCGTCCACCACACACGATATTTCTGCAAGGGAAAACTATATAAAACAAGTTTTCCGTTGTTGTTTAATGTTTGGACGTAGGGTATGCTTAGCGAATGGTCTTTAAAAGGGCGTACCATTTCTTTAAAAAGAAAAGGACAAATGAACAGGAAATTTGGGGCTCTTTCCTAGACCAGACGAAGAGGAACCAAGAAAGGTAGCAAAAAGAGGAAGTACGTAACACAGATGAAGCTAAGGATCTTTGCTTCGAAGTTTCTTGGAATGATATGATAGTTCTTTGACAGGAATTTTCTTCGTGATTATATTGAATCTAGCGTTTCATTCTTTTCATTGAAGAGGCACTACGTTTGTTTCTCATTCTAAGAGAAGCCAACGTTCTTGTTCGCCTTCGCTTCTTATTCATCACTGTATGAATCCTGTGCAGTTGACCCTGTCATTCACCCTCTTACCAACTTACGTCCTCTCCCATTGGTTCCGAATGCAAAGTGTCTCAGTATTCTAAGGACGGCATCAATTCTCAAATCTAGGTAAAAAAGTGCAGGTAAAAAAGTCACAGAAAAAAAGTCATGGAAAAAAGTCACATTTATCTTTCCTAGATAGTGACTCTGAGGGTTTTAACCTGGTATGTAACACCTTTTCGGCGTGTTTTTAGTTTAAGCCCGTTGGGATTACCAAAAACAAAAAAAAAAAGACTGTAAATATCACAAAGATAATGACCCCCGAACACCCTTGGGGTCACTGTCTAGGAAAGATCCAAAATATTTTCTGTTTTATAACTATAATAATGGCTTTAATTACCACCATAAATTAATGTGACTTTTTTCCTGTGACTTTTTTTCCTTGCCAAAACTGTGACTTTTTCTGTGTCTTTTTTCCTGTGACTTTATTACCGGCCACCCAGTCCTCGGTTTCTCCAATAAAACGACAGACTAACTTGTCCCGGTACACTTTCGTCTGGTTTTGCGTTATATCAAGCAATGGCACTCACTCTCTTGGAAGCACACTCACTTGTACCCTCTGTTCCTAAGAGGGGCGACCAATCTAATCCCTGCAGCTATGGTTCTTTTGCTCCTATGTCTATTATAGCTACTCCATGGAGCTTAACTAATTGCTCATTATAGTTTTCACAACGAGAATTCAGACTGATATACAAGCCCTTAGCAACTGTTTCAGAACCGGCGATGACTATAACAAATACTTATTCATTAACAATCGTTCTAGGAACTTGCGAGACTTCGCCTAAGAAATTTTTAACTCAAAACAACTTTCCGCTGTTAGCTTACCATGGAAAGAAAATGAACCAACTATCATCGTGGTAATTAAGTCCAACCTACCTGATCCAGGTTCCTCTCAATGGGATTTTGGAAAAATTTCGGTAATTGTTCGTGATTCCTCTGAGGCATTTATCAGGGTCTGGCATAAGGCTCTCTTTGTTTAACCTCAGTTAATATTTCATTCCCCCTCTCTTGTTATTCACTGTAAGTTGAAATTCCTTTGTAACTGATGATACCATATCTGCCGCATTCCCTATGTGCGGTGGTATCCCAAAGAGATCCGCTATCTCCTTTAATGTTTCCCACCTTTTTATTAATGATTTTCCATCACGCACTAGTGAATTTACTCTTCAGATATTGTATTCCCTTCCTTTTTATTTGATATGAAAGAAGCTATTTCTGCAGACTGGG
The DNA here is from genome assembly GCF_040412425.1 of Macrobrachium rosenbergii. NCBI lineage: Eukaryota > Metazoa > Arthropoda > Malacostraca > Decapoda > Palaemonidae > Macrobrachium > Macrobrachium rosenbergii. The sequence continues at coordinate 23,493,600 of NC_089749.1, forward strand.
ACAGAAAAAAGCTCAACTTTGTTTTGCTGCTTTCTAAAGCAAAATCCTTCTTTCAACTTCGTCTGTGAGTTCTTAAATATTAACAATATTATTCAATAATTTGGAAATGAACATCCAAGTCTATCAGCATTTTAAGGTTAGAAATAGGCTTATGATATCATGAAGGATCAAGTTAAGGACCCAGATCAGTGCTCCCAGGAGAACCTTGGTTTCTTCCCGATGACACGAAAGCTTCTAAGAATCGTCTCCCCAGATTTACAACTCCAATTCTCCTTGTATAGAGTAGCTTTCTGATACTTAGAAGGGATCTGCTCAAGGTAGTTTTCAGTATACAATAAAATTAAGATTTTCTTCTCCTGTCTCAACTCCGTTTTACTTTAGCAACACTGTAAAGTCAGTTTTCCTCTTGTTTTATAGGTATTTTATGCATTGCTCTTGAAAGAGATTCTGTTCTGCTACACGCTCTTATCCTCCATGTACACAGCACGTTTCATAATTCCACTTATCAGGTGAGGAAGATAGAAAATCGGGTGTAAACTGAAGATGCCTGGTAAATTTTGTAAGTTGCCAATAAGACTCCAGCCAGCCATTTTTGCACGAAAAACCATTTTGGGTTTTTTATGCAAAAATGACTAGGAAATGATAGTGCACTCATAGAACCTTAAAATACCAATATAACTTAACCTACGGGTGTTTACTGGTTACAATTTTGCCGTATTAGGTATGGAGGGGGGGGGGCGGTATTCTTACAAATGGTAATTTTATTAATTTTTTATTTATCATTTGCGCATAGTGTTTATGGGGCTCAAAATAACGAGAATGAAGAGCTCTTTTCAAAAATGTAGGTTACAACTTCATAGCGTGTATTGGCAACTTATAAAATAATACCGATGCGTAATTCATACATTCCAGAACCAAAATGTAGGATATTCAACTGAACCTAAGTCACTTTTTTCTTACTCTTTCTACAAAGCCTCTGAAATTTCACTACATCAAAGGGTACACTTCGTCGTTTGAGCCTTCTGTTCGTAAATCTCTATTTCAACCAAAGTACTTATTTATACAGGGAAAAGGATTTATCATATGACGATGATCTGCAGCTGATTACCTTGTTATTTCTGTTGTTGTGACCGGGTATTTCCTGGCAAATGCAAGAGCATAAAATTACTGTAATAGCTGAAATGCGTTCTGCATGTTGATCAGTGTGACAGGGATGTGAGTGGAATCGTTATTACGTAGCCACTATGAATATTTAGAATTTCCTCGTTGTAAAACGAGGCAAAAAGTCTCTCTCTCTCTCTCTCTCTCTCTCTCTCTCTCTCTCTCTCTCTCTCTCTCTCGTCCATTTAGTGACATCGTTTATCCTTCATATGCTGTTAGGCAACCTTTTTAAAATGACTCTAGTTCTTCATTGGAGGGGTGGGTAGAGCTCTCGGCTAGTACGCTTTGGCCCAGCGTTCGACTCTCCGACCGGTCAATGAAGAATTAGAGGAATTTATTTCTGGTGATAGTAATTCATTTCCCGTCATAATGTGGTTCGGATTCCACAATAAGCTGTAGGTCCCGTTGCTAGGTAACCAATTGGTTCTTGGCCACGTAAAATAAATCTAATCCTTCGGGCCAGCCCTTGGAGAGCTGTTAATCAGCTCAGTGGTCTGGTTAAAGTAAGATATACTTAAAATGCCTCTAAGTAAATTTGAAAGACGATTCATTTTTTGTCGTTTTCCCACGTAGACATCATCCTTAGTCCTTAACAATCAGAATGTATTCACACGCTCACACACACATTCGCTTAGGAAACTGAGTAACAACAAGGGCTTTTGAATGAGACAAAAAAGTACAAATGAGATAAGTAAAGTCTCGTCACTATGTAACCACAGAGCGCTGAGCACCAGCCCTACAAAATTCCATAGAAGAAAATTCCTCGTACTCCAAATAGAATGATTTCTCTTGTGGTGGACAGCCTTGACGTCTCTCTCTCTCTCTCTCTCTCTCTCTCTCTCTCTCTCTCTCTCTCTCTCTCCAAGTTTTTATAATCTTGGACGGTGGAATATGAGGGGAACCCAATACAACACCTGGAATCTCGCGCGAGAAGAAAAAGAAGAAAAAGGAAAGGAAGAACAATTTTTTTTTTTTTTTTTGGAACTGATAATGACTGAGCGCTGGACTTTCGTCTTTTAATGTCTGTTTGCAAAAGGCCCAAGCATCCAAATCCATAAATATAATTAGCGTCAGCTATCAATACTTTGCAGTCCATCTGAGGCAAAATAATGTCAATAAAAATTGTCATTTCCTGTATTTAAATATCCTTTATGATAACGGGTAGAAAGGAGTTTTTTCTTTTTTTTTTTAGAACATTTTCATTCGTCATAAAATTACGATGCTATCTCATGACATTAAATCAATCAAGTATTCTTCACAAAGGAGTCTCTTATATCAAAGATATAGCCTGGTCTTACGATATGCTTTTGAAAGGACAAATGAACAGGGAAACTAAATCCCTTTTCTAGCCCAGACGGACAGGAGTCGTGAAAGAGGAAGAGAAAGAAGGAGGCGAGTGATTTAACATAACAGGAGGCACACAAGATGATGAGCATCTATACATCGGAGTTTCGATAAATGAACATAATCCTCCTGCGGCAAGAATGATCTTTGTGACCGTATTCAATCCAGCGTACGCCCCATTTCAACTGACAAAGCATCACGCCGTTCCTCATTCTAAGATAAGCCAAAGTTTCTAGTTCGGGTTTGCCTCTAATTCCTCATTATGATATGAATCCTGTGAAATTACCAACTTAAGACTTCTCCGATCAGTTCCGACCGCAAAGTCTGTAGTTTCTAAAGGCGGCTTTAGTCCTCAGTTTCTCAGGTCAACTTGCCCAGGTTCATCGTCATCTCGTTTTGATTCTTACCAATCAAGGGCGTTTACTCGTCTTGGAAGCACGCACACTTGTACAATCTGTTTCCAAGAGGGGCGACTACTTTAATCACTCCAGCTATTATTCGTTTTCTCTTATGTCTACTAAAGCTAGTCGTTGGAACTGAATTAGTTGCCCATTATGGCTTTTACACAACGAATTCAGATTGACGAATAAATCCTGCAGTAGCTACAGTATGTTTCTAAATGGCGACGACTAGAGCATACATACACACACACACACACACACACATATATATATATATATATATATATATATATATATATATATATATATATATATATATATATATATATACTTATTCATTAACGAGCTTTCTAATAACCTGAGAAGGCTCACCTACGAGATTTCTAACTGAAAACAGATCAAGGCTTTTAAGGTACCTCAGATGGAAAATGAACAAACCATTATTCCAGGGAGAAATTCCAACCTACCTGACCCACATTCCTTTCATGGGAAAAACTTTGGATAAGTTTATGTCATTGCTCATCATGCCTCTGAGGCATTTTTCAGAGTCTGGCATTAGGCCCTCTTTGTTAAACTCCATGATTATTTTTTAATTTCCTATCCCCGGTTAGTAATTTTACTTCCAAATTCCTTTGTAATTGATGCCACATCTGTCCCATTGCTAATCTCAGGTGATACGCCATAGAGGTTTATTATCTCGCCTACCATTTTCCGAATTATCAATAAGTTCCATAACGTTCTTGCTTATCCATTCTTCAGAAACTATTTTCCACTCGTTCTCAGCACTCTGCAGCAGCTGGTTAATACGAATCTTATTTGATACTGAGAAAAGCTATTACTGGCACTGTATCTCAGTCTGGGAATGATTATGCTTCGAGTTTGTTTTGGTGCTTTCTTATTCATAACCCTTCGTATCTCTCCGTCTATGACTCTTTACATAGTCGCCATGTGATTTAATATCTTGAAAGTTAATATCCCAAGTCTATCAGCATTTTAATGATAGAAATTGACAGCATAATATCTTGCAAGGATCACGTTACGGGCTGCTCGGCAAAGTCTCTTTCTACAAGAAGCTGGCTTCTACAACAGCTTCCTCCAATTTTACGAGTCTACTTCTCCTTGAATGGAGTAGCTTCCTGGTACCCGGAACGGATCTTCCCTGTATAATTTTCTAGTGACGATGACGTGGATCTTCTTTCAACTTGGGTTCTCTGTAAACCGCAAGGTAGCCTCGCCTTGTTTTACAGGTATTATTTTATGATTGCTTTTGAAAGACTGAATGTATGCTGTTACAAGTTTCTGTCCTCGATGTACACATCAGGTCCTACACTTCCATTTGTACGTCAGAAAGTTGCAAACACAAGGTGTTAATCTACTTTATCTGGTCTTTATACTCTTCTGCACCAGACTGCGACTTTTAAGTAAATTCGAGCCGTTTGTTTTCTGTTATTCTTTTTTACAAAACCTGAATTTCACATCATCAAAGGCTACACTTCATCGTTTGATCCTTCTAACGAAGTACTCTATCAACTGTACACGGAAAAGTTATCCTGTGACAATAAGCAAGCCTCTGATTTCCCGTTTTTTTTCTTTTTTTTTAATGGCGGGACGTTTTACGGCAGATGAAAAGCAGCAGAATTATAGCAATAGGTCAGATGCTTGCTGCATTTTCATCAGTGCGACGTGGAGGCGAGTGGAATCGTTATTATGTAGTGACAATGAATATTTAATATTTCGTCGTTGTCAAACGAAAGGCAAAAGTCTCTCTCTCGTCCACTTAGTGTCAGCTTTTATCCGTCAGATGTTGTCCGGCTCCCTTTCTGAACTAAATGTTAGAAAGCATAAAACCTTAATAATTTTTTTTCTCATTTTTAGTTTTCTGTAAAAGAAAACTTTTGTGCCGGCTTTGTCTGTCCGCCCTCAAATCTTAAAAACTACTGAGGTTAGAGGCCTGCAAATTGGTAAGTTGATCATCCACCGTTCAATCATAAAACATACCAAATTGCAGCCCTCTAGCCTCAGTGGTTTTCATTTTCTTTAAGGTTAAAGTTAGCCATAACCGTGCTTCTGGCAACGATATATGATAGGCCGCCACCTGGCTGTGGTTAAGTTCCATGGGCCGCGGCTCATATAGCATTATACCGAAACCATCGAAAGATAAATCTATTTTCTGTGGCCTTGATTACACGCTGTAGTGGCTGTGCAGAAAACCTGATTGCGCCGAAGAAACTTAGGCGCATTTTTTACTTGTTTTCAGTAGATATTGACTTTGTCGACAATAGGAGTACAGTTTTTAAAGTACGGTTAGTTAATGTAGTATTAAGAAAAATCTATAATGCTACTATCTTAACCATAATTCATTATTCTGCGGAAACATTATGTATAACTCGAAAAATCTTGACATATTAAACACTTTACATCAAATATTCTGGAATAAACTGATCACTTTTGGCATCTATTCTATTCTCTTAAGTAAGTCACAGTACACACGTGCATATATGTCATCTAAATAACTATTTATCTATCTATCTATATATATGTGCATGTGTGTATACTCTATATATATATATATATATATATATATATATATATATATATATATATATATATATATATACACACATATATTTATATATATATATATATATATATATATATATATATATATATATATATATATATATATATATATATATATATATATATATACACACATATATTTATATATATATATATATATATATATATATATATATATATATATAATATACACATATATTTAGACCTGTTTCCCATGGAGAGGGTGTTTCCTGATTGTCATCCCCCTTCCCTACTTCACATCGGTTCCGGAGCGACCATAATTTACTGACTACCAGGAATCTGACTCACTACTCACTTCAAATAACACGGAATGTGATTTAAGGAAACGCCTCGCTGGGGAATCGAACTTGGGACGTGCCAGTGATGAGGCGAGCAGCCTGACTATTTACACGCTCACACTTACATATTCTATTAGGAAATTCAATTAAGGGAACAAAAGGAAAAAAGCCTCGTGAATGAGATAAGAAATAAACATAAAAGAGATGGGTTTCATCCCGACTATTTGAAGCCGATAAAATGCTGTGCACCAGCCCTACAAATTCCATAGAAGAAAATTCCTCGTGTTTCAAATGGAATAATTTCGCTTGTGATGGACAGCCGTGGCGTATCTCTCTCTCTCTCTCTCTCTCTCTCTCTCTCTCTCTCCCTGTCTCTGTCTCTCCCTCTCTGTTGTTATCAGCCCTGACGCTGAAATAAGAGGGGCACCCAATAACGCTTCTGGAATCTCGCGCGGCAAGAAGAAGACGAAGAAGAAGAAGAAGAAGAGGAAGAAGAAGAAGAAGAAGAAGGCTCATTTTTCTGTTTCCTCTGACACATAAGGAACTTATTTGCGGAATTGGGAATGACTCTGCACTGGACTTTCATCTCTTAATGTCTGTTTCGGAGAAGCGAATTGGCCATGCGACGGAATGGCTTTTTTTTCGCGGCTAAGTTGATGTTTACTTGTTTTTCTGTTTATCCACTGACTTAAAATACTTTTATAAGTAAAGGTATTTCTTATTGGAATGAACGTTTTGATTATGATCCTTCTGGAAAGTTGACACAAGAGAGAGAGAAAGAGAGAGAGAGAGAGAGAGAGAGAGAGAGAGAGAGAGAGAGAGAGAGAGAGAGAGAGAGAGAGAGCTGCGTGAACCAATGATATTTCAGGTCTCCAGCATCTATCCATTCTAACAGATAATTCCTCACTTGGTTTGTCGGTTGGTTGGCACCGAATAGGCTGGCCTTATGCCTGCTCGAGTTTTTGCATGTTAGCTACCCGTAAGTAGGGCGAAACTGGTAGGGACGGAATTCACAATAATGCTTCTCTGTTGAAATATATCAGAACCTGGTCTGAACTCTTGAAAGCCTGGCAATAAGATCCGAGCAGGCTCTCAAAATCTCTCTTTAGGGATTAATATATTTTGGCGGAAAAATACTTGTTGATTTCCCTTTATCCCATTTCTCATGAAATTAAGAGGTTATGAGAAATTACAATAGTTTTTTACCCGCAGAAGACAGATAACGTTTCATGATCTCTGCGACATAGTGAGTCACATTCTGGAGGACGTACAATCACTCAAAAAAGTTTTGCAACATACTTCAAAAGTTTTCGGACAACAGCTTATAATAGCGACATCTGGCGCTATTTGGCAACTCACCTGTAAGCGCGTGAAACAACTGAACACTAAAGTGGTGGGTCCGAGAAATTACCTGCAGTTTCCTTAAACAGGGCTTTTCTGATACACTTACTGTTGTCATACTTTACTTAATAAAAGGATGTCACTATAATACTTCAGAGGTCATCGCTGTTCTTATATTTTAATATTTTCACCTCCAACTGCCATCACTATCGTTGTTTTATCTCCATGTGTGAACTTTGTAGACATAGGCCTACGACTGTTATTAGTTGAACTATTAGTCTTATTAACATCAACAAATACGACTTTTGTAAAGATTTGCTTGCACATTATTATTATTCAAATTTTTGAATGACTAATCCTATGTATATTGTGAACTAGTGAAACTTAATATAAAATATACTGAACTAGACTAACAGATTTCACGTCTGATTTTGTAATACACAGAATATAATCGCGCTGGCGCGAGCTCACACACACACACACACACACATATACATACATACATATATACATATATATATATATATATATATATATATATATATATATATATATATATATATATATATATATATATAACTCCGTTATCATGTGTAATTTCTCATTTTCTTTCATTGCTACTTAGGCCTACCATTTTGATGCCTCTTATGAAGTTAACCGAATATATAACGCCTATTTTTGTATTTCTTATTATCTAAGTTTCTAATGAATTAAAATTAGCAAGAAGTTCAACATTAATTTAGTTAATGCTAAATGCCAGCAGTGATGAAGACTACCATGCTCATCAGTGGAGAATGTCTCCTCCTCATCGCAAAAGATGACTCGTACAGAAATTATCGGCCGCTGGATTATATTATAACGCAAACCCTAGCCTCTATGCTTTGTGTTTCGCTGATATGAAGTGTTTCTTGACAGGAGTATGATGAAATAATATCTTGGTCTCATGTAGCCTGTTACGGATGGTTTGAGCAGCAACTTGAAGGGAGAGCGTAATGTTCTCTCTTTATAGCAACATCGGTTGTCAGGGGGGGAGTTAGGAGGAGTTCCTTAAGTGATCATCCGATGATGATCTTTAACGTAGTGAAACAATGGGGTTGTCCTCCAGTTTTTACAATGAATTTATCATGTTTCCTCGTTCTCTCTGTTGTTGTATCCCTCTATACGTGGTTGTTTTATTTACGCTAAGCTGCCGAGCAATATCTACAAAAGAAACATCTATAGTCTTATGAAAGCTAATGATTGTGGCGCGGCTTAGTCTGTTGCCCATCTTATCGGTGCACGTGAAGAGAGTTTAAACTTCTCCTGCCTGAATGTGGAGTCACACGATAACATACGACGTTATGAGATTTTTTCTTTTTTGTTTTTGACAACGACAATGGTTGAATTCTTTCTTTCTTTATTTATATATAATTTCATTAATGGTTATTCAATATTATTTTATTAGTCAATAAGTTTTCTCTGGATTCGAAATATAGTTTCTTCTTTGACTCTTTGCCCTCATCTGAAGTGAAATTTTCAAAATGTTTCGTCATTTTCGTAATATGAATTTTTCACTTGCCATTCTTTTTTATATTGTTAACCGTATGATTAATAGCAAAAGTGGCACAAAATTACATTTCCTTGTAAATATCAAAGAAAAATTACTGTTAGGTGAACGAAAACTTCTGGAACATGTCATTATGTCGGAACACCAAAACATCAAAATGGTAATTGATTGGTCCTCTCTTTCTAATGTAAAGCAATATTCGGATGTACTTCGTTAATGTACGAGAGGAACTGATCAGCATGAAAAGCTGATTTGAAAGAACGAAGGTGTCATCGACAAACCGTTTATATACAAGAGGATAAAAGCTAAGGGGCAATTTTCCAACATGCTTTATCCTCTTGTATATAAACGGTTTGTCGATGACATTTCTGGTTCTTTCAAATCAGCTTTTCACTGATCAGTTCCTCTCGTACATTAACGAATACATCGAATATTAAGTTTACATTAGAAAGAGAGGACAATAATCAGTACCATTCTTGGATGTTTTGGTGTTCCGACATAATGACAGTTTTAACACTTCCGTTTTTAGAAAAAGACTTTTACTGGTCTGGGTTCAAACTTTTATAGCGCTTGTTTTTGTTATTTTAAACTAAATTCAATTTTTACTCTCCTCCACCGGGCTTATATAACCTCTTCTTGGGACTCTTATCATAAAGAAATAATTTTCTTGCACAAAATATTTACTGATAATTGGTTTCCATCTCATGTTTTCTTTAAACACTGCAAGAATTTCTTAAATAAGAAACTATCTCACTCGGCTGTTATAAGTACAGTACCACGGAAGAAACTCTATGCAGCTATCCCATACGTCCTAGACGATAAATTTAGAAGTAATCTGAAGTCTGCAATAGAAAAACATTTTAACATGTTGCAAGTCATTTTAATACCAAAAATCCACTTACAATAGGTCCCTTTTTAAATTTAAAGGATAGAATCTGCCCAATAATGCAATCGTCAGTCGTATATAAATATACTTGCCCCAGATGTAATTTGGGGACTTACGTGGGATCGACTAAACGATTGCTGAGGGTCAAACAGATTCACATAAAGGTGTTAGTCACCGTACTGGTTGCAGATTGTCCAATCCAGAATTTTCTAATATCAGAAATCATTCAAATATATGTAATACAAGTATTGATTATTCTGACTTCTCTGTTTTGGGCCAAACAAGTCATCCACACGAACTGCTAATTTTGGAATCGTTATTCATAAAACAGCTAGTTCCTAAGTTGAACTCACACCACCTCTGTTCAGTTGTATCTGGCTTGAGCCAGTTTTCTTTGCTGCTTTCCTTTTCCCTTTTAGTCATTCAGTCTTCAACCTTTTTAGTCCAGCAGGTGCTTTTTATGAACTGTCTTGTTTTAGTATATATTTATATAGCATGTTGAGACTCTCTTGAAGTCGTTAGTTTTATTCCATGTATTTTAATTTGTAAATTTTCTTTTAGCCTTGATGATGTAACAAAGTGTTACGAAACGCGTCGGCAAATAAATACCATCTACAGATGACCGACTATCTCCTTGTCACCCTGTCCTGAGATATGCTGTGGCCTACTTGTGCTTAACTACTTCTGTTTTCTATATATATATATATATATATATATATATATATATATATATATATATATATATATATATATATATATATAAATTTCTGACTGACATCGGAACCGAAACTCGGCCTTTCAAGTGAGATGCCAGGGCGCTAGCAATTCCACCAAATAGGTCATAAAAGAAGCTGGAGCCTAAGTACTACGTACCTGAGGCTTTTCCAGGCAGGCGCCTACAGCCCAACGTTCCAGCGAATTTCACCCAACTTCCCGACCCAGCAGTAATTGAACTGCCAGGGGCGTTTCTAGGCATTTTGGGGCCCGAGGGGCACAGTCCCATTTGGGGCCCCTCTTTTGGGATGGGAGGCGATCGAAGCGGGCCAGAGTAGCTCCCGGGTTCGGGGGGAAAATTTTTAGAATATGAACAACTGTAGGATCATTTTAAAGGCATTTGTAAATGCAAACCTCAGAAATTTAGCTTGTCCTGTCATAGCAGCAATGGTTAAATTTCGCATTTTGGGGCCACCCCCCCTCACTTTGGGGCCCGGGGGACGATTTCAAACAGGTCACCCCCCCTCAGGAACGCCACTATGAATTGCTAACATTTACTCGATTTACCCCGTCACCATGAGATATGATGGAAATGAACACGGGAACGCGTTTCACAGAGATCAATTTCTGACTGAATAAAACTGCAGCTTTGGCTTGGCAGTTAAATTTCAATCTTCCTTTGTGTATACATTAAACGCACAGAAATCCGTACATGCCTCATGCATGAACACAAATCTTTACAAATGAAAGCCTTAACAAAGGCCTATATATATTTAATAAGCAAAAGCCCTACCGCTTGCTTGGCATTGCAATATGAAGCCCCTTCCCGTGACAGGAAGCAGGCGTGCCATTCACCGTACTGACTGGAAGCAGGGCTGCCATCCACTGCGCTATAAACGGGGAAAAGGCCATCGAAGTCAGGACGGTCCCTGCATCACCCTATGCTTTTCCGAAAAAAAACAATTCGAGCATTGGCGTCCCCGAGCAAGAGGGTGAGAAAAAACGGGCATATAGGATATCGGGAAAATTGTTTTGAAAGATGGGCAAATGAATATTTCATATACTTTGGACAATTATGAAGGGACGTTCATGAAAGCATGAAGTGAAATAGGTCTATATCCACGCCCTAGCCCACTCTAGACCTATTTTTATTTATTTATTTATTTTTTTGAGTACTTATTTTCTTTCTATTTCTCTCTAGCCTGACTGACAGATATTCTTAGTTAACCATTTCCCTTTACGTTCTATTACCATCATCATCATCATCGTCATAGCCTATAACACCGCACGATCACAAAAAGACTCTGTAGAATTCTGTCATTCCCAAGAGTACGTGATATGCTTTAGTACATTCAGACTGCGATTTCCAGTTGAGTGTGTATATACATATATATACATATAATATATATATATATATATATATATATATATATATATATATATATAACAGACATATAAGTGAAACTTATATGTCTGTTAATGTATAATCTAAATAAATTTTTATCACGGTTAATTAAATGTATATAAGTAAAAACTTGATGTTATAATTTTAGAACTTAGGTTATATTAGGAACTTAAAAATGAATATTTAGTCTATTTTAAATTAATTCATTATATATTTGAAAATTAAATAAATAATATATACCTTATTTAAATGTATTTAAATAATTTAAATAAATATATTCATTAAATTAAATAAGGATTTTATCCCTATATATACTGTATGAGTGTGTGTGTATCACTCGCAAATCTTTCACACAATTTAAGTTTTCCGTGTGACCAGAGCAATCTTGAACTACAACGTCGTCTTCATTCAGTCAGCAAAACCACAGGAATCGGAATAATCTCTCTCTCAGGCTCCAATTTCTTTGATTCTCACGACTCGAAAACAGAAGGGAACAAATGGGAGTTCGCTGAATCCAAATAATGCACACGTCTCCGGTCGATTTGTTTGTGAATTCGATTTTGAATTCCTGTGAATTCCCAGTGGTTTTCGTCGGGTTTTCTGGAATTCTCGCTTGAGTTTGAAAGTCTGAGTTCGTCTGAATAAAGAAGATTTACTGCTCTGGAATAAGACCTAGCATCGTTGGTTTTCGAATCGAAAAATACGTTTTCCTTGATTTAACGTCTTTTTCTTAGTTTATAGATTGGTGGGGTTTTATTGATTTAGTTTCGGGATGCGACGAAAGTAAATTAAATTAAGTTTACTTTTATATAATAGTGCTATAGGCCTCCTTAAATATGTACGGTAAGTATATACAGGTGCACGTAACGTATTAAAAATTATATACTTGAGCGTACATATATATTTACACCAGTGGTTCTTAACCTTTTTCAGTGCCCGTACCCCTTGATGTCTCAGAAAATGTTCTCGTACCCCCATCCAATATAAGTACAATACAAACATATGATAAATGTACAGTAAATATACAGTACCACTGCACTTGCTATGATGTATTGTACCCCCAGGTTTAATGTTTCGTACCCACAGGTACCCCAGGTTAAGGACCATTGATTTACAAGCACATAGAAGTTTAAAATAAGCTTTTTCTTTGCACTTCAACAGAAAGTTTCAGACATACATACATACATACACACCAATTCACGTAAAATGCTTATGCACACGCTTTAAAATTCCAGTTCATTTTTAAGCCTCCTACATAAATGCGCGAGAATTAAGTTTGGCTATCAGTCAAACTTGACTCTTCTTCTGTGTATACATTATACGCACCCAAATTCATACATCGCTCGTCCACGGGCACATACGCATATGCGAGCCTAAAACAAGGCACGGATATATAAAATGCGAAAGCCTTACCGCTTGCTTGCACTGGCAGTTGAAGCCTCTTCCTGTGACAGGAAGCAGGCGTACCATTCACCGTACTAATTGGGAGCAGGGCTGCCACCCACTGCGCTATAAAGGGGGAAAAGGCCATTGAAGTCAGGACGGTCCCTGTATCACCCTCTGTTTTTCCGTACAAATTTCACGCACTGGTGTCCCCAAGCTGGAGGGGGAGGCAGATTGAAATATAGGCATGTAGGATATTAGAAAAATTGTTTGAAAGATGGGGAAATGAAAATTTTACACGGTGGACATATATGAAGGGACGTTGGTGCAATTTATAAAGAGAAATAAGTCGCATCTGTGCACTCACTAATGAGATTTTTCCAGCCAGCTATAATACACAAACTAAATCATACTCATACATGGTAAAAAACATTTATACTAGTTACACATGCATAATGTTACTCATAAATGCTTGGGCACGCATTTTTTAAAAATATAGTTCCAATTTAAGCCTCATAGTGTGTAATACACTAGCGTTGGCTTAGCGCTCAAACTTGAATCTTCCTCTGTATACATTATAAGTATACAAGTATGCACATAGCTCATTCACAAGCACAAATCTTTACATAGGTAAGCCCAAACGAAGACCCATATACATTCAATAAGCAAAAGCCCCACCACTTGCTTGCCATTGGCAGTTGAAGCCCTTTCCGATGACAGGAAGCAGGCGTACCATTCACCTTACTAATTGGAGGCAGGGCTGCCATTCACTGCGCTATAAAGGGGAAAAAAGCCATTGGAGTCAGGACGGTCCCTGCATCACCCTCTTGTTTTTCCGAAAAAATTCCAAGCATTGGCGTCCCCACGCTGGGGGTAGAGACAGATTGAAATATAGGCATATAGGATATTATGAAAATTGTTTGAAAGATAAGGAAATTAATATTTTACACAGTAGATACATATGAAGGGACGCTGATGACACGATGAAGTGAAATACGTCTACATTTGTACACTAGCCACGAAGAAACTTTATTCAGCCAGCTCTAGACCTATCTTTTTCTTACTTTTTATAGAGTAGCTTTTTCTTACCTATTTTTTAAGAGTAAAAAGAGTTTCCTTAACAGTCTATTTATTACCATCATCATCATCATCAGCATCATTGCCTCCAACTCCGCGTGGCGCAAAGGGCCTCTGTGAAATTCCTGCGCTTACATAAAGAGACGTGGCTCTTTTAGTATTAGCTAAAATGCTCATGCAGATCTGCTGTTTCTTTTTCTGCTTCTCATAAATATTCTCCCAAGAACCGAAGAACGTAAATGGCCCCACAAAAAGATCAGGTACCCAATTTGCATTCAAAGGAGCGATGCTAAATGCCATATTGCTGAAGAGCGATGACGTAACAATAAAAAAAAAATAGATGAAAAAGGGAATTATATAAGAGAAGGCTGCAAGATATAGAAAGGGCACAGACAGAAAATAGGTGTTCAGGAAACTAGTGGTGAAAATAGTTTGGGAAAGTTTTTTGTTTATCTCTTTTGTTTTGATTTTGTGATGGTGGCGCTCAGTGTTTATCTGAACATTATCACCCGAGGGTAGAGATAGCTTTCTCCAAGACTGAGAGAGAGAGAGAGAGAGAGAGAGAGAGAGAGAGACTTTACATCACGAGAGGAGAGAGAAAACCCTTAAAAATGAGAAAGATAGGGAGAAGGCCTGGCCAAAGGAGAGAGAGAGAGAGAGAGAGAGAGAGAGAGAGAGAGAGCCCTTGTCTCTCTTTTCCCAATTTCCTTTCTTTTATACAATTCTTTGGTTTCTCTCACAGAAGTGCTGTCGGTAGCAAGAGGAATGTTGCCTATTAGAGAAAAAAATCTTTAAGGAAGATGTCTTTTGGAACTATAACTCAACATTTCCCTTAAACCTGTCACGTTAGGGATATTGTCAGGAAACGGATATTTCAAAAAATAATTTTGCGAGGAAATAATTAATTTTTTGTAACATAAGGACTTCCTAACATAAAAGTACCATCTGATAGGGGTTAACATTTATATACACGTGTCAATACATCAGCATTCGGAGTGAGAACTAGCAATCTTTTAAGGTAAATAGGTCATGGAAAGATTTAAAATGGCCCACTGTTTTCAACAAGCCCTACAACGTTGCATCATATCTGTCAACTAGATAAAATAATAATTTTCCCATCTTTCAAACAGTTTCCCTTATATCCTACAAACCTATATTTCAATCTGTCTCTCCCTCCAGCGCGGGGTCTCCAGTGCTGACATTTTTTTTTTTTTCGGAAAAACAAGAGGGTGATGCAAGAACCGTTCTGACTCCAATGGCTTTTCCCCCCTTTATAGCGCAGAGGATGGCAGCCCTGCTTCCAATTAGTACGGTGAATGTTACGCTTGCTTCCCGTCACAGGAAGGAGTTTCAACTGCCAATAGCAAGCAAGGGCTAAGGCTTCCGCTTATTAAATACATACGTACCTCTGTTTAGGCCTCCATATGCCAAGATATGTGCTTGTGCTTGTGCATGAGCTATGCACGGATTTGTGTGAGTGTATTGTATACACAAAGGAAGATTCACGTTCGACTGCCAAGCCAAAGCTAAAGTTAGACTCATTTCTGGAGGTGACATAAATTAAAACTGTAATTTTAAAGCATATGCATAAGCATTTATTTGTATAGTTATATATATGGTGGTATGATGTATGGTTTTATACACGTATGTACGTATAAGACTTTTTATTAAAGTTCAAACAAAGCTTATTTCATACTTCTGTGAGCGTGTATAAAGAGGGGTGAGTACAAGTATATAACTTTTTAAGGAATTATACACATGTAGTTATGCATACATATTAAAAGAGGAATAAAAGTCCAATTAGGTGAAAGCAAACTCAATTCTACTTGCTCGTCATATACTGGAAGCTAAATAAGTAAAACCAAACCAATGTAAAAAAATAAAAACTCCTTTTCCCCCTTCGAGGACAAACGATGCCAAGGTCTTATCATTCCAGAGGAGTAAATCTCCCCTTATTCAGACTAACTTAACTTACAAAGTGAAACAAGAATTCCAGGCAACCCGACGAAAATCGCTGGAAATTCACAGGAATTCAAAGTCGAATTCACAAACAAATCGACCGGGGACATCTGCATTATTTGAATTCAAGTTAGTCCATTTGTCTTCTTCTGTTTTCGAGTCGCGAGAATTCAAGGATTAGGCGCCTGAGAGAGATTATTCTTATTCTTGCTTTTTTACTGACGGTACGAAGAAGAGGTGGGAGTTCGGGATTGCTTTGGTACTAGGGAAAACTACGATTGTTGTTGTGAATATAGATTTATATATATATATATATATATATATATATATATACTGTGTATATATATATATATATATATATATATATATATTATATAAATCTTATATATATATATATATTTAAAATCTTAAATTTCTTGAAATTTATTTTCAGATTTTTTTAGCTGATCGCGTACCGAAAGTTCTTTACAATTAATTTGTAACTCATTAAGAAAAAATACTTAATCATTACACACATATTATATATGCACATATATATATATATATATATATATATATATATATATACATGCGTGGTATGTGTGGTTGTAAAATAATTTTTCTAAAAATTTGCCATTTTTTAAGCTGAAGAAAAAATCTGATGTCTAGAAAATCAGTTTAATGGGTTGCAAGTTATTTGTAATGGAACTTTCGCTACGTGATCAAGCTAAAAAAAGAACCTGAAAATAATATTTAAGACCTGGAAGATAAAAGAAATTCGTTTAACCATCAGAATAAAAAAAAAAGAAAATAAATTTTAGTAAAATAACATTCATGAAAACTTTATACAGGGAACAAAATCCCTCTTTATTTCATGGAATATTTCCTTTTCTTTCTTTCTCTTACTCTAACCAGTGACTTCATAAACATGACGTAAGTCTCAGGGATCATTCAGGTATTAGATACGTCAATCAGACATCAGTCGGTCTATAAATTTTGTTTCACATAATTGAGACGCTTTTTTTTTAATATCTCGGCGTTTGCATCATTGAAAAGAAAAAGGAAAACTTATTGAAAAAATTAAAAGTCTTAAATTCCTTTCATATTTCTTAAACATAGCTGTAAAAATTAGCATTATTACATAAATTAAATTTCAATTAAAAAGAAAATCAAACCGAAGTAAAAAACAAATTACATAAACGTTTGAAGCAACGAAGCGCATCTGGAAAATATCAAAAGGATCTGTGAAGTCTTTCCAGAAGGAGATCCATCACTGGAACTGACCTGTCATCGACTTCCCTCCGTTCCAGGTCAAAGGAAGAGGAGGTCTCCCTTCACTCTGTGATGGATTTTTACATATTTTTACTTTTTTTCGTTTCGTCTTTGTTTGTCATTTTGAACCTGGAATCAGTCTCTCTCTCTCTCTCTCTCTCTCTCTCTCTTTCTCTCTCTCTCTCTCTCTCTCTCAAAGAAAAACAAGGAGGCAAAGAACGTCTTCCCATAAGACCCAGATGCAAAGAGGGTTAAAAAGGCCCTTGAATTTTCCTTATCATGTTAAAAGAACATAATGGAATCTTTTAGAAATGAAAGAAGGAAGGTTATATCTTTCGTTCGGCTTTTATATGAAGCTGCCCTTTTCCCAACAAATACTCTATTTCCTTGAACAGCCCTTAAGTGAAAATAGTGGAGTGAAAGCGAATTAGGGGCCCAGTTTGGACCTTTGGTCGCTGCCCTAAAAGGGCACGTACATTACATCGTCGGAAGTTGCTTTCTCGGCCTCCAGATGATGACTGAAAGTCGCAATGACCATGAGATGTCATACTTATTTTTTCAGTGAAAGAACAAGAAATGTGATTTCTCTTAGCATCATAATATCACGAGCAATGATAAAGAGTGAAATTAACGGTTGTTTTCCAGAAAAAATATACTAAACTCTAACGATAGCTTTAGAGTGCCGGCTCAGCTCTTCTTAACAGGGTCTCAAGAGCTCAGAAAAGATTTTCATATATTTCAACAGGGAAATATTATTATGAATTTTGCTCTTGCCAGAGGTCCAAACAGGGCTCCTTTAACTATAAAAAGCTTTCCCTCACCTCCGGTCAGTCAATGGGCAGGGGCCCTGGCATAAAGCCAATCTAATCTGCTCAAACCAACCAACAAAGTAAGTGAGGATTTAAATTTTCCAATGGAAAACATCTGGAAACTGCAATATCCTTAGGTCAGGCAGCTCTCTCTCTCTCTCTCTCTCTCTCTCTCTCTCTCTCTCTCTCTCTCTCTCTAGTCACGCTTTCTCAAGAACATACCCAGAACATTAATCCCAAAAAGAAATACATTTACATATAAAGGTACTGCTCGAGTAAGTGGATAAACTGGGAAACAAGTGAACATCAACAACAGCCGCAAAACGAAAGCCATTCCGTCGCAGGGCAAATTCGCTTCTCCGAAACAGACATTAAGAGATGAAAGTCCAGTGCAGAGTCACTCCCAATTCCACAAATGAGTTCCCTACGTGTCAGAGGAAACAGAAAAATGAGCCTTCTCCTTCCTCTCCTTTTCTTCTTTTTCTTCTCGCGAGAGATTCCAGAAGCGCTTTTGGGTCCCCCTCTTATTTCAGCGTCAGGGCTGATAAAAACGGAGAGAGAGAGAGAGAGAGAGAGAGAGAGACACGTCAAGGCTGTCCATCATAAGTAAAATAATTCCATTTGGAGTACGAGGAATTTCCTTCTGTTGAATTTTGTAGGGTTGATACTCATTCTTTTGTGGGTTTCATAGTGGCGGGGCGTAACTTATCCCTTTTGTATTTATTTTCTTCTCGTTCCCGAGGAAATGTATTTTTTACCTCACATAATTTCCTACAAGATGTATAAGTGTGAGCTTGTAACTATTAAGGATGTCCGCCTCATTACTGCCTTTTCCCAAGTTCAATCCCGAAGCGAGGCGTTTTCTTAAACCACACTGCGTGTTATTTGAAGAGAGCAGTGAATCATATGCCTGGGAGTTAGTAGACTGTGGTCGCTCCGGAACCGAGGTGAAGTAGGGTACGGATGACATATATATATATATATATATATATATATATATATATATATATATATATATATATATAATATATATATATATATATATATATATATATATATATATACGAGTATAATATGTATATATATATGTGACTTACAGTAAACGAGTTAAACAGATGCCAAAACTGATCCATTTATTCCAGAATACTGATGTAAAATGTTTAGTGTCAAGATTTTCGTGTTAGGCATAATTTTTCCGCAAAATGATGAATTATGTTTAAGATTGCAATAATACTACATTAACTAGCAGTACTTTGAAAAATTATATTCCTACTGCTAAAAACTGAAGTTGATATCTACTGAAAAAAAAGAGAGAGGGGAAAAAAATGGTTAGGCTTTTATACTTTCTAAACATTAGTTCAAAAAGGGTGTTTGATAACATCTGACGGATAAAAGCTGTCACTAAGTGGACGAGAGAGAGACTTTTGCCTTTCGTTTCACAACGACGAAATATTAAATATTCATTGTCACTGCATAATAGCGATTCCACTCGCCTCCACGTCGCGTCGCACTGATGAAAATGCAGCAAGCATCTGATCTGTTTCAATACTTTTGCTGCTTTTACATTTTTCATGAAATGTTTTGGCCTAAAAGGAGAGAGAGAGAGAGAGAGAGAGAGAGAGAGAGAGAGACTAACCCATCGTCATTTTACACGTAAAAATGATTGGGTACTTCGGTTGAAACAGAGATTTATGAATAGAATGATCAAACGATGAACTGTGTCCTTTGAAGTAGTAAAATTTCAGAGTTTTGTAAAAAGAGTATCAGAAAACAAAGGACTCGAATTCAGTTGGAAGTTCCACAGTCTGGTACTGAAGGGAGTGAAGTACATATCAGGTTAATTACCCTCATGTTTGTTAAATTTCTCACTATATAAATGGATTTATGAGACCTGCTGTATGTATCGATGGAAAGATCTTGTAGCAGTAAAGATTTCAACCTTTTAAGAGTGATGCATAAAATAATACCTATAAAACAAAAAGAGGACGGTGACATTACAACGAAGTTAAAGTGAATTTGAGTTGAAAGAAGACAAGAAAACATTGATTCTATTGTATAATAAAAATTACAGCGTGAAGACTTCTCCCGAGTATCAGGAAGCTACGCCGTACAAGTAGAATTTAATCCGTAAATCCAAGTGAGCTGTTCGTAGAAGCTTTTGAGCGACTCAAGAGCGAATCCAGCTTCCTCTAACAGCCGACTTAGTCGGGCCCACAACGCCATCCTTCCATGATATTATACTGCCTGTTTCTAGCACTGAAATGCTGGAAGATTGGGGATATTCATTTTCGGATTACTGAATAACATTGCGAATGTGTAGGGATCCACAGGGACGAAGAGATACGAAGGATGCTGGTTTGGAAAGCAGCAAAACTAACTCAAGTGCTTTTTGTCCCAGACTAAAATACAATTTCGAGTTGCAGTAGTAACTTCGCTCAATATCTGATGATATTTAAAACCAGCTTCTACATGGTGCTAAAAAGGAAAGGACAGTTTCTGAGAGTGGACAAGCAAGCACGAAAATGGTAGAGAAGAAAACAAATAAATTTGAAATACCACCAGAGACAGGGAATGGGAAAGATGTAACACCAGACCATCGTAATGCCACAAAGATATCATGAGCAACGTCATAAAACTTATGTACGGTTTCCATGGGAGGGATTTAGGTCCCATAGGTTGGACTTTCTCATCGAAATGATGGCTGGTTCCTTTTCGTAGGTGAGCTCTTGGAAGTTACTAGAACAATTTGTTCCTGAATAGGCATGTGTTCTAGGCATAGCCACTTTTGGAATACAGGTACTGAAGGCTTTATACGTCAATGTGAATTCCGTTTGTGAAGGTCATATGGAGCAATTAGTGAAGCTCCGTCGACTATGTATAATAGACATAAGAGCAAAAGCACAATAGCTGGAGGGATTAGAGTGGTCGCCCCTCTCGGAAACTGACTGTGCAAGTGTATGGGCTTCTAAGATGAGGAAGTGCCACTGTTTGGTAAACAGCAAAATAAGACGACAAGGTACTATATACCAGGACAGGTTAATCTGCCAATTAATTTGAGAAACCGAGGATTGATGCCACCTTGAGAAACTCTAGACACTTTGAGGTCGGAACTAATTAGAGAAGACGTAGGTTGGAAAGAGGGTGAATGACAAATTCACATCAAAATTGATGATTTAGAGGGAAAAGCTGAGCAAGGAAGCTTGGCTGACCTTAGAATGAAAAACAGATGTAGTGCCTTTTCGGTTGGAAAGAGAGAAACGCAAAATTAAATACATTCGCAAAGAAAATTATTGTTACAGATCAATTATGTCCTTCAATCGAAGCA
Organism: Macrobrachium rosenbergii; assembly: GCF_040412425.1. Lineage (NCBI taxonomy): Eukaryota > Metazoa > Arthropoda > Malacostraca > Decapoda > Palaemonidae > Macrobrachium > Macrobrachium rosenbergii. The sequence goes on from NC_089749.1 coordinate 23,515,081, forward strand.
GTTCCTCATTGGACTGGTCGATATCGTTCTCGGCTAGCACTGTGCTGGGTCTGCGTTCGATTCTCCGAACGGCCAATGAAGAATAAGAGGAATTTATTTCTGGTGATAGAAATTCATTTCTCGGTATAATGTGGTTCGGATTCCACAATAAGCTGTAGATCCCGTTGCTAGGTAACCAATTGGTTCTTAGCCACGTAAAATAAGTCTAATCCTTCGGGCCAGCCCTGGGAGAGCTGTTAATCAGCTCAGTGGTCTGGTTAAACTAAGTTATACTTAACTTCTTTCAATCGAAGCTGAAACCAGAGAAGACACCTCTCTGCGTCTGTGTTTACCTTGATGTTAAATCCCACACTTCCCCCGCCCTCTTCCTCTTCCTCTTCCTCTTTCTTGGTTCCTCCGTTTCTGCAATAGAAAAAGGCACCAGATGTCCAGTTCATTTGTCCTTTTCTCGTAAAATAAAGAGTACACCCTTTAAGGATCTTTCACTAAGCACGCCTTCAGTCCGGCTTTAAACAAAAACAGTAGATGTCTTTCCTCCAAATTTCTCCCACGCAGAAAATCGTATCGCATGAGATGGACGCTTCAGCTGTCATGACAACTCACGAAAAGATTAGGAAATGTGAGTCGCGCAGATCTTCCCTGTTTTGTCAGTTTTCCTCTCCGGGATGTGGATGTAGAAGACGAAAACTGTGTGAGGTTTCCCCGTGCGTACTTTGATGTCAGGTCTTAGCTGTAAGTTCTAGACATTTATTTACGTAAATGCAGCAGCCACACGCGCTTGAGTGTTTCGCTATGAGCTAAAAAAGAAAAAAAAATCAAAGTTCATGATAGACGACGTCTGATGACGTTGGCGACGTGAGATATTGTCTTTGTTATAATAAACTCCTTTGTTTCCACTTCTTGATTGATCTTATGCTGTGAAATTGCGTTGGAATTTTGTGACGATCGAAAACATTGCCCCCAAAAATAGCAAAAAAAAAAAAAAAAAAAAAAAAAAATCTCTATTTGTAGCATTTAATTTCCCTCGAATGACAGTTGGCAAGGTGATTACTTTACATTCCATGCCAGCGATTATTGAAATTATTTTGCTTCATACGGCAGCAAATTATAGGTGGTTGATGCCCTCTCTCTCTCTCTCTCTCTCTCTCTCTCTCTCTCTCTCTCTCTCTCTCTCTCTCTCTCCTGCAGGATTCTTTCTTATACAAGTATGTCTCACCCTGAATTTTCCAAATTCTCTTTCTTTCACTAGTTGTTTATGCATCTGTTTATCACTGTCTCTGTTACCCGCTGCTTTCCCCTTCTCTCTCTCTCTCTCTCTCTCTCTCTCTCTCTCTCTCTCTCTCTCTCTCTCTCTCTCCCTCTCTCTCCTGGGAACCACAATATCCAATATTCTTGGGTGACGTCACCGTTTCCTTTTCCATGAAGCCATAAGTCACAGAGTTTTTCTTTTCTTGTGACTTTTGCCTTTTGGTATCCGATTCCAATAGGCCTTTTATTCCGTAGGTCGCTGGTTACCGAACTAGAAATAATATTCGGTTTGGGATAGCCCTCCGGATGCTGACTCACTGTGGGATGATTGAACCACACTATCGAACCTATATCTGTTTGCCGAGTCCAGAGGGCCACACAAGGTTTCTTAATCCCTCTAAAGTTCGCCCTGGGACAAGAACCTTCAATGACAATGTCAGCTTGACCTAATCTCACAATTCCTCAGTCCTGATTCGGTTCGTTTTGCCAAATCCTGAGGTCCAAACTAGGTTTCTTTGTCCCTTTAATCCCTTACCACGCTTTCCTAAAGCCCGCCTTGGGACAAGACCCTTTACTGGCATGATGTCAGCTTGACCTAATCTCACAACTTCCTGAATCCTGACTCGGTTCGTTTTGCCGAATCCAGAGGTCCAAACTAGGTTTCTTTATCCCTCTAATTCCTTATCACACTTTCCTAAAGCCCGCCTTGGGACAAGAACCTTCACTGGCATAATGTCAGCTTAATCTAATCTCACAACTTCCTCAGTCCTGATTCGGTTGGTTTTGCCGAATCCAGAGGTCCAAACTAGGTTTCTTTATCCCCAATTCCTTATCACACTTTCTCAAAGTCCGCCTGGGACAAGAACCTTCACTGGCATAATGTCCAGGGCTGACCTATTTCACAACTTCCTCAGTCCTGATTCGGTTGGTTTTGCTGAATCCAGAGGTCCAAACTAGGTTTCTTTATTCCTCTGATTCGACACTTTCCTAAAGTCGCCCTGGGACAAGAACCTTCACTGGCATAATGTCAGCTTCTGACCTAATTTCACAACTACCTCAGTCCTGATTCTGGTTGGTTTTGCCAATCCAGAGGTCCAAACTAGGTTTCTTTGTCCTCTAATTCCTTATCACACTTTCTCTCAAGTCCGCCTGGGACAAGAACCTTCACTGGCATAATGTCAGCTTGACCTAATTTCACAACTTCTCAGTCCTGATTCGTCGTTTGCCGAATCCAGAGGTCCAAACTAGGTTTCTTTATCCCTCCTAATTCATATCACACTTTCCTCAAGTCCGCCCTGGGACAAGAACCTTCACTGGCATAATGTCAGCTTGACTTAATTTCACAACTTCCCTCAGTCCTGACTCATTTCGTTTTGCTGAATCCAGAGGTCCAAACTAGGTTTCTTATCCTCTAATTCTTTATCACACTTTCCTAAAGTCCGCCCTGGGACAAGAACCTTCACTGGCATAATGTCCAGCTTGACCTAATTTCTCACAATTCTTCAGTCCTGATTCGGTGGGTTTTGCCGGGAATCCAGAGGTCCAAACTAGGTTTCTTTATCCCTCTAATTCCTTATCACACTTTCCTAAAGTCCGCCCTGGGACAAGAACCTTCACTGGCATAATGTCAGCTTGACCTAATTTCACAACTTCATCAGTCCTGATTCGGTTGGTTTTGCCGAATCCAGAGGTCCAAACTAGGTTTCTTTATCCCACTCTAGTACCTTCACACTTTTTCCCCTCAAGTCCGCCCCCTGGGACAAGAACCTTCACTGGTATAATGTCGAGCTTGACTAATTTCATTAACTTCCTCAGTCCTGATTCGGTTGGTTTTGCCGAATCCAGAGGTCCAAACTAGGTTTCTTTATCCCTCTAATTCCTTATCACACTTTCCTAAAGTCCGCCCTGGGACAAGAACATCCCTGGCATAATGTCAGCTTGACCTACTTTCACAACTTCCTCAGTCCTGATTCGGTTGGTTTTGCCGAATCCAGAGGTCCAAACTAGGTTTCTTTATCCTCTAATTCCTTATCACTTTCCTAAAGTCCGCCCTGGGACAAGAACCTTCATCATATAATGTCATTTGGACCTAATTTCACAACTTCCTCAGTCCTGATTCGGTTGGTTTTACCGAATCCGGAGGTCCAAACTAGGTTTCTTTATTCCTCTGATTCCTTACGACACTTTCCTAAAGTCCGCCCTGGGACAAGAACCTTCACTGGCATAATGTCAGCTTGACCTAATTTCACAACTTCCTCAGTCCTGATTCGGTTCGTTTTGCCGAATCCAGAGGTCCAAACTAGGTTTCTTTATCCCTCTAATTCCTTATCACACTTTCCTAAAGTCCGCCCTGGGACAAGAACCTTCACTGGCATAATGTCAGCTTGACCTAATTTCACAACTTCCTCAGTCCTGATTCGGTTGGTTTTGCCGAATCCAGAGGTCCAAACTAGGTTTCTTTATCCCTCTAATTACTTATCACACTTTCCTAAAGTCCGCCCTGGGACAAGAACCACTGGCATAATGTCAGCTTGACCTAATTCTAACTTCCTCAGTCCTGATTCGGTTGGTTTTGCTGAATCAGAGGTCCAAACTAGGTTTTTATCCCTCTAATTCATTATCATACTTTCTAAAGTCCGCCTGGGACAAGAACCTTCACTGGCATAATGTCGAAATCTAATCATCTCAACTTCCTCAGTCCTGATTCGGTTGGTTTTGCCAATCAGAGGTCCAAAACTAGGTTTTTATCCCTCTAATTCACTTATCACACTTTCCTAAAGTCCGCCCTGGGACAGAACCTTCACTGGCATAATGTCAGCTTGACCTAATTTCACAAACTTCCTCAGTCCTGATTCGGTTGGTTTTGCTGAATCCAGAGGTCCAAATCAGGTTTCTTTATCCCCTCTAATTCTTATCACACTTTCTAAAGTCCGCCCTGGGACAAGAACCTTCACTGGCATAATGTCAGCTTGACCTAATTTCACAACTTCCTCAGTCCTGATTTCGGTTGGTTTTGCCGAATCAGAGGTCAAACTAGGTTTCTTTATCCCTCTAATTTTATCACACTTTCTAAAGTCCGCCCTGGGACAAGAACCTTCACTGGCATAATGTCAGCTTGACCTAATTTCACGACTTCCTCAGTCCTGATTCGGTTGGTTTTGCCGAATCCGGAGGTCCAAACTAGGTTTTTATTCCCTGATTTCATGACACTTTCCTAAAGTCCGCCCTGGGACAAGAACCTTCACTGGCATAATGTCAGCTTGACCTAATTTCACAACTTCCTCAGTCCTGATTCGGTTCGTTTTGCCGAATCCAGAGGTCCAAACTAGGTTTCTTTATCCCTCTAATTCCTTATCACACTTTCCTAAAGTCCGCCCTGGGACAAGAACCTTCACTGGCATAATGTCAGCTTGACCTAATTTCACAACTTCCTCAGTCCTGATTCGGTTGGTTTTGCCGAATCCAGAGGTCCAAACTAGGTTTCTTTATTCCTCTGATTCCTTACGACACTTTCCTAAAGTCCGCCCTGGGACAAGAACCTTCACTGGCATAATGTCAGCTTGACCTAATTTCACAACTTCCTCAGTCCTGATTCGGTTGGTTTTGCCGAATCCAGAGGTCCAAACTAGGTTTCTTTATCCCTCTAATTCTTATCACACTTTCCTAAAGTCCGCCTGGGACAAGAACCTTCACTGGCATAATGTCAAATAGCCGACCTCCAATTTCACAACTTCCTCAGTCCTGATTCGGTTGGTTTGCCGAATCCAGGAGGTCCAAACTAGGTTTCTTTATTCCTCTGATTTCCCATGACACTTTCCTAAAGTCCGCCCTGGGACAAGAACCTTCACTGGCATAATGTCGCTTGGACCTAATTTACAACTTCTCAGTCGATTCGGTTCGTTTTGCCGAATCCAGAGGTCCAAACCAGGTTTCTTTTATCCCCATTCCTTATCACACTTCCTAAAGTCGCCCTGGGACAAGAACCTTCACTGGCATAATGTCAGCTTAACCCCTAATTTCACAACTTCCTCAGTCCTGGTTGGTTGGTTTTTGCTGAATCCAGAGGTCCAAACTAGGTTTCTTTATTCCTCTGATTCCTTACGACACTTTCCTAAAGTCCGGCCTGGGACAAGAACCTTCACTGGCATAATGTCAGCTTGATCTAATCTCACAACTTCCTCAGTCCTGATTCGGTTGGTTCTGCAGAGTCCAGAAGTCTACACCGGGCCTCTTTTACCCTGCGACTCCTTAGAACATTTCCAGGCTGCCACTGGGCAGTGATTCGTCCTGACATAAGGCCAGCTTGGTCCAAACCATCCATCACTGGTATGGAAATGATAACTGCACGGAGGTATATTAAGCTCTATCAACTAACAGGTTGGTGGAAGAATAAAGCGTAAATTTTTGAACTTTTTGTTGAGGAATGACCGATGACAATAAAAAATACCGGAGTAGCAATGACAACGATATTATTATTATTATTATTATTATTATTATTATTAATATTATTATTATTATTCTTTCGTCCCAGGGCTCTGGAAACGGTGATGATGATGAACATTATCATTAATAATTTTATTCTAACAAAACCAACGAGAAATTCCAAAATTTCATTGATATATACAACAACAACAACAACAACAATAATAATAATAATAATAATAATAATAATAATAATAATAATAATAATAATAATAAAAATAATAATAATAATTAGATAAACGAGGACGAAAACTATTAAAAGCAGACAAGGAATTTATTTCCTGTCCAACTGTCCCACTCGAAGGCCTTTGGAATACATATACATAAACATACACACACACATACATATATATATATATAATTTATGTGTATACACACACACACACACACACACATATATATATATATATATATATATATATATATATATATATATATATATATATATATATATATATATATATATATATATATATATATATATAATCCCACAGGAAAAAGATAGTCAGAAGTTCAGTACCGCGCTTTCACGTTTATTGACGCATCGTCGGGGCGCGAATGAGACACAAATATAAAGAAAGGTTACAAAGTAAACAAAAAGAATGAGAATACCAGATGGTCAGTTGTCAAGGGTAATAAACAGAAAGTTAATCCAGGATAATCCGGGATCGAGCTGTCACAAACTGAGCCTAAGACCAAACAAAAACCACTTTCACAACGAAACAAACAACACCAATATTCTGTGAGAGCTGGCCAAATATCAAATGCATTATTCGTACATATGAGAGATTTAGATCATCCTATTAACTGGAGTTAAAAAAATTAAGTATATCCTAGTTTAACCAGACCACTCAGCTGATTAACAGCTCTCCTAGGGTAGAGCAAGACCTTTAGTCCCGTGCAATGACACAGTTAAAAGGAATATCATCGAATCTTGTTTTATTAAGTCAAATAATGAAAGTGTTCTAAATTTAAGTCTTGGTTTTATTTAAACTGATGCTTTAATAATTAAAAAGTTGATAAATATAAGCAAATTAATATTAATTTTTATACATGTTTCTGCAAAATCTGAATGGGTAAGATTCCGTTTGCATTATGGTTAAATATATATTTGGATTAGTTTGTGACCGCGTGATCCCGGATTTGCCAAATGGATTAACATTTTCTTTAACTCGTGGCAATTAACCATCTGGTATTCAAGGTTATACATGTTTTTTGTTTTTTCCAGCCTAAATTTAGTATTTCTTTTTGTTTGGTCTTAGGTTCAGTTTGTGACTGCTCGATCCGTATTATCCAGGATTAACTTTCTGTTTATTACCCTTTGACAACTGACCATCTGGTATTCTTGTTCCTTTTTTGTTTACTATGCAACCTTTCTTTATATTTGTCTCATTCGCGCCCTGACGATGCGCCAATAAACGATGAAAGTGCTGTTATCGAACTTTCTTCTTTTCCTGGATTCGCTTATACACCAGTCACGTGCATCTTCTGTGATTTTTAAGCATATATATAGGTATGTATATATATATATATATATATATATATATATATATATATATATATATATATATATATATATATATATATATATATATATATATATATATATATAAATAAAACGCTATACTTCATTTCAGTTCATCAGGAATAATTTCTACTACAGAAAATTATTAACCTTCAGCTCCAGTTTTCAGGTATGGAAAAAATTTCCTTTGGAAAATCTTTTCCATTTTATGTATACACATAACACATTGTACATTTTAAGTCGTAATTTGCTTATATGGACCTTTTTTTTGTGGTAAAAATTTGTTTATGGTTTTGTTATTAAGATCAATAAAATGTGGCGTGTAAATTAGAACATTTCAGATTTTAAACCTTTATTTGTTTTCTTATACGTTACAAAAGCAAAATGACCTAAAAATGTTTCCATATTCCCAAGTTTCGACTTCCTCCCAGAACAAGTGAACTCTTTGAACACTCGTTTCAGAAGTTGAACCTGTTCATCAACGTTCTGGGAAAAAGTAGTATTCTTAGGTCTTCTTCCAGTCTTCTTCCAACACTCAACCGTGAGAGTCTTCAAGCTCTCAACCGATAGCCAGTCTTCTTCACTGGAGCTCTCACGACAGAGGAGCAGTATTCTCAAAATTTTCAACGTGAACAAAGGGTGTATTTCAGCGGAACTTTGGCAATTCTTGCCAAGCTTACCTTTAAAAGGTTTGCCGGATGGAATCATGCTTCTCTTACCATCTTGGAGTAGCAGGATCGTGAATTTGTTTCTTCACCAAGACAGCATTTCGTCCATGCCAGATGGGAAAAGTTACCAGGTGGGCCCGGTTTTGTTGGTGTAACGTCTCACGCCCATGTAGCTCTAATATTTTCCTTCACGAAAATAGGTCTTCTCACTACCGTTAAAATAATAATCCTTTGCATTGTCTAGAAATAATTTCATTTTATTATTCTTAATGACAAAACTATGTTGTTCAATGGTTCTCTCTTTGTTGTTTCTTTTGAGTAAGAGTAAGAGCCTGCTTCTATTTTTTCTAACATATAGTTAAGTCATTAACAACTGCTTACCTTTTGATTATAGACGCATTGGAGGTGTTAAATTGGGAAAGATTAGCAAATGGGATTACATCCTACTTCCTGATAGGCCAATAGGTCTCTGGAAGGATTGCTCGTTTGCAAGTCGTCAAGAATCTATCGACAGCAGCCATCATAAATTACCATTTGTGTAATTCGTAAGTGCTATTCTCTTTTACCCATAAATTTTAATGGTGGGGCAAGTTTTATTGTAAATAAATTAGATAAACTCTGATTTTTATTTAATCTCTAATGGTTATTTAAAATTTTTAGTCTTCCCTATAAATTTCAACACATGGCATCCTCAGAAGGGATAAAACTGGACGATTAATTATGCCACTGCTGGAACCCAAAATTTGTCATTTATTAAGTAGAAATAAAGAACTTGTTATTGCAGTGTTGAAATCTAAATTCAAAAGGTTGTCAAGAACGAGCAATATCTTAAATTGATGGATGCTTCTTTCAAGGAGCAGGAGAAACTTGAACGTATAGACAATCTTAGATGAATTTCTAACTAGGCATCCTGACCATTCATTCTTGCCATATGGGAGTTTTTAACCTGAGCAGAGAGACTACAAATGTCGAGGAGGTTGTCTATCTTTCTAATCTTTACCAGGAAGATATGGATACTAAGAAAAATCTCTCACAATATGGCTATCCATAGTGGTCCTAATCTGAATCAAAGAAGTTATCTTCAGCTTTAATTCATCTTAGATTTGATAAGTTTTTGCTTGTTTATGATTTAAGTAAAGCGTTCAATCAAATTGCTCTTAATGAGGTTGATTCAAAATAGGCTGCTGTGCCTTTGCCTTCATGTGTGGAAAGAAATGATTATTCTTTTGTTGGTTTCAGAATGTTCGACTTCATTTGGTTTGTGATGTGCCCCAACTTTGTTACTATTAGCACTTTACAAGATATTAGTAGTAGATGCTCAGGAAGATGAGGCATACCTTCAAAATTTAAAAGCTTTTACTTTATCAAAAAATTTGTATATGGATAATGGTGCTGTTTTCTATGGATACCCATGATGAATTGTTAAAGCATATTTATTGTTGGATTCCATTTTAATCCCTACCAGTTTCATCTTCCAGCAATTGGCATCTAATGGATGAAGTGTTGCAGAGGGAAATAGATGCCAACCAGGGTTCTAAAAACTCAAAAGAGAAGGTTAAACTTTTTGGGTTCTGTATGGGATCGGTTAGATGATACCTTGTCCACTAAACCCTATTTGTCTGATGAATCCATGAGTACAAAGAGGGACAATCCTGAGATCAATAGCCTCTCAGTATGATTTATATAACTTTAATGGACCAGTTCTTAATAGAAGTCGTATGTTCATGCATGGTCTTCAATGTCGTAAAGACATGGGTTGGGATGATTTGTTGCCTGAGAAACTTCGAAGAATGGAAGAATATGAGTGAAACAGGCAAATGCTTCTTTTACAATTAGTATACCAAGAATGGTTTGGAAGCCGTAATGAGTCGGTTTTAAACTAATTGCTTGTTGCGATGCCAGTAAATCCCTTTTGAGTTGTTGTTTATATTCAAGATTTAGTGACGAATTACTTGTCTTTTGTGTGTGCAAAGAACAGGATTGTTAATGTTCAACTTGAATCGAAGTCTATACCGCTCTTAGAAGTTCATGCAATTGATTTTGGCTACTCAGAGTGGTCACAGAAATTTATTTGATCTAACTGGACCATCTTGTTTGAAGCCCATTAATATTGAAGTTGGAAGTTTTCCCAGATAGTTTAGTTGCATTGTCGCTAGATTTGAATTGTATAATGTAAAGTTTGACAAAATGCAAAAACGCACTCATTTGTACTTAACAGAGGTTGCCCATATTGCCAAGCTCTGTGAAATTCACCCTGTAAAGTTCTCTTTTTGTGGTTCATCTAATCCAGCTTGATTTCATAACCCTCTGTGTTTCTTCAAGACAATTGGTAAAAACAAATTATAACTGGTCCTGATTTGAATACTGACAATAGTGAGAGGAGTTCGGATTTCTTGTCCTTATGGTGCCTAGTCCACATTCTGCATCAGGTGTTGATGTTGAGAAGTGTGTTGCTGCAAGCTCTTGGTAGTGCCAGTAATGAAATATCTGGACATTTAATCCATGAGGATAAGTGTTTCCAGTTTCAATGGCATGAAAAATATATGTGTGGGTTTTGCTAATACATTCATAATTTAAAATTAAAAAAGTCAAAAAGAGACATCAAAAGTCTCTTTCCTAGTTTAATGCAAGATAAAATTTTCTTGAAGAGCTGGATTGCACATAATTAGAACAGAACAAGAATTGGCTTTTCCCGGAATTGTTCCAGGTACTTTTTCGGTCTAATAAAAAATCTCAAAGATATCCCAAAATTTGATTAAACAGCTTAACATTTATAAAGACAAGAATGGTCTTCTAAGGTAGTAAGCAAATTTGGAAAGGTTTAATAAAAATGGAAGGACTTGTAATTTCCTATTCTTTTGCCGAAGGACAGTAGAATTACGGAACTAATAATATCTGATATTCATGCCAAAACATAACCATGTAGGTATTTATTCCGTCATGAATGATGATGACGGAAAAGGTTTTACATACCTAGTTATTTTTCAACAGCCAAAAGAATTTTGAAAAAATGTGTGAATTGTAGAAAGGTAAATGCTAGAACTATCAAAATCAACCAAAGTTCATATCTTGATATCCGTGTTAATCCAGTGAAAATTCCTTTTAGCTGTAGTTTTTGGATTATATGTGGTCCCTTTAATGTTTATCATGATAATAAGAAACTAGGTTTAGGTTCTAGTCATTGCATGTGGTCTCGGGCTGTGAATTAAAGTTTGTTCTGGACATGAGTACTAATGAGTTCCTGAGAGCTTTTCAGTTGCACTCCTTGAGTGGAGTTCCTCAATACTGTATATGGGATCAAGGAACACAAATTGTTGCTGCAGGAAATAAAAATTAAACATTTTTAAGTGATTTTGATACTCGAGGTATTTTCAAGAGTCTGGTGTTAAGTCTTTGGTTGAACAATTTTATAAGGTCAAAGTGAACTTGGTTCTATTAGTTGAAGTTTGTGTAAAAATGAGTAAGAGGTTAATATATGGAGCCATTAGAAATAATGTGTGTTAACTCTGAAGGATTTTGTTTCTCATTTTATCAACCGTACACATTATTAATCGAAGACCAAATTGCCTTTAAAGAACAACTTAGAACATCCATTGGTGACTCTTCCACAACCTATTACTCCAGAATTACTTTTAAAGGGTTATGATCTAATTCTCTGAATATAATTCCAGAGTTACAGGGAGGTAGATCCTGATCTGATTGGTTTAAAGATGATCCATCGTGTTATATTGGATAATTATGGGAAATTTCAAGAAGGGTTCGTGAGAGACTGAAACAATTATATGAAAGTGAATTTCTGAATACTCTCATTAAGCTATATAACAAATAAAAAGAACAGATTCCAAACTTCTTAAAACATACAATTTTAAAGAAAGGGATATTGTCATGATTAAAGAACCTATGTCTAAACCACAATATTATCCAATGGGCATAGTTAAAGATGTTCAAATTAATGAAAGTGGGTAAGTTACTGGAGCAACCGTGATGAAAGGGTTGTTCTAGGAAGTAACAAAAGGCATGCTTCAGAATCTCATTCAATTTTAAGTCCTATACTTTCAGAGGAGTCTGAATCTCCTCACAACAATTTTCAAAGTGAAGATGATATTCCTATAGTTAGGTCTCAAAGAGTCGCTGCTCTGGAGAGTCAATAGGCTACAGACTTAATTTCTCAGGATCTTGTTTTGATATTTTTGAAACAGCATAGGTTTTTTTTTTTTTAGATTTTAAGATTATTATCTTTGCTGTAGTTCCTAGTTTGTTGGTGGTGGTGTTAGCTTGTTTATATTTCATTTATTTATGATCTTCAAATTTAAATAAAATTTGAATCCTCTCTAAGTATGGAAAATTTCTTGGAAAATCTTTCATTTTATGTAATACACATAATAATGTATTGTACATTTTTAAGTCGTAATTTGCTTATATGGACCTTTTTTTGTGGTAAATTTGTTTTATGGTTTTTGCTATTATGATCAATAAAATGTATGTAAATTAGAATATTTCAGACATTTTAAATTTTACTTTTGTTTTCTTATACGTTATAAAAGCAAAATGACCTAAAAAATTGTTTCCATATTCCCAAGTTTCTGACTTCCTCCCAGAACAAGTGAATACTCCTTGAACACTCGTTTCAGAAGTTGAACTGTTCATCAACGTTCTTGGGAAAAGTAGTATTCTTCGAGTCTTCTTCCAGTCTTCTTCCAACACTCAACCGTGAAAGTCTTCAAGCTCTCAACCGATAGCCAGTCTTCTTCACTGAGCTCTCGACAGAGGAGCAGTATTCTCAAAATTTTCAACGTGAACAAAGTGTATTTCAGCGGAACTTTGGCAATTCTTGCCAAGCTTACCTTTAAAAGGTTTGCCGGATGGAATCATGCTTCTCTTACCATCTTGGAGTAGCAGGATCGTGAATTTGTCATCTTTCACCAAGACAGCATTTCGTCCATGCCAGATGGGAAAAGTTACCAGGTGGGTCGGTTTTGTTGGTGTAACGTCTCACGCCCATGTAGCTTCCCATTATTTTCCTTCACGAAAATAGGTCTTTCTACCCGTTAAAATAATAAATCCTTTGCATTGTCTAGAAATAATTTCATTTTTATTATTCTTAATGACAAACTATGTTGTTCAATGGTTCTCTCTTTTGTTTTTCTTTTTTGAGTAAGAGTAAGAGCCTGCTTCTATTTTTCTAACCTCATAGTTAAGTCGTTAACAACTGTTTACCTTTTGATTATAGACGCATTGAGGTGTTAAATTGGGAAGATTAGCAAATGGGATTACATCCTACTCCTGATAGGCCAATAGGTCTCTGGAAGTTGCTCGTTTGCAAGTCGTCAGGAATCTATCGACAGCAGCCATCATAAATTGCCATTTGTGTAATTCGTAAAGTGCTATTCTCTTTACTCCTTAAATTTTAATGGTGGGGCAAGTTTTATTGTAAATAAATTATTAGATAAACTCTGATTTTTATTTAATCTCTAATGGTTATTTAAAATTTTTAGTCTTCCCTATAAATTTCAACACATTCGGCAAGTCTTTTGGGATGAGAAAATTACTGCTGACGTAGTTCTTATTTATATTAGGATTCAAAGAGGAAACGCCTTGGTTACTGAGGTCCTCAATAAGATTATTTTAATGAATATTTCAGAAAATATCGGTGGTGAAGATTTTTTAAGTTGAATAAAATCACTGTATCTTGCATTGCTGGTCTGTTCATTAAAATCCGTTAAGGTAGATATTGTGTGTGTACAAATACGTATGTGTATATACATTCATGTATAAATAAGTTTAGGCATTCGTGTATATTTTTCAGCATGCATAATCTTTAAAGATACGTTTCTTCACCTGATGAAAACCTCAATTCATTATGACTGTTTGTGTGTATATTTGAAAAAAAAAATATATATATACATATATATATATATATACATATATACATATATATATATATATATATATATATATATATATATATATATATATATATATACATATATATATATATATACATATATACATATACATATACATATATACATATATATAAATAAATATATATATATATATGTATATATATATATACATATATATATATATATATATATATATATATATATATATATATATATATATATATATATATATATACATATATATATATAAATAAATATATATATATATATATATATATATATATATATATATATATATATATATATATATATATATACTGTATATAATTGTGTATATTTTTAAACTAGAAATCTGCATCATATGCCGAGCGTACGTATCTTTAAGCGTACATGTTTGGATGAAACAGGAAACGAAAGATGTTTACTCAGCGGACGAGATGAATTCATTTGGCCATGATTAATTCCCGACTTAATAAGACCAGCCATGTGATGCAGCGCCGTGGATTCGACAGGGGTCTTGGGGGGACCCACGGGAACTGGAGCTATAATTAATATCAAAGATAAATCAGTACACTCACCATGAGAGAGAGAGAGAGAGAGAGAGAGAGAGAGAGAGAGAGAAACTGTCAGGATAGATTAATGAGTCTAAATAGCCACATTCTAAGATACCGACTTTCAGTTAGACAGACTAAAGGCAGTCAGTTACAAAGAGATTGACTTGGTGCTAAATTAAAGAAAAACTATAGAGCAACTAAGAAAAGGACAGGAAATGACAGAAAGGGGCAAAGATTCTTGAAAGATAATTATCAAAAAAACAGACAGGGTTACTGACAGGCAGCCAGGCGATAAGACTGTCTGCGCGCACAAATCAGTGAGTCTCGCTCAGTCACTCACAGACACGAAGAGTCTCTTCAGTTTCAAGGCAAGTAATAGTGTCAGTCTTATAAAGTAACTTCTACAATTTCTCAGCCCTAGATGGCAAGAGCTTGTTCCCCAGGGAACAAGCTCTTGCCATCTAGGGACTGAGGGACATGGGGAGAGCTGATGAAAATTCAAAGTCTGCAGAAATGGATGAGAAAATCCAGTGCGGTTTGGAAATGTGAATAAGACGCCTTAGGTAACCAGTTCCAACATTTAAATCTGATATCGGAATCTACGTTTTGATAGTGATGATTCTGCACTCTCTGAGAGAGAGAGAGAGAGAGAGAGAGAGAGAGAGAGAGAGAGAGAGAGAGAGAGAGAGAGAGAGAGAGAGAGAGCACCTGCTGTCGTTCGACTTTCAAGGTACTCTTTTTTGAAATGATTTTATAGTTAATATTTCATATCCTTAATTAGGCAATTTTGTTTAAGAATTTGGCATTGTGCAAAATATATTTAATTCTTATTTGAATGATAGGAACAATTTTTGAATCATGGCTAACATAAGACTTGGTTAGGAGTCAAACTAGATATCTCCGAACAATTCTCGTTTGTCAGAATTTCAAATAATGTTTGAACGTTTTCGAGTTTCAGATCTTCACAGCTAACAATATATTATTAATCTTGAAAGCTAGGGTTATCTGAGAGGGAACGCATCACTGTCCTGGGTACATCTGTCTAGACCAGTGGTTCTCAATCTTTTTTTAGTGATGGTACCCTAACTAATGTAATCATTAGCGTGGCAACCCTTCTTCACCATCCCACCATATCGCATGAATGAACTTATTGAATGAATAAAATTATTATCCATACTCAAAGCAAAAATCAGTACACGGTACATGCAGAAATATGCTGCACAAGCACAGGTCATATCAGAAGAATTAGATAAACTTGAGTGTTATGAATGCAGACTAACATGAAAAAACATGATAAGTACTGTTAAATACATATATATATATATATATATATATATATATATATATATATATATATATATATATATATATATATATATATTAGTGTAGACACACTGATAATAATTGTGTGAAGACTTCTTCAAACTTTTTTTTTTTTTACAAATGTTCACTGAGATGATCTAGCCAAGACAAAATTCATGAGAATATTGCGACACCCCTAGGCACTGTCTGTGGCACCCAGGGTGCCATGGCACCCAGTTTGAGAACCAAGTCTAGACACAATAAATGATTTCCTTCTCAACTTCACTAAAATGTTAATGTAAGAAAATACTGTCAATATTTATACAAATCGGCTCAACACTCACTGAAATGATTCATTAGCCCACTGAAAGGTATAAAGATATTAAATCTCGGTAAACATATGATTAAAAAATGCTCAAGGCAGCATGAGTTTTAAAATGAGAAACAAATTCACAATTAGGTAACTGTATAGATATATTTAAAAATGAAGCTACACAGAGGGCTTCTAAAAATCTGTATGATTCCTTTTCAAACTGACAAAATAAACAGGGGAATCGTACAGATTCTCGTAATCTCAATGTATAGCTTTAGTTTTAAATATATCTGTACAGTTACATAACAGTGCATTTGTATGCCCAAACATGTGATAATCAGCATAAAAAAAAAGAAATAAGACACAAAATAATCTTGATGAAAATGAGTTGACAACAAAACACACTTATATAAATAACATTTCGTCTGTCAGGTCAAAACGCCACTCCATCTGAGGCCACATCTCTCCACTCATTTCGCGCTCAAATGTAAATTCCCGACCTTGAGGAGGACGTCATTACGTTTCCTAATTCCGTTCTCTTGCGGCATTTTCTCTCTCAAGAAGAGAAGTATTCCCTGGCGGCAGGTAAAGTTAAGAAGGTAATCTCGAGAGCTCACGTGACTGACTTCCCAACGCTTTCCCTCCTCTTCGTTTTCTGCGAAAGAAACTAAAGCCGCTCTTGTCCCGTAACTATCTACCCGCACCTTCAGGAGACGTGACGTTCCTGCTTAAGTGCACGACGCGAAAATAAGCTTCGGTCTCGCTGAAATCTTGAAGCGAACTGAGGTTAATATTTTCCTCCTAAAATTTCAGTTCGTTTGGTCGCAATTTTTTTTTTCTCTGTTCTCTCATTTTATGTCTTTCTCCTTTCCTCTTTTCTTATTGTCACCTTCAGTTCTCTGTGTAAATAAATTTTGTAAAAGACGGGTTTTTATTTTAATTTTTGGTACTGCATCATCCGTAACGATAAATGTTTTAGACCATGTGATTCTTAATGCGAAATAATATCTTACTCCAGAGCCTCGCGAAAAAAAAAGATCATTTAAGCTCTGTATTGTTTATTTAGTGTAACAAATGCTTTGCAATAGCCCTCTTAATAATGAAAGTCGACCTTTGACTTCTAAAGTAGGATCTTAACCTTTAGATTCACTGCACAGATTTCTAAAGTAAGACCTTAACCTTTAGATTCACCGCATAAAATGCTGAATCCCAATCAATCACAGATCACATTTATGAAAACTGAAGTCTATATCGCTAAGATATCAAAAGTAAAGCATTTTAAAGACACAAGCTTCTCGGACTGACAGACATCAAGGAGGCTGGAAGGACAGACGGACAAACAGAGAGACAGTAGACACAGGACAATTAATAGATGGCCCTTGACACTAAACCAGATCACGATGGACATAAAACCAGTGATTAAGAATAATGAAACACCTATACAAATGGTTGCAAGATCAGTTGTAAGCATAAAATGACGTAAAACAAGATGAAAAAAGAACGTGTACAAACACAGTCGTCCAAGTGGACAAGACACTTGCCCCAACATAGTGAGAAACCGAATTCGATTGCAGAGAGGATCTGAACGATTTAGGCACATCAAATACTTCACTCGACCTAAGCACTGACCTTGTTCACCTGGTTATCAGCCAACTTTAGTGAGCTGCAGCCAGGGGGGATAATGCCGCAGGACTGGTAATTTCATCCCAAAAGACTTCCCGAGAACTGGAACAGGAAGGCTAACACTTTCTGAAGGAATCCCTGCTATAACGAAAACGGATGTACAGGCGTTTATATATATATATATATATATATATATATATATATATATATATATATAGTTATAGTTATACAATTTACTTTAGCAAAACTAGCAGCATAAATTAGTATAAAGCTCTTTTCGCGGTTATTACTGTGAAAGGCTCGTTCTTGTAAACATACTTGAAATAGAGATGAATCATTTAGGACCCAATGAAATCAGGTAATGACAATGAAACAGGAATCTTCTCATACAAAGGATGTCGCTAGACCCTACCTACACCAAAAAAAAACAAAAAAAAAAAAAACATCAAGCACGCAGCGTCTATCCATTCCAGGCCGCCTATCAAAAGATCAGTTTCCCCCGAAGCTCAAACGGAAGCCATGTTCGCCAAGTAATATCTCGCATTCCAATCTGTCTTCACAAAACCCCAACTCCCTTGCAGCCCCAATGCAATTCGGACCGGGCCAATGATCATGCTCCCGTGTGCCTGAAATCTGATGGAGTGGCCGCTGAAGACGAGATTCCAGAAGCTCCTGGAATTTCATTAAGCGACGGCGTCTTCGTTTCAGGATCTTCCAGGGAAACCCTTCTTCTCTCTCTCTCTCTCTCTCTCTCTCTCTCTCTCTTCTCTCTCTCGCTCTCTCTCACCCGTCCCCTTCGCCTTGAGGGGTCACCCTAACCCTTCTTAACGGCCCCAAAAGGGTCCTGGGACCCTACAAGTATTGTACCAGTCCCAGAGGGATCATAAATCGCCCTGACGGTGCTGGTCCCCAATTTTTCCCTTTCAATCTTATAAACTTCGAAAAGGTCATGCAAAGGTCACGAGACTTCAATAAGAGGCTTTGGAGAAAGTGGACCTACGGTCCGCTTATGGTATGCTTTTCGCGGCACACTGTAGACAGTAAAAAAAGACCTCAGAAGCTTCCCTTTCAAGAGTGCTTTCATTGTCAATGCACAATGTGTCATTACAAATATGTATACAAATAATGCATGTCCAATCGCAAAACGAAATGTAAGCCTAAACATGCAGTGAAACGAGAGAGAGAGAGAGAGAGAGAGAGAGAGAGAGAGAGAGAGAGAGAGAGAGAGAGAGAGAGATTGTGGGGGGAGGGGGTGGAGTCAGGGGATTTATTACTAACATCTGCAGTCGCAATAAAACTGAACCCTGACGGAAAGTTTAATATGCATGAAGAAATTAAAAAAAAGAACTTTATTTTTTATTGTCTCAGGAATAAAATGCAGACCAAAAAGCGATAAAAATTATTTATATACCTTACGGCACACATCCTGCTTTACATTCATGAATTCAGTTACATCTTCTAATTAATAAATAAAGCGTTTCTCTATTTCTAAAGCTCTTTTTATGCTTTATATGAAAAAGGTGAACTGATGTATATTACTGTAAAGGATCTAAGCATTAGAAAAAAAAATATGAATTTCTTTGCGTAACTCACCTATTCATTTTCATGCTTATAAATTCCTTTTCTTTACAAAAAACTTAAAAAAAAAAGACTTTTCCTTATGCAGATAGAAACACCTAATTATCTAAATGAAAAAAATGAATGAAGTCCTTTTTGAAAGGCCTATTAATAACTAATGTACCGAATATCAAAACGTTTTAGACCCTCGGTCCGAATGAACATTTCCCCATAAGCATTTAATGAGACTAATTAGGGAGGGACAAGCCCTAATTCAGTTTGTTTTGACGAAGTTTGGCTCATCAAAGAGCCTCTGCGTCATCAGAGGCCTTAGGAAGGTCATTTCGGACATTCATGCCCGTTGATTTTGTAGATTTTAAAGGTACGTGTATCACTAACACGTCGCAGAATTTAGAAGACTTAAATTTCCCAGGCGCATGCGCAGAACAAACTCCATTTTCATCATTTCAAGCCACTTATTATCTCTGTCTGTTTGTCAGTCCGTAGATGTCTCATTAACTCGTTTTATAATATTTAGAAACCTTAAATTTCTTATGCGCATGCGTACCACCAACTATATTTTCATCATTTCAGCCAATTATTATTATTAGTAATGCCTGTCTGTCTGGTTTAACACAACCCAAGGTTTAAAAGCACCGACAGTACTGCCGATATCTAAGGCAGGCCAGTTGCCACAAATAACATTACGTAAGTGAAGGGGTGGGATGTTGGGTGTAGGCATACAATCGGTGCTACTATAGTATGAGACCTACCATCCATTTTCTACATTTGACCCCTCAGGGGCTAGTACTAAACACGGCGAAACAGCGTAGATGAGTCACTGTTTCGCCGTGCTTAGTACTAGACCCTGGAGGATCAAATAGTTCTGTATATAGTTTGAGGAAGTAATTGTCATAGGCCTTAATTGGGTTGTTTGGTAGATAGCATCCTAATTTTTGGTAGGTCGTGAATAGCTCGTTAGATACCATACTATAGTAGCACCCACGTCTTAAACAGTGAGTAGACAGTTTCCATTATTATACTGTAGATTGCCCATAACACCTTTTGTCCTGTGTAGGTATAACAAGAATAACAAATTATTTTCAACCTTAATCAGGTTTCACGATAATTTTTCATTAATTTTATTTTGATTTTTGTCTGGATGTTGCTAATGTATTTTAACCAATGTTAAATATTAAAATGTGAATGTTTTTGTCTTTAACTTAAGTTCTAAGGGCGACGTGATGGTATTTCATTCTGTTCAGACGACTGACTTTGGGTCTGAGTGCTTAAATTACGAATTCCGAAAGGAGAGAGAGAGAGAGAGAGAGAGAGAGAGAGAGAGAGAGAGAGAGAGAGAGAGAGGATGGGACATGAAATAAAGGAGAGAATTTACGAGGACAACACACACGCACACACACAGAAAGAGAGAGAGAGAGAGAGAGAGAGAGAGAGAGAGAGAGAGAGAGAGAGAGAGAGAGAGAGAGAGAGAGAGAGTTTAAAGGAAAGTCCAAGATCTGAAGGGAGGTGAGAAACCAATTAACTGATAGAATAATGCAAAAGTCCCGCCACACCCCCTTCCCCAGGAATTACATAATCTTGACAACTCGCCGGAAGCCAGAATGTAATGTAAACAAAATGTTTCTCACATTCCGAATCCGATTCTTATAATGGCCCAGAAGAACGATACAAAAGCGCATCAACCTCCCCCGAGGAATCGAAACCCTTTACTTAATCCTTCCTATTGTCATCCCTGGGCCGTCATTTCCGGGCCAGAAAAACCGAAATTTCCTTTAGGATTAGTCAAAAGTTTCATCCTGGACACATTGCAGGGATTGCGAAATCATTGGGCCCTTTGATGACAGGGCTGGTGGGGTTGGGTGGGGTCTCCTCAACTTGGAACCACCAAATTGTTGTCCTGATTAATTATCATTATTGCACTTTCTGCAATAATAATTAATCGCGTCTGTTCAATATCCCCTGAATAATTTTGAAATAACTTTTATGATATTGTGTCTGGTCATAGCACAGTTCGAATAATTTAACGATAAATTGCTTAGTTCATTATCTGATTGTGTACATTTTTCCACCTGCAGATACACATGCATATAACATGCAAATACGCACACTCATGCATACACAAACACACACACACACACACACACACACACACACATATATATATATATATATATATATATATATATATATATATATATATATATATATATATATATATATAGAAATCATCAACACACAATCACGTGTGGAACAGAAATAAATTTCTGACTCACGTCGGGATCGAACCCAGGTCTCTCAGGTGGAAAGCAAGGGCAGTTACCCACTGGGCCATACAAGTCTAAAAGAAGTTGAACCCGAGAGCAACTGCACCAAGGAATTACCTGGGCAAGCTAACTGCTTGCATACCAGCGAGTTTTCCTCAACTTCCCGACTCAGCAATGACCCAATAGACAACATTTCATTCGAATTATCCCTTCTGGAGTGACAAGACAGAAATCATCAACACACAATCACGTGTGGAACAGAAATAAATTTCTGACTCACGGGATCGAACCCAGGTCTCTCAGGTGGGAAAGTTACCCATGGGCCATACAAGTCTAAAAGAAGTTGAACCTGAGAGCAACTGCACCAGCGAATTACCTGGGCAGCTAACTGCTTTGTATACCAGCGAGTTTTCCTCAACCTCCTGACTCAGCAATGACCTAATAGACAACATTTCGCCGAATTATCCTTCTGGAGGAATAAGATAGAAATCATCAACCACACAATCACGTGGAACAGAAATAAATTTTCGACTCACGTCGGGATCGAACCCAGTCTCTCAGGTGAAAGCATGCTACGCACTCACTGGCCATACAAGTCTAAAAGAAGTTGGAACCGAGAGCAACTGCACCAAGGAAATTACCTGGGCAAGCTAACTGCTTGCATACCAGCAGTTTCCCCAACTTCCCGACTCAGCAATGACCCAATAGACAACATTTCATTCGAATTATCCCTTCTGAGTGAATAAGATAGAAATCATCAACACACAATCACGTGTGGAACAGAAATAAATTTCTGACTCACGTCGGGGATCGAACCCAGGTCTCTCAGGTGGAAAGCAAGGGCGTTACCCACTGGGCCATACAAGTCTAAAAGAAAAGTTGGAACCTGAGAGCAACTGCACCCAAGGATTACCTGGGCAAGCTAACTGCTTGCATACCAGCGAGTTTTCCCCAACTTCCCGACTCATGCAATGACCCAATAGACAACATTTCATTCGAATTATCCCTTCTGAGTGAATAAGATAGAAATCATCAACACACAATCACGTGTGGAACAGAAATAAATTTCTGACTCACGTCGGGATCAGGAACCCAGGTCTCTCAGGTGGAAAGCAAGGCGTTACCCACTGGGCCATACAAGTCTAAAAGTTGGAACCTGAGACAACTGCACCCAAGGAATTACCTGGGCAAGCTAACTGCTTGCATACCAGCGAGTTTTCCCCCAACTTCCCGACTCAGCAATGACCCAATAGACAACATTTCATTCGAATTATCCCTTCTGAGTGAATAAGATGAAATCATCAACACACAATCACGTGTGGAAGCAGAAATAAATTTCTGACTCACGTCAAAGGGATCGAACAGGTCTCTCAGGTGGAAAGCAAGGGCGTTACCACTGGGCCATACAAGTCTAAAAGAAGTTGGAACCTGAGAGCAACTGCACCCAAGGAATTACCTGGGCAAGCTAACTGCTTGCATACCACGATTTCTAATTCCTGACTCAGCAATGACCCAATAGACAACATTTCATTCGGACTATCCCTTCTGAGTGAATAAGATAGAAATCAACACACAATCACGTGTGAACAGAAATAAATTCTGACTCACGTCGGGGACGAACCCAGGTCTCAGGTGAAAGCAAGGGCTGCCACCCACTGGGCCATACAGTCTAAAATAGTTGAACCTGAGAGCAACTGCACTCCAGAATTACTTCCAAAGTAAGCTAACTGCTTGCATACCAGCGAGTTTTCCCCAACTTCCTGATTCTCAGCAATGACTCCAATAGACAACATTTCATCTGAATTATCCTCTGGAGTGACCTGGCCCGATCCCGACGTGAGTCAGAAATTTATTTCTGTTCCACACGTGATTGTGTTGATGATTTCTATCTATTCACTCAGAAGGGATAATTCGAATGAAATGTTGTCATTGGGTCATTAAGTTAGTCGAAGTTAAAACTACAGCGTAAGCAGTTAGCTTGCCCAGGTAATTCTGGGTGCTGCTCTCAGGTTCCAACTTTAGACTTGTATGGCCCAGTGGTAACGCCTTTGCTTTCCACCTGAGAGACCTGGGTTCGATCCTGACGAGTCAGAAATTTATTTCTGTTCCACACGTGATTGTGTTGATGATTTCTATCTTATTCACCAGAAGTGATAATTCGAATGAAATGTTGTCTATTGGTCATTGCTGAGTCGGGAAGTTAGGGAAAACTTCGCTACATGCAAGGTTAGGCTTGCTCAGGTAATTCCCGCGCAGTTGCTCTCAGGTTCCAACTTCTTTAGACTTGTATGGCCCAGTGGGTAACGCCTTTGCTTTCCACCTGAGAGACCTGTCGATCCCGACGAGTCAGAAATTTATTTCTGTTCCACACGTGATTGTGTGTTGATGATTTCTATCTTATTCACTCAGAAGGACAATTCGAATGAAATGTGTGTCTATTGGGCCAAGGAGTCGGGAAGTTAAAAACTCGCTGGTATGCAAGCAGTTAGCTTGCCCAGGTAATTCCTTTTGCAGTTACCCTCAGGTTCCAACTTTAGACTTGTATGGCCCAGTGGGTAACGCCTTGCTTTCCACCTGAGAGACCTGGGTGATCCTGACGTGAGTCAGAAATTTATTTCTGTTCCACACGTGATTGTGTGTTGATGATTTCTATCTTATTCATCAGAAGGGATAATTCGAATGAAATGTTGTCTACGGGGTCATTGCTGAGTCGTGGGAAGTTGGGGAAAATCCGCTGGTATGCAAGCAGTTAGCTTGCCCAGGTAATTCCTTTCGCGCAGTTGCTCTCAGGTTCCAACTTTTTTAGACTTGTATGGCCCAGTGGGTAACGCCCTTGCTTTCCACCTGAGAGACCTGTCGATCCCGACGAGTCAGAAATTTATTTCTGTTCCACACGTGATTGTGTGCTGATGATTTCATCTTATTCACCAGAAGGGATAATTCGAATGAAATGTTGTCTATTGGGTCATTGCAGTCGGGAAGTTGGGGAAAACTGCTGGCAGGTAATGCAAGCAGTTAGCTTGCCCAGGTAATTCTTTCCACCTGAGGTGCAGTTGCTTTATTTCGTTCCACACGGATTCCAACATCTTATTCACTTTTAGAAATGTTGTCTATGGCTCCAGTGGGTAAATGCCAGTTAGCTTGCCCAGGTCCACCTGAGAGACGCTGGTCTGATCCTGACGTGAGTCAGAAATTTATTTCTGTTCCACACGTGATTGTGTGTGATGATTTCTATCTTATTCACTCAGAAGGGATAATTCGAATGAAATGTTGTCTATTGGGTCATTGCCGAGTCGGGAAGTTGTGAAAATCACAGGTATGCAAGCAGTTAGCTTGCCCAGGTAATTCCTGGGTGCAGTTGCCTCTCAGGTTCCAAATTTTAGACTTGTATGGCCCAGTGGGTAACGCCTTGCTTTCACCTGAGAGACCTGGGTCTGATCCTGACGTGAGTCAGAAATTTATATATATATATATATATATATATATATATATATATATATATATATATGTGTGTGTGTGTACTATACATATGAATTTTTCTCACATTACTCAGACAATTTATATACCAAACATTAATATAAGCAATGTTGTTTAATGTATCATTTGCAGCATTAGAACATCACCGAAAGGGAATTATAAGTGATAAATGGTCTGGTACCTAAGTCACTGGGGTACCAAACCATTCATCACTTACAATTCCGTTTCGGTGATATTCCCAAAGTAGCACGAAGTGAATATTAAACGACATTTGCAGCTTAATGTTTCTATATATATATTTTGGTATGAATAATATATTAATAGTGTGTTGCCACCGCCTTGTAACTGTGCAGTCATGTGATATCAGCTCATCAGTCTTGAGGGTTCCATGAATGCTCGTTTCAGTGCTTAACTAGTTCCTCGTTGGACGAGTCGGCAGAGTTCTCGGCTAGTACTCTGCTAGTCCCGAGTTCGAGTCTCCGGCCAGCCAATGAAAAATTAGAGGAATTTATTTCTGGTGATAGAAATTCATTTTTCGGTATAATGTGGTTTGGATTCCACAATAATCTGTAGGTCCCGTTGCTAGGTAACCAACTGGTTCTCAGCCACATAAAATAAGTCTAATCCTTCGGGCCAGTCCTAGGAGAGCTGTTAATCAGCTCAGTGGTCTGGTTAAACTAAGATATACTTTCTTTTAGTGCTCAACTGTTTCTATGTCAGCCTGTTCCCGCAGAAACTGAGAAAATGCCTTGGAGGCTTAGAAGTAAATATCCTTATAGTTGTGAATAAGATATTTGGGATAAGAGTATTAGCTCCACCCACTGCCAACCCTCCCCCTGATTTTCAAAGAGCGTGGATGTCGACAGTGTCTGGCATCTTCTATTGGACACCCAGCCAAGTACTGACCACACCCAACAACTCTGAATTATTTTATATATTTCTACGTATGTAAACTTGCATATTCCTGATGAGAAAAGGGTCAACGATTTTTTGGTTATGGTTTCAATTTATTGTTATCCCTCAGTTAATTCTTGTATCTTCATACATAGGCAACAAACACGAAGGAAATGGAATGCACCCCAGATCCTTTGCAATCCCTGAAATCCTTAATGTTTTTTTTTTCGTGAGAACTGAAACAGGCACAACGTTCTTAGGACCAATATATTTGCTGAAGGACAACATATGACAACTGAGGTTCACACACATACATACATACATACATACATACATACACACACACACACATATATATATAATAATAAGAAGTCTCACGTGTGTGTGTATGTGTATATATATATATATAAATATATATATATATATATATATATATATATATATATATATATATATATATATATATATATATATATATATATATGTGTGTGTGTGTGTGTGTGTGTGTGTGTGTGTACGTAGGTATATATGTTACAAGAAACAGAATTAACATTTTTTTGAAAGTGTACGTAACGTAATCCTAACGGTCTTCAGGAAAAGGTGTGAAAAGGTTCGCTCATGATAACACCTGCATCCTTTTTTCCCCCTCTCTCTCTCTCTCTCTCTCTCTCTCACCGTGTATCGTCTCTCTCTCTCATCGTTTTTCCAGTTCACCCACCCTGAATCTCACTATTCTCACCAAAGCAATTAAATGGACTATTTAAAGAAACGCAATAGTTTTCTTGCAAAAATAGGTTTATTATTCAAATAACCCAACAAGAAATGAATAAACAGCAAAGATTAAAGCGCATAATAAAATGAATTATCGAGTCAGATAACTAAACTCAGAACTGCAAAACACTTCTGATTAAAGAAGTCTCACTATGGCTAATAGCCTGAAAATATCCAAACTCACACATACTCCCCAAATCAATAACTAAAGTCATGTAAAAAAAAAAACAGTCTACCACACGTTATTCGAACCAGTCCACAGACATCTTATCTGCCGATTCAAAGCCTGGATCCTCTCCAAAGCTACGTCTAGACAACTGCAGTTCTATCACGTTAATGAACGATCAAACTCACTTTTAGGGCAGACTTTGGCATAATCTAGATCAAATTAACGTACGTACCACGAATATACATAACACTTCGGAGATCACCTGACTGCCAATATTGCAGAGTTCTCACGCAGATAGCTGAGGAATCAAACTATTTGCTGAATACAAAGATTTTACATCGAGTCTTCGACCTAGTTCCATATGACTCAAAATTCTTTCATCACATCTTTAAAGCATTGAAGCTATGAAATGCATATATGTGTCCTTTAAGATTGTAGCAGCCATATTTTCTGAAATATATATATTTATCTATACGTCATTTCTCATTACAGTGGATCTTTCTAAAGTATTTTTCTCAACAAGTGTTTCGAGTCGCTAGTCCCACGTCATTCACCCCCTCCCCTGGATGTAACTCACCACAGTCGACTAACAACCAGGCACACAATTCTCCAGCCTAACGTCTCATAGTTTTCATCCAAGTAGTTCTGGGTCCTCTGACTCTTCTGAACTATTCTTGGTGCCCCTGGGAACCCACCTAACACAGTCATGTACCCTTCTTCCTGGAGTGGTTTTCAAAGCATGGACAATAAACATTCGAGCTTTATATATGCTTTTTTAAATTTTTTTCAGGGCATAGTAACTTCAACAAGAAACTTTACGGATCTCTGTATGAAGCTCGGAAAGTTTACCGTTGTTGCAAAGACTGTTGCACAACCTCGCTTAGCTATAAGTAAGATATTCAATTGCAAATTTGGAGACGAAAGTTATCACAATGAAGAGAGCAATTTTCCTCGAGAATATTTTCACCGGCTGTCAAATCTGAAGAGAGGCCAAAATACTAGCTTGAAACGACAGTATCAAGGTTCTTGCAATTTATTTTCTGTGAGATTGTCACCTATCTTTATGATGTCATTCTTTAATAGTAGTTCTAAGCCTTAATGCTTCACATATTCTTATACTTTCAAAACTCGACTTATATGTTGCAAATAATTCCATTCACATAATATTGACCAAATACTTCTCTACAACTAGATGAAAAACTCATGTTTTTCTACTAAACTGGAAACGCTGCATAAGAGAATAATATTCCTAGCATGTAAACAGACTTCAAAAGGAAACAGAATAACGTTGGCAGTACGAGTTCCCATAGAAAACTTTCAAAGGCGTTGGCCCCGCGGCGAGATTCCCATGTAAAACCAAAAAATAATCTCCATATATTATTAATTATTCATTATTACTGTTCCTCCCACAAAGGAGAACACCACTGAAGATAAATTTGTCTTGAAGGAAGGGAAAAAAAGGAGATATTGAAGTCTCTGTCTCCTATCTGAATATTCCTGAGACTACTGGATCTAAGAAAATAGAGTCAACAGAAGGAGAGAGAGAGAGAGAGAGAGAGAGAGAGAGAGAGAGAGAGAGAGAGAGACGCAGGTCATTACCTTTTGCTGGGAAGTTTTTTTTTTCTGCTTTTGGTGGATATTTCTATGAAGAAATCTAACCATAAAGTACCTTCACGATTTAAAACTTTTTGGTTGATGCTAGAACAATATTTTTTCACTTTTCTGATAAACATACGTTCATGCTCAAGTAGATGTCACTATAAGCAAGCACACAAAACATGATTTAACATACACACATACATTGACACACAGACACATATTTAAGATATAATATGTATATGTATATACATTACATATATATATATATATATATATATATATATATATATATATATATATATATTATATATATATATATATTATATATATATATATATAGTTCCGGCTATAGTGAAATATATATAAATTTTGGACAATATATATTTATATATATATACATAAATATATATGTGTATATAAAAATATATATATATATATATATATATGTCTATATATATATATTGTATATAAATATATATTTATGAAATTTTTTATCATAAAGGATTTGATTTCAATCATGAAGCAACAAATGTCGTTTACTATCCAATTAACGCTGCTTTCATAGATATTTGGGAAATTATCAAAAAGGGAATTCATTTTATGATAAATAAATCGGTACCGCTATAACAGGATCCTCGACACAGTACCTTTCTAAAGTGGTGGTTCCAATGGGCTTGACCGTCGAATGGAGTTGTTGGAAGGAAAATTGTCTAGGGATCGAGACCATCTGTACCAACCATTTATCACTTAAAAACATTTAAATTTGATGATATCAGCATCGGGGATATTCCCAAGCAGCTAAAAGGCATTTGTAGCTTAAGATTATATATATATATATATATATATATATATGAAAGCTAAATATATAACCACATATGGGAGATATATATTAGATATTTATCCCTATATATATATATATCAGATATAAGAGTCTATAAAACTAAAATGGGGGCTGTTGATTTCAGACATACCGGATTGGTGTTCACACCCACTCAGGCAAAAAGATTTATGTTTTTTGCCTGAGGGAGACCGAAGAGTTTGGTCTCTGAAATTAGCCATTACTTTTGCTACATTTTGCCTTTTAGGGCCCTTTATAATTGATGGAATTCTGTTTTAACAGAAAATATGGCAGAGTCGCGATATTTATATATTATATATATATATATATACATATATATATATATATATATATATATATATATATACAAATAGAGGTAGTCATATTTTCATATATAATATATATATATATATATATATATATATATATATATATATATATATATATATATAGAATAATAAATATATATATATATTGCAATGTGGCAGATTTGCATTTTCTTCCAATAGAGTAATGCAAAATAGTGGACACAAAACCTTGAAGTGAACAACACAGCGATTCTTGTCACCGTGATTAAATTTACAATCCAACGTAAGAAAAAAAATGTGGAGGACTTTCTCATTGCATTAAGCCCCTTTTGCGGGAAAGGTTGACCAAACCTTTTTCCTTACGTGAGGTTCACTAAACCTCTCTTGTGTAATGGTCGTGCTGGGTCGTCCCATTAAGCTATCCATAGCGGAGGAATTTTCCATACTCGATTGTGGGATCTGGTTTCCAAAAGGTATTTGTGTGGTTGTTTTTTACTTAAACTTAAGTTTTTCCTTTTATCCTCATATTGGATATAGGACAATAGACCACACAAAAACAAGACGCCGTCATCTTTCTGTTTAATAATCCGGCTTTGACCAGAGAGAGACACACGGGCCATTACAGTTTCCGGAATGGGCCAAAACTCTTTCGATGACACTGATGCCAAGTAAAATGGTTTCGAATTTTACGAATCTCCTTGTCTGATAGGCTCGGCTATTTGGGGACCCCGTACTTTTGGGTAAGTTTGGCAAATACTGTTTGAACTTAGGCTGAAGATTTGACAGTTTGAACGACACCAGTTTTTTGAGCAGGTTTTTCCATTTATACTTGAAAGAGACAGGTTTTATGATATTGATATCCTTGTTGCAGACTCAGACTTGAAATTGCGCACACCTCAGAAATCAAATTAAAGAAAGTTAGAATGAGTCTGAAATTCCGTTGACAGACTACAGGAATCTCAAAACGGATTTGGCCAAGTAATCCGAAATTTGTGACATAACTTTGTTTTCAATCGCTACAGACTTCTAAGAATTTGAAGTTTGAACAGACTTCAGGAATGAAATTTACGACAGACATCATGAGTATTAAATTTGTAAAGTACCAGGGATCAAGTCTGCGACGTACAGAAATTTGAATCTAGACAACCATCAGAATCACAATTTTTATAAACCTAGAATGCCAGCAGGGGATTAAATGATTCCTTTACTTTTTACTTAGAATTCTCTATTGATGTTTTAGTTCCAAATTTCAAACGAGTAATCTGCAGCATTTTTCTAAGAAAAGTAAATTGCCTCAAAAGCCATTACGAAAGGAAACACTTGATCCTGGTTAGTGTGTGAGATATCTACTGTACTTAATTGCAGATAGATTTATGCAATGATCCACTTGAGTAAATACAGGAAATATTGAAGTATGTAATAGTAGTGATAACAACAATAGTAAATAAAAGCTCAACTTACTGAAATACTCTTATACCATTGAACTAGTTTTGTCATGACTTGGAAGGAGAAAGTTTTTGAAGCCACTCTTCACTAATCAGCTTTTCATGCTTAATATGGATGCTATTATATTTCATTTATTCGACTCAAAGATAACTAATCATTCAGCTATAAGTGTAAAGAAATGAAACCAAAAAGGGAGAACAAAATGAATATGCATTCTTAAACAAATGCCTTCTCAGCTCTGTCATAGAACTCTGAGGAAACACACTTCTGAAGCAAAGAAGATTATAATTGTATTATTTATTATTTCAGTAGAAGAAACTCATTCATGGAACAAGCACACAGGGGAAAACAGACTTGAAATTCAAGCTCAAAGAATGTTGGTTTCAACCCCCCACTGCAAACCCACACTGCAGCAGTAACTGATCATGATACAGAGCCAGTGCGTTTTCATCGCCCTAGGGGAGACGTTCCCAAGTGACATCTGAATTGGCATACATGACACTAGCCACCAATTCCAATTTTCTGTGCTCCCCATGTAATATGCAAATGCTCCTGGAATTCATCTTCCTTTAAAAGACAATGCTCAGAATGAAAACAAGAGGCGCTAATTTAGCACTGTTAGAGCCTGAGGAAGAAACGGTGAGGAAAAGTAAAACTGACGGGTTTGTCTGAGGAGGGAGAAAAGGAACGGTCTCTAACTGGAGGGGTGGGTATGCTCCTTACCCGATAGATATTTAGTCCCAGCGTCCGACTCCTTCTACCGGCCAATGAAGAATTAGAGGAACTTATTTCTGGTGATAGAAACAGTTGGTTCGGGATTCTACAAAAGCTGTAGGTCCCCTACTGCTAAACCAATTGGCACAGCCATGAAAATAAATCTAAGCTCTTCTGGCCAGCCCTAGAGAGCTGTTAATCAGTTCAGTGGTCTGGTTAAACTAAGATATACTTTTTTAACTTCACCAACGTGGTATGTAAATGGGCAAACCTGGCAATGGTGATGGAGATGTCGGATCTGAGGATTGGGGTGTTGATGGAATTGAACGATGAACGGTTTCAATGCCTATCACGACTGAAAGTTGAAAGGTCTGTCAGATATTTGGAATAAATATTTGGGGGCAGAATGAGAGAATTCTGATCTCTGTTAGTGGACTGACAACACAATTTCTTCTAGTCCCTGATTGAAGAGAGCAAAAAAGTAAATAAATAAAATAAGAATAAATAAATAAATAAATACATATAACAAATAAAAATAAAAAAAAAAAGTGCATGCTTTACAAGAAGTAAATGCCTAAATTTCAAAAAGAACGAGATAGAGATATCAAGAAATAATAGAGTTTTAGTATATACATAGCGTTATCCACA
This sequence comes from Macrobrachium rosenbergii, assembly GCF_040412425.1. Classification (NCBI taxonomy): domain Eukaryota; kingdom Metazoa; phylum Arthropoda; class Malacostraca; order Decapoda; family Palaemonidae; genus Macrobrachium; species Macrobrachium rosenbergii. Next base: position 23,547,408 of record NC_089749.1, read on the forward strand.
ACAAAGCTTGGTTTTGTACATACGTTCTACATGCATACGTAAACTCCCTTATAAAATGCATATGCATGGCTTATTTTCAATACTGCTGTCCCACACAACAGCTACCTGGAAATAAATTTTATTAGAGCATTTTACATTAATGCATAAATCTAAAATGCATTAGCATATGTTTTCCATATCTGGTAAAAATACTTTAAAACTTTTTCATACTTTGTCCAGATGAGCCACATTTACACATTATATATATATTACGTTAGGAAAATCACTTCACAAAAGACCAGGAAATACACAAGGCACTCAAAGCCCAAATACGCATTCTTTAAAAATGCCTTCTCAGCTCTGTCACAGAACTCTTTTAGAAGTCAAGATATCACTTCAAAAACTGGGGAAAATTTTACCATAAAGCAAAATTCCTGTTGCCTTTTTTTTGCTATACTGTATTTGTCTTTGGTTGCATGCAAACATGAAACAGCAGACACTGACGGTCAGAGGAGACTGCCTGAAAACAAACAAACAAAGTAACTAACACCACTCACCGGAGCCCCGTTCTCTTTGAGGCCAATTACGACACAGACAGGGAAAGGTTTTGAGAATTATAACGAGAGAGAGAGAGAGAGAGAGAGAGAGAGAGAGAGAGAGAGAGAGAGAGAGAGAGAGAGTTGGGGAGGGTATTGGCACAAATAGAGTAGTTTGGAATGTTAGAAAAGTTATTGGGGTAAACACACACACACACACACACAGAGAGAGAGAGAGAGAGAGAGAGAGAGAGAGAGAGAGAGAGAGAGTAGAAGGGTCGTGGCATAAAAATAAATACACACACACACACACACACACACACAGATGCGAATAAAGGAACATTCTAGATATGAAAGGGAGAGAGAAAGAAAGGAACTAGTATTAGAGAGAGAGAGAGAGAGAGAGACAGAGAGAGAGAGAGAGAGAGGGAAGACTCCACTGTCTCTGTATCGAACAATGCAAAAGACCACCTCCAGTTCTTCAGGAGATTTATGATTTTGATGACACCTCCACTGGAAGCTCCAAACTGAATGCACAAAAATGTTTCTCCCAACCTGAATCCGATTTTGTTAATGGCCCAGAGGAGCGAAACAAAAGGGCATCAACTTCCCGAGGATCGGAACCTTTGGCGCTTAATCCTTCCTATTGTCATCCCTGGGCCGTCATTTCGGGTTAGACGAACCGAAACTTCTTTCAGATTAGTCAAAAGTCATCCTGGCAATTAAAGGGGATTAGCGAAATCAATGGATCCTTTGATGACAGGGTTTGGGGATGGGGCCAAAACACTTGAGAACCACCAAAGTGTTGTCCTTTTGATCGATTAATTTTTCTTTGTCTGCTGATTAATGTTGGGACAATCCTAGAATTATATTGAAATAACTTTCTATCTTCTGTTCAATCATGCCACGATCGGATAATATGATATCGTACTTTATTTCGAATAATTTGATGATATTAAACTTATATTATCATCGGATCACGCGCATAATTCACCTCTAAATGCATATTCATAAATATAAACGCACACAATATATACATACTACATACATATATATATATATATATATATATATATATATATATATATATAATATATATATATATATATATATATATATGTATATATATATGCAGAATCTACTGGTCGCTTTTTACCAGATACAATGTATTTAAGAAGAAATGGAATGTTATTTCTTAACTTTCTTCGATCACATTTGATAACCTTGTCAAATAAAACAGTTGGTTTAAGATCCAATTGCAGAATTATGAAAAAAACTGATGTTATGCCGTCGACTTCCACGCTACAGCAATCTCTGCAAATTCCTTTACTTGATCTTAAGGGTTTGTAGTCAAGCTTTATCCAAAAAGCGAAGAATTCGAGAAAACTTAAGAGGGCATTGTTCCTATACATACATACATACATACACGTCACATTTAAAAAATATGTGTGTGTGTGTGTATTTTTGTATACACACATACATACGATACACACACATATTTTATAATATATATATATATATATATATATATATATATATATATATATATATATATATATATATATATATATATATATATATTTAATCAGTAGCTCTGACACTTCAATGTCCTTACGTTTTAAGGGGAAAATATTTTAGATGAGATTGACTTTCAAAAGAGGTGCTGTAACAACGTCTGGCATTATTTTATTGGACACTTAGGCAAGTGTTGATCACACCCAGCATTTCTTAACTATGCTTTATGTCTCTATATATATCAACGTCCATATTCCCGATGAAAAAGGTCAACGATTTTGTTTTGTCAAGTATTTCAATTTATTATTATCCCTCAATTAATTCTTATACCTTCATACATAGGCAATAAACACGAAGGAAATGGAATGCACAACAGATCCTTTGTAAGCCCTGAAATCCTTAATGGACTTTCTTTAATCATGAGAGTTTAAATAGACAAGGCCGAAGGACAACATATGGCAATTCTGGATTATATACATACACCTACACAAGAGCACACACACACACGTATATATATATATATATATATATATATATATATATATATATATATATATATATATATATATATATATTATATATATATGTAATTAGACATTTATAAGTCATTTCCCTTTAAAGGGGGTGATTCTAGAATGTATTTTTCTCAATTTGAATTCTTCACGACTAACAATCATACCATTCTCCGGCCTCATGTCTCATAGTTTCCATCGAGTAGGTCTGTGTCTTCCAACTCTTCTGACCATTCTGGTCTCATTAGACCTACCCTAACGCCAGAATGTACTTTCTCCTGGAGTGGCTCAGAAGCATGGACAATTGACATTCAGCTTTATATAGGTTTTTTTTTTTTTTTTTTTTTAGGGCACAAACTGGTCAGGAAGAGCTTGGACGAATCTCTGTCATGAAGCTGAGAAAGTTTTCCGTTGTTACAAATATTGTTGCACAGACTCTCAGTTACTCGTAAGATATTCAAAAGAGATGGCGTTTCTGGTATTCAAAGCAATTTTTAAGAACATTTGGAAAAGCTGGAAAATCTGAACGATGGCCTAAATAAAAAAACAGAAACGAAAGTATCGTAGTTGTTGTAATTTAATTTTGTATGGAATGTTACCTTTCTTATAAGGTATCAATTCTTAAACAATAATTCTAAGCCTTTATTGCTTCACATAATTTCGAAAGTTAAAAACTCGATTTAGAAGAAAGAAAAATAGTTCGAAATCTGTTAACATTAACCAAATACTTCTCTACAACTAGATGAAGAAAAAACCATGTTTATCTACTAAACTGGAAACGCTGAAAAGAATAATATTTATAGCATGTAAACAGACTGAAACAGAATAACGTTGGCAGTACAGTTCCATATAGAAAACTTTCAAAGAGCGTTGGCCCACCATATATTCCCTATAAAACCAAAAATAATCTCCATATATTCCCCGGAATCCCTTCGGGGGCGATTACTGTTCCTCCCACAAAGGAGAGACACCACTGAAGATAAATTTTCTTGGAAGGAAGGGAATAAATGGAGGATATTGAAGTCGTCTTGTATCTGGAATATTCAGACTACTGATCCTACTAGAGTCAAAAGGAAGGAGTATTAGAGAGAGAGAGAGAGAACTATAAACATTATCACGAGAGAACTTTGGCAATCTGTATATTTACCACTTTTGACTTGTATGTGTTTTATGCACTTTAGAATATGCTTTAGATTTGAACAAATTTACTAACCCTAAAGTGCCCTCCTCTGATTTAAAACCATTTGCTGATGCTAGAACAATATTTTTCACTTTTATGAACACGTTTTAACCCTGCTCAAGTAGATGTCACTATTGCAAAAGCACACAAAATGATTAACATAAATACATTGACACAATACACACATTTATCATCTACAGAAATATATTGTTTCTGAGATCAAAAGAGATATATATGACATCGTAACACTATATTTGTAAAATAGATAAGCAAAGCAATAATAAAACATGATTTAAATATATATATACATTTTGGCATACATATATTTACATAGGGGGTTTATATGCATAAAAATATATCCCATGTATATAATATATATATATATATATATATATATATATATATATATATATATATTTATTGTTTTTCCGTGGTTTTAGTTTGAAATATATTCTGTGAGACAGGTAGCAACAATTTAAGTTAATTTAGCCTTGCAGGATTTGACTCTGTGGGTACGGGAAAACGTAAAAAAGAGGAAACAAAGGAGAATTTAATGAGCATAGGGCTCTTGTTACTGAGGGAAGCATGCAAAAACACGGGCACATTTAGGAGTGTATTTACATAAATGACATTAGTACGGGAAAGAGGAACTCAAGTAGGTTGAATGAAACTTGGGAAACTTCCAGACACAGTCCGAAGTTTCACGAAATAGCATCCCTCTGAAATGAGAGATATGCACATTATATGCCAGTAATGAAAATAGACAAAAGAATAATGAATTGGAGGCTGCACTGAGGGTGCCAAAGGAGTAATAAAGAATTCAATACTGCCGATGCAAGAGGTGCACGACATTAGACAAGGGAGATTTCTGGCTTTCTTTAAGAAAATATTACGAGACAAAAAGCGTGACTGAATGGGGCTCTTCCAGGGCACTTTACCTTAGCAGATTTTTCTGGGGGTGAAGGCGGTCCGCGGATGACTTGCGATTTCCGAGGACGAGTTTTTCCACGCGGTGAGATGCAAGGGCTTCCGTAAAGGGGCAAGGCGATGGGGACTCGAAACCTGCCAAAGGCGTGGGGCTCGAGGAATACGGTTGAAGGGCACGAGGAGAAGCGGCGCTTTGGGGAAGGGCCACGTGGGTTAGGGATGCGGTGGGCATCGAAGAAAAGAGGACGGTACAAGTTCACTCCATATCTTCCAGCCCGCGCAGTGTGTGGGACCCGTGGCTTTTTGCTTTATCCCCTCCTTGGGGCAGGGGTGCGCCCAACACAGATGCTTTGACTCATTGCACTCTGCTGCCTGCAGGGAGGTTTTGGCCTGTAGAGAAACGCCCAAGCCAGATTACTTTGCCTCGAAGGAAAGATCTTTATCAAAAAATGGGAGCGCCTTTAATCTTTTTTAAACCCTGTTTTTAAGTCGATAGACAGATGGTTCATCGATCGGCCGGCTGGCAGTAAATGAAACACGACAGAACAACCAACAAAAACAAAGGAGGGGGGAGGTAATTTGCCAGCGAATTTTGCTAATCATAATAATCCCAAGATGATGCACATACCTCCTTCGGGGTGTACATCGATATTCAAGAATGAGCGGCAAATGCTTTACGTTACTCTACATTCTGCCTTGCAATGAACTTCTTACTCCTAAGGGTTTTATGAAGCTGTGACATTACTTTTTAATAACATTGGGACAATTTTTCGTTAACAGAACGCAAAGTGATTTAAACACTTGCAAAAGAATAATTACTTTAGATTTGCTACCCACTGGTAACTTTATAATGTGACTCGAACAATTGTGAATTAATTAGATTATAGTATATGAGGCTATGGCCAACAAATGAAAAGAAAGGTTATTGTTCAAGAATTAAAATACACGGTTACTTAATTTTAGATAAATGCATGCGGTTAGTACAATCTGGTTTGAAGAGGCTGTGTAAATGAAAACAAAGGCTTATTTTTGTAAATGATATCCTTTACACGATACCGTAATGACTATACATATTCGTGCATTGATAATTTATCTTCGTTTTAACGTACTTGGCTAGCCGGCCAACTTAGTAGACCCACACACCGGATTTTGACAGCCGGTGATGTGGGCGAGAGTATTCGCGAGGTTTTAATTGCCAACCTTAAACTACGCTAATTTTATGTCCACTGCCAATCAATGTTATGACGGGGCGAGCAGACAAAAGATGGGGTGTAGACAAACAGCGATCTTGAAGGAATGGAAGGGGGAAAAGGGATAATAATAACAAAAAGGATAATTACCAAGACGTTTAATGAAAACTGACCGCATAGAAAGGCGGACACGTCTCTCAGAGCTTACGAAAGGGGCATTTAAATCACGGCAAGAGTTCAGACTGATTTATTAAAATAAAGATAACTAAAATGACTAAAGAAAGTAAATGATATTGGCAGAAGAGTTAAAGGGAAAAGAGTGAGGGTTTTATTGTGTTAGGCGGATTTTATTGTTCGCCTATAAATTACGGCCCGGACTATCACTTTCAGTCCCAGGGCGAGAAAAGTGCACCTGAAGGGCGCGACTTTCAGGAGGCTGACACCGCACGCCCGGTGCCAAGGTATGGGAGCAAGGGCGTGCCACTTCACTCTGTTATTCTTAATGATTTATACATTGCGTGGGGAATGGTATCCCCGTATTTAATTGCCTCTTTGTGGGGATAATTAAGGGAAGATTAATAGAAGGTGATATGAGATAGTAGTTCTGAGAACGGAAGAAGATAGAGGAGAGTCTGACATCCCCTTCTGGATTAGGGTGCAAGACCTTCGAAAATGAAATGGGTGGCACAGGTGCCAGGGGCTTCAGAGCCTTTGTAAATTACCTGGAATGTTCCACGCCCGTGGTAATTTTCTTGCCTCGAGTCTTTCAATGGGGACAGTCGTCCTCGGCCGGGGAAGCGGGGGCCCGCGATCGGAGGGCGGCACGAGTACCACCTGGCCTGCTGATGCGACAGCTGACGAGGGGTACCCGGCAACTATTTCATGATCCGTCACGGCTTTGCAGTTCATCGCCACGTGAGATATGGCAGAATCCTGACTTCTGGCACCGCGTCGGCGACGGGCCGAGGCAGAGAGGAGGCGGTCAGTGGCGGGAGCGGCTCGCAGGTAACGATGACCAGCTCAGGCACGGGTTGCGAGCCGCACCTGCAGGTGAGCCCGCCGGCGGTCGGGGGAGGAACCGGCTCTCTGACCGACGCTGGTAGCGGTGCAGCTTGGGGGAAGAGAGGGGTCCTGAGTGGATCCCGTGAATGGAGATCGGCGTAGCGCCTGGGCGCTGGCACCAGGCAGCGCCAGGCGCTATCAGAGGTTTCTTTGCCCATCGGTCAGGACGACGGCTGGCCCCTGCTCGGGCATGCAAGGGCACCGGCAGAATTTGGCATCTCCTGGAAGGGAGATTGATTGGGGCCCTGGCACTGGCACCGGAGGCAGGCCGGCATGGAATTGGATCGGGAACCCGATCGAGGGGCCACTGTACATTGTACCAGGTGGCACTGGTGGGGACTGCACGTCCCTCCTGGTACCCAGGGGGCGCCAGTCTTGGACTGAGGGGAGAAGCGGGGAGGGATTACTCGCGCCTGCGGAATGATTCGGGGAATGGGGACCCCAGATTGTCGTGATTTCGGCCGGGACTGAAAGTCCCGTCCCAGGATGACGTCATAGCCTCCGGGGAGATGGCTTGCTACTGCAAGATTGCAATTTGGGATTGCGAGGTCTTAACTTCAATTGACCGTGAGGGAGTATCATTTTAAACTGATTTATTCCCTCGACCGTGATGAAGCATTTCTCGCTCTATTGATGATAGCCCAGAGGGAACTCTGTCCCTTGATGAGGGGATTTGTGCGCCCGAGTCCTCGACGCAGTGACTCGACACGGGGCTTCGCTACCCGTGGAGGGGCCACGATACAGGCCCTTCGGCGGAGGGCCAATGACTTGGGATCTGTGGACGGCCAAGGCGACAGTGAGTATTTGATTTATTATTGCGTGGGCATTTTGCCCATGTGAGAATGGCCATAAACCTTGCACGCCGTGCAAAAGGTCTGGCTAGTCTCCGCTGCCCTGTGGAGGGCGCAGGCGAGTTATTTGTCGGTTTTCCGGGGAGAGAGAGGAGCCGGTTTCTTGTTCGCACTGTTCGAGGAATGCCCCGGTTTCCTGCACAATGGTGTTAGGGGTTTGCCCGAGTTCCCATTTTTGTGGAATTTGAACTGAGGGAGGGACGGGATTTATCTTCCGCCCATGATCCTTTTCTGAGGGTGGTGAGTTTCACATATCGAAGGTCTGGCAACACTCGGTGAGTGTTAAGCTGGGGCTTTTTCCACTATATGAGTGGCGAGGCAGGAGGGCGTAGCGCAGGAAATGCTCGGAATTTGGAACTGCTCGAGTACCGACATGTGTTAGTGGCCTTCGAATCGAGCCATTTTGTCAACGCCCGCCTCCGAATGGTACGCCAATCGACCAAGTCTGGCCTGCTTTCTGGGCCGTTTTCTCCAACGTCTCCTCCACTGCTCAAAATCTCACGCCCGTAACTGCTTGGCGTACAGCTTCCTAAAGTTTCCGATCGTTCGGGCGGAAGGGCGGTAGGCAACGAGGGCTCTTCCGCCAGGGAATTTAGTGAGAACAAGGGAGAGTTCCGCTGGGAGACGAGCACTCCAGGACTCGCTCGCCAAGCCATACTTGGTGTCGACTGGTCCATTTTGGCATGAACGAGAGCTTGGCTGAGGGCACTCATCCCCCGCTGCAGGGGGCGGGGGTATGGGCTGTCGTTCTAGCATCTGAGCCCAAGGCTGTCGCCGATCTCTCCCATTCTGTCTCCTCCCTCACGTCTTGTCTCTCTCCTGCTCTTGGGCACCCTGCCCTCCTCTTCCGGGCCCTCTCTCTCTGCACGTTCTCTCCTCGTTGTTCACGCAATTTGTCCTCCCGCTTGTTCTGAAGCAAATCTTTCCTCTGCACGTTCTTGGCCTTGTTGCCTGGGCAACCTGTTCTCTCTGCTCACGTTTCTCCTCCCGTTGTTCTTGGGCAATTCTGTCTCTCTTCTTCACGTTCTTCCCTTCTGCACGTTCTTTTGCTCTCGTTACCTTAAGTAACTCTGTTTTCTCTCCTTCACGCCTGGCATCCGCCCACTGCTCTGAACCCATGCCTCAGATCTTGCCTGATAGTCCCATGTCCTTCCCAGCGGACATGTAGAATTTGAAACTCGTTTTGTTGGGCTCTGGTATTAGCTATCTTGAAATAATGGGTATATGATATGTCTGAGAAGACTTTTGTTAAAATTGGATGTGTCTTGAAAGACGTGGTTGTTCTTGAGAACGAATTCCTAACATGCGTCTCGAAGACGTAGTTGATTTTGTCACGCACGGACTTCGACGGCTGTAGCGAAGTTAAAGAGCTTGTTCCCTAACGAACTTGAATGATCAGTCCTGTATATTATAGATGAACTACACCGCGGGTAATGTCCAAAAGTGACTTAATTTTGGTTCGCAGAATGAGAAATTCCCGCCACGCGCGACATAGAATTTTTGTATGAGTCTCTGAGGACTGGGGTTTGGAGAAATTTCATCACGTGCTTGAGAGAATTTTAGAGTTCTGAGGACTGAATTCTGAGTCTCTGGAGACTGAATTTTAGGAGTCACTTAGACTCTGAAATTTGTGTGGAATTTGAGAAATTTACGTACGACGTCTCTGAGGACTGGAATTTGGAAATTCGCCACAAATTTTAGAGCAATTTGAGAAATTCGCCACGTGACGTAGAATTTTAGAGTCACTTTAGACTTGAATATGATTCGTCCTCTTTAGACTTAGAAATTACTAACGGAAACCCAAAGAAAAATGTGCTTGGGAAATGAATGGGGAAAAAACGCCGGCTACACAGGCGGCATGGGCGGTGGGGAGGGGGGGTGCAGGTCGCCTGGCCAACACCGGAGGTATTTTAGATTCCAAGTGAATGGAACCCGTATGACCGTCTGGGATTCCGGAGAATTTCCCAGTCGTCTGGAGAGGATAACAGTACAACGGCCTAGTAATTCTTCCTATAAGCGAGTTTAAATTTCGCTTCCTAACACCTACTGAATTTAACTACACTGAGAGAATTTTCAGCAAATGCAAGCTGACTTGCTGTGTCCCACGTGGGAATTTTATTCGCGCTTAACAGTTCGCTAATTCGGAAATGCAAAGTAAAATTTATCACAGAGGAATTTCTCAGACTATTCCTCGAAGCAAGAATATATAAAGGATTTTAACACAGAGGAATTTCGATTGTTCCTCGAAAGGATGGTTAGCACTGGCTATTTCAACCACCTCATCCTGAAAGGCATGCATTAACGAAAATCTAATACGCGGTTCTTTTCTCTCAGTGAATACATATGTCCCTATTTCTAATTCCTAGGAACAGTCACGATTGTAAAAGGTTTTGCTAAGATTAACACATTACTTACGTGGAATTTTCTGGATCTGTGTGCTGGTTTTACACATAAGGTTCGTAATTGTCTCTGTACCCAGCTTAGCTTTGCTAATAGCTGATCTGGCAAGCTGCAAATGCACAAAGCAACACTAGGGAACTGCAACTGTAAAACGAGACGGCGGCTGTGTCGCCATTTTTAATGTTTTTCCGTGGTTTTAGTTTGAAAACAGTTTCAGTGAGACAGGTAGCAACAATTTAAGGTACTTAGCCTTAGGAGTCTGACTGGCAATGGAAAACGTAAAAAGGAGGAAAACAAAGGAGAATTTCATATGAGCATAGGGCTCCCTGTTGAGGGAAGACATAAACACGGGGCACATTTAAAGGAGGCCTACATAAATGACATTAGTACGGAAAGAGGAACTCAAGTAGATTACTATCCTGAAGGAGATTTGAATGAAACTGGGGATTCCAGCCACAGTCCGAGAAGCTTCCACGAAGGGTCCTCTGAAATGAGAGATATGCACATTATATGCCAGTAATGAAAAATAGACAAAAGAATAATGAATTGAAGCTGCACTGAGGTGCCAAAGGAGTAATAAAGAATTACTGCTGATGCAAAGAAAGGCACGGACATTAGACAAGGAGATTTCTTGGCTTTAAGAAAATATTACACAAAAGCGTGACTGAAATGGGGTTTCCAGGGCACTTTACCTTTAGCAGATTTCCGAGGGCGCTGTAGAAGGCGGTCCGTGGATGACTTGCATTTCCGAGGGCTAGGCTTCTTCCACGTGGGGAGATGGCAAGGGCCCTGCAAGGCAAGGTGATGGGGACTGAAACCTGCCAATGGCGTGTGGGGCTCAATGGTGGAGAAATGGTCGAAGGGCACGAGAGAAGTATACTTTGGAAAAAGGCCACGGTTAGGGATGGGGCATCAGGATGGCCAGGTGTTGACGGCGTCTTCATTCCATATCCTCCAGCCCGCGGTGTGTGAGACCTGGGCTTTTGCTTTTATCCTCCTATGGGGCAGGGGTGCCTAACACAGATGCTTTGACTCATTGCACCTGCTGCTCCTGCAGGGGAGGTTTTGGGTCTGTAGGAGAAACACCTGCCAGATTACTTTTTGCCCTCGAAGGAAAGATCTTTATCAAAAATGGGAGCGCCTTTAATCTTAAACCCCTGAGTTTTAAGTCGATAGACAGATGGTTCATCGATCGGTCGGCTGGCAGTAAATGAAACACGACAGAACAACCAACAACAACAAAGGAGTGGCGGCAATTTGCTAGCGAATTTCTAATCATAATAATATGTATATAAGATACATACATATATATATACATGCTGGAGAGATATAGTTATATATATATATATATATATATATATAAGTAAGTGTTATTGTTAAGGGAAGTTATTGTTGTAGAAATTTTATCATACCGTGATATCAGATAATCATAAAGCAACAAAACAAACATTTGACTAATTCACGCGTTTCGGGAATATCCTGTTGGGAAAATTATCACTGAAGGTGAAATCTTTTAAGTGATAAATGATGGTTCGAACTGGACTATTTTAATCTAAATATAGTCGTAGTTTTACGATATAGTCATCATCACATCCATTTACAATAAAAACATTTCCTTTGATATCCCATTTGATACTGAATCTGTGGGTAAAACTTTGCTTTGAACCATCATCACATTCTTTTTTAGACTATATAAAATGCCCTTCCTGTATGATTCATTATTGTGTGATTGAACGTTTGACTCCTTATTGATTTCGTCGTCAAGTTCTATTTAATCCCATCACTAAAACAATAAGCATCGCGTTCAGTAAAGACTTCAAAACAAAGGAGGGAAAGATCTCAATCCTCGGGAACGGTGAGTTTGCTCTGGATCTGAAATGAGAGCCACTTTCCTTCTCATCATATTTATATTTGAGGAGACACTTCTGATCGCAACATCAAACTTCCCATATCAAGTCATGGTTTATAAACTCAAATATATACTGAAATTCCTATACAGCGTGATTATATATAAAACCCAGAGACCACTCGGTTATCCCATAAACACAAAAACACCTATATAATAAATTAGCTATTCATATTTACTGTAAAAGTGGTTGATTGTTCGTCCAAAGTGTCGAATGTGAGCGATGCCTCTGAAGAACAACAGAGCAAATCTGCACCACTGGAATGACAATTGGTGAGTCTTCAAATGGGAAATGAGGACTTCTTGCTGGATGCATGAAGCCCCTTTGCGGAAAGGTACTAAACGGTACGATACGGTTCATTAGTACGTACGACTTTTTGAGGTCGCGCTGGGGCCATTTCTCCATGGGGGAGTCGGTATTGTCGGCTAGTCGACCCTTAGGCCCTGGTTTCCAAAAGTCTTGACCGGCTATCAAGAATTAGAGCAAACTTATTTTTGATTGGAAATTATTTCAGTATTGACATAATGTGGTTCGGATTCCACAATAAACAAGACGGTCCTTTTCTAGTAACCAATTGGTTCTAGCCACGTAAAATAAGGGCACAAAGCGGGCCAGCCTCCCTCCCTCCTCTCTAGGAGAGCTCTTTCTTCAAATAAAGCTCTTCATTGGTCTGGTTAAACTAAGGGATAGACTAACTTAACGGCCCCGTACTTTGGGTGCTTGGACTTTACGGCAAAACATTTTGAACTTAGGCTGAGCTTCTGATTTCAGTGGACAGAAACGGTATTTTTTTAAGTTTGGTTTATACTTCAGGTACGGTACGGCATTTCGCTCTGTTTACGGTAGACATTTCCCAGGTCCACCAGAAAAATAGACCTTACGGTACTTTTAACCATTGTTTTCTATAAATTGCCATCCGGCAAGTGGAATTTGCCCAGTGATTGTTGCTTGGGTCACATCTTATTTGGATTGTCTTGTTTATAAATTCGAGATTTCACACACACACACACACACACACACACACACACAACATAAATATATATATATATATATATATATATTATATATTAAATTTATATATATATATATATATATCTATAAAAAAATATATATATAATCAGAAATTTTAAATTATATAAATCAGAATCACAATATATATATATATATATATATATATATAGGTATATATATATGGAGTATATATATATATTTTATTGGTCAGGAATTCTGGCCTTTCAGTTGAGATGTTTTAGTTCCAAATGTGAGTCAGAACTGTGGGACAGTTATTTAACAAATACCATTGTCTCCCCAAAAGCTATATTATATTGACACTTGATCCTGGTATTTATAGACAACATGACAGACATCAATGGATTTGAATTGATGTTGAGAAATGCAAGATTATTGAAAGGATCAAGATTTGATACCCAGTTAGAATATTTGATTATATTCATAATGTAAAACAGCGATTACTGTTTTTTATGACGAAGCCTGACTTCAAAATGGAAAACCTTTGTGGTGTTATCTTATCGATTGTATGTATGCATTTCCTGCAATATATATAATATAGATGCTATATATATATATATATATATAAACATAACTATTCATACAATGCTTTGCACAAATGAAACTAAGAAAGGAGTCGCAAATTGAGACAGGAATTCTTTTACCAGATGTCGAAGACTGCCTTCTCAGTCTGTGTGAACTGTGTGTGTGTGTTACCAGCAGGGTGAAGATTATAGTGGCATACATTTGTTATTATTTATTATTTATTATTTCTGTCAGAAAATCTGAATCTGTTTTATCAACAACAGTCATTGACTTGAAATGAGCTCAAGCTTCAAAGAAGTTGTCTTTCCACTAATGACATTCAGGGGTGGGAAATGATTCCACACTGCAGGTAGGTAGGTAACTGGTTAATTACACAGAGCCAGTGATTTTGCATCAGTGTTTTGGCCGCGAACCCGTTTGTTTTGGGTGACTGCACTTGGGGGAACATGGGCTCTCTTTCTGCTGTCCAACATTAATGTGCAATCACCTGAAATTACTTATGTAAAAAAAGTAACTATTATTATGTATTTGAAATTATTATATTATAATCATAATAACAAAGATAACGGCGGTAATGCTTAAAACCGTTTCACTTATTTGAAAAGTTAAGTAGTGCAACCGGAGTCCCCATTTGGTTGAATGTCTGAAGTATTTGGGAAAGCCTTTTTCTGATGGACCCTTCGCCTGAGGAACTGCTGTTAAAATGATAAATGTGTGGAAGAGGTTTAGGAATGGAAGCTGCCTCATAACATCTATATAACACTGGAGATATTGAAAGGTCTGCTGTAGATATCTGGAATAAATATTATGACTTGTTAATGAGGAGAATTTGGACAGGACTTGCCTTCAATTGAGACCTGGGTCTTTATCCTGATGTGAAAGATGAAGATCAATAAATAAAATAAAATCATTCCATTTCTGAAATTCCAGTGGCTGTATTAAAATTCCTGAGGGTTTTTATGCAAAAGTTGAGCCAAAGTCTGTAAGTTCAAAAGAACGATAGAGACATTGAAATACAGAGTTAAATTTAGTCTCTGTTCCTTTAACGCCAACATAGCTTGGTTTTGGATCTGTAGCCAGAATGTAACGCATACGTACAAGATGTATTATATAAATGCATATGACCCATATTTTCAGTAGTGGTCCCACAACAGCTACCAGAGATAAATGATATACAAACATGGATAGAACGATAAATTATATACATATATATACCATATCTGTAAATATTAATAAAAGGGTCTTACTTTGTCCAGGGGTTACACCACGGGTGAGAATAGTTAGGAAAATATTTCCCAAAAGATCGAAATACATAAGGCACTGAGAAGAAATACGGATTTTGTTAAAAATTGCCGTCTAGTTCAGATGTCGCAGAACTTATCGTGAATGCAATTTCATCCAAGCCTAAAACATCGTAAAAGGTTAGTCTTCTCTTTCTTCTTTTCTCTTGTATTTTTTTATGATACTTTCTTTTGTCTTGGCTGTCTCAAACCTAGTGTCTGTCTTTAGGAGAAAACGGGCTGAGGAAATTTGTCTGAAACTTACACCAACATCTGAGCAGAAGCTCCGAGGCCATGACACCCTCCTATCACTGCTGAAAGGTTCCTGAGAATTAGTTCCCTCAACGAGAGAGAGAGAGAGAGAGAGAGAGAGAGAGAGTAGAGAGAGAGAGAGAGCAGACAGAGAGAGAGAAGTTATGGGAGACTTCAGGGTAATGAAGTGGAGTCTTAAGAGAATGGAACCAGAGAGAGTCCAGAGAGAGAGAGAGAGAGAGAGAAGGGTCGTGGCATGTGAATACTGTTGCAGGCCAAGGGTTAATGTTGTCAGAAACAGGAGGTCAGTTGTCAGAGAGAGCTGTGAGAGAGTCACACCAAGAATTGAGAGATGAGGCAAAAGGAAAATTCATGTTTACTGGGAAGAGAAAGAAAAAGGAATCGGTTGTCACGCCAAGTCATGAAAGAGAGAGAGAAAAAGGTGTCAGGATCTGAAGGCGAAAATGTCATTGCTGTCACATAATGTCAAGGCAGATGCTGTCACCAAGAATTTAGATTGTTAGACGACGATGTCCCCAATGCAGCCCCAATGTTGTCACTAAAAAATGTTGTCCCAACCCGAACATGATTTAATGGCCCAGAGGAGTCAAACAGGAGAGTAATATGATGTCAGGATCGAAATGTTGCATCCTTCCTATTGTCAGGCCCTGGGCACATCATTTCCAAGACAAACGTCACAAAATATCATGATTGCTACACCCAAAAAGTCATATTTTCACACTAAAGTATTATGCCGCCAATGGATCCTAAAATGACAGGGTTTGGGGATGGGGTCACACTAAGAACCACCAAAGTGTTGTCCTTGATCGAGATTATCATTCTTGTCTGCCATGATTAATGTTTCCCTTGATTGCAAAGAGGGTGTTGTCAGTGAATACCATTTACTTTCCTGATGCTTACAAGGCCACGATCGCGGAGAGTTGTGATATCGAATATTTTCAGTGTTCTGGATGATATTAAACTTACTTGATATTGCAATTACTGAGATCATTCATTGTTCTCAACTTATGAAAAACGATATAAAAATATAAACATAGACCTTTTGTCATTTTGAAAAGAGCAGATCATCCATGTTTTAATGTGTCTGTAAATGAATACATTAAACTAACCTCATCTCTCCTCATAACTATATAGGCACCCTATCCTACCCTAGGAATATTATCTGAAAACATTCCATGAATTATATATATATATATATATATATGTATATATATATATATATATGTATATATAAATATATATATTTTTATAAATATTTACACTGTTCATTCTAACATTTAGGATAGTAGTATCAGCCTGATCAAGACAGGGAAATTGCTTTGTCTCGCATTAGGAGTTGCCTTCAGTTCAAACCTCAACGTCCGTTGGAGAAATCTTGCATGTAGGGTAAGTTAGGCCTTCCACCCTATCCAAATGATATCTTCAACTTAAGAAAATGGTTCTAAAGTCCTAGTTTCTCCTAACAGAAAATCATCTCGTGGCGAAAATACTTTTTAACAGAGCATTCTCGCCTAAGGCCTGACTTTATTTCTTCTTTTGACCCAGGCCGAGAGAGAGAGAGAGAGAGAGACTGAGAGACCCGTGGAGAGACCACAGAGAGAGAATGTAGTTTACGTTTATGGTATTATTAATTAACCTGACGGGAAGAAAAATTGCGAAGACCTTTCGGAAGCCATGTCTTATGATTATTAACTGCCTGGTAAATGAAATGAATAAAAGATTTTTATCAAATTCGCCTCATTCTTTATCTTGTAGGTATTTCTGCCATTTCTTTGCTTTCTTCCTTCAGTGCACCCCCAGGGTATGCCTTTCTGAGTACTCTGGATGCCTTTGGGGCAGACACTATCATACGAGCTTCAACTGCTTAATGGCAGTAAAATACCTACGGATTTGTGGTATCCAAAATTGGAGAAATTCCATAGAATTTGTATGCCTACTATCGAAAAGGTTATTGAATGAACCACAGGTTCATCTTGAAATTTCTGCCAAATACTTTGTTAAACGCCAACCCATTGCAACTGGGACCTAGCCCATTAACGACTCACTTTGAGGTTAAATTGGCTCTATACCAGGTTAGTGTAATTCTTTGCAGGGCTGTATAGGTAAATTGAATCCTCCATGACTGCACACAAGACCTGATCAGTTCCCAGTACTGTATATATATATATATATATACATATTCTCCTATAGCCCTACGCTTTCTATTGGCTTTGAGACATTGCAGGTTTATATCCAATAGGATCTCTTCAGTCCTGCGCTTCCTTCTTGATCGTAGGACGTTGAAGGCTTACATTTGACAATGTAAACACACACGGGAAAATGAAAGCACTCAAAATATATCCCTCAGAGACTGGGTTCTATATCTATCTCCATAGTTCTGGTATCAGGAGGCCTTGGGGTTTGCAGATTTGCAGTACACTTGTCACACACACAAGCTGGGTTTTAGAGATGTTGTCAATATATCTTCTTTGGGCCCTGGTGCAAGGGGGTAACAGGGCCCTTTTATATATATGGGCAATGAAGAAGCAGTGCACTGGTCGCCAACACACACCAGATGATTTGTAATTTCTAATTTCTGCTCTGTCTTGGCTTGATGACTGAGGCAACATCAGCACAGCTTGTAGTTCTTCTTCAGGGTTTATCCACAGAAGAGAGAAGAGAGAGAGAAGAAAGATGAAGATTCCTGAAGTGTGTGCAATTGAAGGGAACAAGAAAGGTGATTCTTCAGGCAACACTTCACTTGACCCACCCGGCACGAGTCATGTTACTCCAAAAGGAGTAGGACTCAGAGAGGAGAGGGCACGTGGGGTGCCCAGAAGAGAAGATCATTTTGAGGGGTGAGAGACACAAATTTGGCAAGATAAAAAGGCACTTGTACATATCTCCCTGAACTTAATTTAAATGTATATTTATGACAATAATAGAAAAGTGGTTGAATGATCACTCAACAGCAGCATAAGTTTATAAAACATTATGAAGCATTTTTCTAGTTTCTGTTTCAGATTATATATATTTTAGAAGTGATCGATATTTGACATATACTATTATATTTGTAGATATATCATACCCACACAGTTGATTCCAGAAGGTGGTATGATGCCATTTCAGTGTTGCCCATATATTTGATCACATCCATTAATGTCACTTTGCAAAATCGCTAGATGAGATTGACTTTAGAGAGCTCTACAATTCCTCTCTTCCTCCTCCTCCTCCCTCTGTTCCGGTCACCGCCGCCGTTTTGACGAATTTAAATATTATTACAGCAAATAATATAAGTGACGATGCAAGCATACACTCCATACACAGTGATAATGTATAATATAAGTTATTGTTATCCCTCAGTATACACCTTCATATAAACTAACACGAAGGAAATGAAATGCACCCCAGATCCTCGTAAGCCCTGGAAATCCCATAGATTTTTCTTTTAAACATGAGAGTTTAAATGACAAGGCCGAAGACAAATATATAGCAATTCTGGATTATATACATACACCCACACAAGAGCACACATTATTCATAGGAAAAATATATATATATATATATATATATATATAGGGGAGATATTATATATACATACATATATATATATATATATATATATATATATATATATATATATATATATATGTATATATATATATATATATATATATATATATATATATATATATATATATATATATATATATATATATATGTAATTTCATTTATAAGTAATTTCTATAAGTCATTTACCTTTAAAGGGGGTGATTCTAGAGCGTATTTTTCTCAATTCTTTTAGGACGAAATGGCTAACTCCCATGTCGACTAACAACTAAGTATACTATTCTCCGGCCTCATGTCTCATAGTTTTCCTGCTAGTAGGTCTGTTTCTTCCAACTCTTCTGGACCATTCTGGTCTCCCTGGGAGCCCACCTAACACTATCATGCACTCTTCTCCCTGGAGTGGCTCTCAAAGCATGGACAATTAACAATCGAGCTTTATATACGTTTTTTTTTTTTCAGGGCACTGCAACTTTAAGAAGTAGCTTTACGGATCTTTATCATGAAGCTCAGAGAGTTTTCCGTTGGTGCAAATATTGTTGCACGGACTCTCAACTACACGTAAGATATTCAACTTAAGACTACGAGACGGAGATTATGGTATTCACAGCAATTTTTTAAGAACATTTGGACTGGCTGTAAATTCTGAACGATGGCCTAAGTACTAACTTGAAACGAAGGTATCATAGTTCTTGTAATTTAATTCTTGTATAAATGTTACCTTTCTTTATGATATTGTTCTTTAAACAATAATCCTAAGCCTTTATTGCTTCACATAATTTCGAAAGTTAAAAAACTCGATTTACAAGAAATAAATAGTTCCATTCACATAACATTAACCAAATACTTCTCTACAACTGGATGAAAAAAACACTTGCTTTTCTACTAAACTGGAAACGCTACATAAGAGAATATTATGCTTCTCATGTAAACAGACTTCAAAAGGAAACAGAATAACGTTGGCAGTACGAGTTCCCATAGAAAACTCTCCAAGGCGTTGGCCCCGTGGCGGAATCCCTGTTTAAAACCAAAAAATAATCCCCGTATATTCCCCGGAATCCCCTCGGGGGGGATTACTGTTCCTTCCACAAAGGAGAGACACCGCTGAAGATAAATTTTCTTGGAAGGAGAAAAGTAAAAGGGAGAATATTGAAGTCTGGTCTCTTAACTGGTATATACCCGAGGCTACTGATCTAAGAAACCAGAGTCAACAGAGAGAGAGAGAGAGAGAGATGCATTTTTTTCCATACATGAAGTACTTCCATTACATAATGCCTTTTCTTGGTTTTAACATTTGACTTCATTTTCAGTCTACGATAGGTTATAATGCAACATAAAGATAAACGTAATGTAACCTACACCCCCACTCACACACAAACACATATTATAAATATATATATATATATATATATATATATATATATATATATATATATATATATATATATATATATATATATATATGTATATATATATATATATATATATATATATATATATATATATATATATATATATATATATATATGTATATATATATATATATATATATATATATATATATATATATATATATATATATAATATATTCATCTGTATATATAATGGGCCTACATATATATAATGTGTCATTGCGATTTGCTGTTTAAATAAAGCAGCAATGAGTGGGACGCAAAAGAAAAACAAAGGTGAAGTGAACTGCAGGAAAAGTTCACAGCAGAACAATTCTTGGTAGTACCTCTCAATTTTACTCCTAATTTCAAGAGAAAAGTGGAAGACTCTCTCATTGAATTCAACCCCTTTTGCAGGAGATGTTGACCAAACCTTCTTTTTAGGAACTTGAGGAATTTTCCAGGGCAGTCTGGTTTGCCGGTTTGTTCTATGCTATTTTTCTTACTTGAACTTCAGTTTTTCCTTTTATTTTCGTATTTTTCTTTTCGAATATTACATGACGATAAAAACCGCCGCTTTCTTTCTGTTCAATAATCCGGCTCTTACCAGACACACGCCGGCCATTAAAGTTTCCGAAATGGACCAAAATGAATTTTAATGGCTTTTAGGACGTCAAGCGTAGGCATATTTTGATGATGCTGATGCCAAGATGAAATGCTTTAGATTTTTACGAATCTAGTTGTTTGATATTTGTGCGCTATACTTTTGGGTAAAGTCTTTACTTTAAAGCAAATACTGCCTCAATTAAACTATGCCGATTTCACTTCTGAGCAATGTAATAATGCGTTGTTTTCTTAGGTTACAATTGAGTGTCCTGAATTTAGGCTAAATACTTGGTACAAACTTCGTGAACCTAAATTTTAAAACAGACTCCAGGAATCTCAAATTTATAAGTCTTTAGGACTCTGAAACCTCTGACAGACCTTAGGAGTCTGACACATGTGACATACTTTAGGCACCGAAATTTGAGACTGATCTCAGGAATTTAGATTTTTTAACAAGAGAAAGGGAATCGAAATTTGCAACAGACTTCGGGAATCTAAAAATTATGACTGACCTTGTGAATCTGAAATTTCTGGAAGACTTCAGGAATCTAAAATTTGACTGACCTCTTGAATCTGAAATTTCTGAAAGACTTCAGGAACTGAAAATTATGACTGGCCTTGTGAATCTGAAATTTCTGAAAGATTTCAGGAATTGAAAGCTGGTTGACATCTCAATCTTGTCATAGAATCTCAGGATATAAATGTTTTGACAGACTATTATATATATATATATATATATATATATATATATATATATATATATATATATATATATATATATGGCCTATACATATATATATATATATATATATATATATATATATATATATATATATATATATGTGTGTGTGTGTGTGTGTGTGTGTGTGTATGTATGTATGTATGTATGTATGTATGTATGTATGTATGTATGTATGTATGTATAATACGTAATGTGTGTGCTTCTTCATTTGCTATTGTTCTCAAATAAAACAGCAAATAGTGAGACGCAAAAACCTGAAGTAAGCAACAGCAATTTCTGGCACCACTGATTAAATTTACCTCTAACCGTAAGAAAAATGTGGAGGACTTTTCATTGCATTAAGCCCTTTTGCAAAAGGTTGACCAAACTTTTTCCATGAGGTTCACACTAAAACCTCTCTTGTGTAATGGTCGTGCTGGGTCGTCCCATTGTCATCCATATGGAGGAATTTTCCATACTGATTGTGATCTGGTTTCTGAAAGGTATTTGTGGTTGTTTTTACTTAAACTTAAGTTTTTCCTTTTATCCTCATATTGATATAGACAACAGACCATTACAAAAACAAGACGCCGTCATCTTTCTGTTTAATAATCCGGCTTTTGACTAGAGAGACACACGGGCCATTACAGTTTCCGAATACACAAAACTCTTTCGATGACACTGATGCCAAGTAAAATGGTTTCGAATTTTACGAATCTGCTTGTCTGATAGATCTCGGCTATTTGGGACCCCGTACTTTTTGGGTAAGTTTTTTTACTTTTTTAAAGTAAATACTGTTTGAACTTAGGCTGAGCCGATTTGACAAAGTTTTGAACGATGAAGTTTTTATGCTGGTTTTTCCCATTTATACTGAAAGAGACAGATTTTATGATATTGATATCCTTGTTGCAGACTTCTGAAATTGCGCACACCTCAGAAATCAAATTAAAGAAGTTAGAATGAGTCTGAAATTCGTGACAGACTACAGGAATCTCAAATTTGCTTTGGGTCACAGTAATCCGAAATTTGTGACATAGACTTTGTTTTTAGAATTTGCGACAGACTTTAAGAATCTGAAGTTTGGAACAGACTTCAGGAATGAAATTTACGACAGACATCATGAGTATTAAATTTGTAAAGTGTTTAGGGATCTGAAGTCTGCGGACGTAATCAGAAATTTGAAATTTGTGACAGCCATCAGAATCACAATTATTTATAAACCTAGAAAGTAAAGTATAGGATTATATGGAGTTCACTTTACTTTTGCTTATAATTCTCTTATTGGATGTTTTAGTTCCAAATTTCAAAACGAGTAATCTGCAGCATTTTCAAGAAAAAGTAAATTGTCTCCCAAAAGCCATTACGAAAAGGAAACACTTGGATCCTGGTTCGTGCATCTACTGTAATTAATTGCTGATAGATTTATGCAATGACCCACTTGAGTAAATGCAGGAAATATTGAAGTATGTAATAGTAGTGATAACAACAATAGTAAATAAAAAGCTTTACTTACTGGAAATACTCTTATATTTTCAGAGGACAGTTTTGTCATGACTTCTTATGGAATTTTAGAAGCCACTCTTCACTAATCAGCTTTTCATATGCTTAATGTGGATGCTATATTTCATTTATTCGACTCAAACATAACTATTCATTCACCATTAAGTGAGAAGAAATGAAACTAAAAAGGGAGAACAAACTGAATATGCATTCTTAAACAAATGCCTTCTCAGCTCTGTCATAGAACTCAGGAAACGCCGCGTTCCAGCAAAGAAGATTATAATTACTATTATTTATTATTTCAGCAGATGAAACCTATTCACATGGAACAAGCACACAGGGACCATTGACTTGAAGTTCAAGCTTCCAAAGAATGTTGGTTTCAACCGCCCACCGCAGACTCCACACTGCAGCGGTAACTGATCATGACACAGAGCCAGTGATTTTTCATCGCCCTGGGGGAGACGCGAACCCGCGACATCTGAGCGGCATGCCACGACACTAGCCACCATTCCTTCTCTTTGTGGTCCCCATGTAATATGCAAATGCTCCTGAATTATCTTCGTTTAAAAGACGGATGCTCAGAATGACACAAGAGGTGCTAATTTAGTATTGTTAGGAGGGGGAAGAAACGGCGAGGAGACGTAAACGGTTTGTCTCAGGATGAGAAAAGGAACGGTCCCTCGCCAAAGTAATATGTAAATGGGGCCTTCAATGGGGGCTGCTAATGGTGATGGAGATGTCGGATTTGAGGAACGGGGTGTGGGTGGAAGAGGAGGAATGGAAGGTTTCAACATCTATCACGACTGAGAAGTTGAAAGGTCTGTCAGATATCTGGAATAAATATTTGGGGGTTAATGAGAGAATTCTGGACAATGCTGTTGTTGGTGGGACTGACAACACAATACCGTCTTCTAGTCCCCGATTGACGAGAGCAAAAAAAATAAATAAATAAAATAAAAATAAATAAAATAATAAATAAACAATTAAAATGAAAAAATAAAAAGTGCACGCTTTACCCAAGAAGTAAGCAATACGCCCAAATTTCAAAAGAACGAGATAGAGACATCTAGAAATAATAGAGTTAAATTTAGTATATACACAGCGTTATCGACAACAAAGCTTGGTTTTGCATATACGTTCTACACGCATACGTAATTGTATTATATAAATGCATATGCATGATTTATTTTCAATACTGCTGTCCCACACAACAGCTACCTGGAAAAATTTTTATTAGAGCATTTTACATTAATGCATAAATCTAAAATGCATTAGCATATGTTTACCATATCTGTAAAAATATGTTAAAACTTTTTTCATACTTTGTCCAGATGAGCCACATTCACATATTATATATATTATTAGAAAAATCACTTCACAAAAAGACCAGGAAAAAATACATAAGGCACTCAAAGCCCAAATACGCATTCAAAAATGCCTCAGTTTGCCTGTCACAGAACTCTTAGAGTCAAGATATCACTTCAAAAAACTGGGAAAATTTTACCATAAAGCAAAATCTCTGTTGCCTTTTTTTTTGATACTGTATTTGTTCTGGTTGCATGCAAACATGAAAACAGCAGACACTGACGGTCAGAGGAGACTGCCCGAAAACAAACAAACAAAGTAACTAACACCTTTCACCGGAGCCCCGTTCTCTTTGAGGCCAATTACGACACAGACAGGGAAAGGTTTTGAGAATTATAACGAGAGAGAGAGAGAGAGAGAGAGAGAGAGAGAGAGAGAGAGAGAGATGCGTATAAAGGAAAATTCTAGATATGAAAGGGAGAGAGAAAGAAAGAAATTGGCATTAGAGAGAGAGAGAGAGAGAGAGAGAGAGAGAGAGAGAGAGAGAGAGAGAAAAGAGAGAGAGAGAGGGAAGACTCCATTGTCTCTGTATCGAACAATGCCGAAGTCCACCTCGAGTTCTTCAGGAGGTTTATGATTTTGATGACAGTTCCCCGGGAAGCCCCAATGTAATGCAAACAAAATGTCTCTCCCAACCCGAATCCGATTTTTATCGGCCCAGAGAGAGCGAAACAAAGGGCATCAACTTCCCCTGAGGGATCGAACCTCTGGCGCTTAATCCTTCCTATTGTCATCCCTAATATCATTTCCGGGTTAGACAAACCGAAACTTCTTCAGATTAGTCAAAAGTCATCCTGGACACATTAAAGGGATTATGAAATCAATGGATCCTTTGATGACAGGGTTTGGGGATGGGGCCCTTCCCACTTTGGAACCACCAAAGTGTTGTCCTTTGATCGATTAATTTTTCACTTGTCTGGTGATTAATGTTGGGACAACTTCTGAATTATTATATTGAAATAACTTCTGTTATCTTCTGTTCAATCAAGGCCACGATCGGATAATATGATATCGTACTTATTTCGAATAATTTGGATGATATTAAACTTATATTATCATCGGATCACGCGCATATTTCACCCTCTAAATGCATATTCATAAATATAAACGCACACAAATATATGCATACATACATATATATATATATATATATATATATATATATATATATATATATATATATATATATATATATATATATATATGCAGAATCTACTGGTCGTTTTTTACCAGATACATATGTAATTGTAATAGCCAATAATGCCCTCTAACTTTCTCGAATTCTTCATGCTTTTTTGGATAAGCTTGTCACTACAAAGCCTTAAGATCCAAGTGCAAGAAATATGAAGAAAATTTGATGTGTTGTTTCCTGCTACTGCACATCAGGAATTTCTTCAAATTCCTTGCACTTGGATCTTAAGTGGTTTGTAGTGACAAGCGTATCCAAAAAAGCGCGAAGAATTCGAGAAAGTTAGAAGGGCATCGTGGCTATACATACATACATACATACATACATACATACATACATACATACACACACATATATATAGGTGGTGTGTGTGTGTATGGTATGTATACACACATACATACGCATACACACACATATTTTAATATAATATATATTATATATATATATATATATATATATATATATATATATATATATATATATATATATATATATATATATATATATTTAATCAGTAGCCTTGACGCTAATGTCCTTACGTTTTAAGGGGAAAATATTTTAGATGAGATTGACTTTCAAAGAGTGCGTATGCCGACAACGTCTGGCATTATTTTATTGGACACTTAGGCAAGTGTTGATCACACCCAGCATTTCTTAACTATGCTTTTATGTCTCTATATATCAACGTCCATATCTCTGATGAAAAAGGTCAACGATTTTGTTTTGTCAAGTATTTCAATTTATTATTATCCCTCAATTAATTTATACCTTCATACATAGGCACAAACACGAAGGAAAATGGAATGCACAACAGATCCTTTGTGCCCTGAAATCCTAATGACTTTCTTTAATCATGAGAGTTTAAATAGACAAGGCTTGAAGGACAACATATGGCAATTCTGGGATTATATACATACACCTACACAAGAGCACACACACACACCATATATATATATATATATATATATATATATATATATATATATATATATATATATATATATATATATATATATATATATATATATGTAATTTCATTTATAAAGTCATTTCCTTTTAAAGGGGGTGATTCTAGAGTGTATTTTTCTCAACAATTCTTCACGACTAAGTATACTATTCTCCGGCCTCATGTCTCATAGTTTCCATCGAAGTAGGTCTGTGTCTTCCAACTCTTCTGGACCATTCTGGTCTCCTTGGGAGCCTACCTAACGCCATCATGTACTCTTCTCCCTGGAGTGGCTCTGAAAGCATGGACAATTAACATTCGAGCTTTATATAGGTTTTTTTTTTTTTTTTTTTAGGGCACAGCAACTTCAAGAAGTAGCTTGACGAATCTCTGTCATGAAGCTGAGAAAGTTTTCCGTTGTTACAAATATTGTTGCACAGACTCTCAGTTACTCGTAAGATATTCAACTAAGAGATGGCGTTTCTGGTATTCAAAGCAATTTTTTTTAAGAACATTTGGACTGGCTGGAAAATCTGAACGATGGCCTAAATACTAACTTGAAACGAAAGTATCGTAGTTGTTGTAATTTAATTTTTGTATGAATGTTACCTTTCTTTACGGTACAATTCTTTAAACAATAATTCTAAGCCTTTATTGCTTCACATAATTTCGAAAGCTAAAAAACTCGATTTAGAAGAAACAAATAGTTCCATTCACTTAACATTAACCAAATACTTCTCTACAACTAGATGAAGAAAAACCCATGTTTATCTACTAAACTGGAAACGCTGCATAAGAGAATAATATTCCTAGCATGTAAACAGACTTCAAAAGGAAACAGAATAACGCTGGCAGTACGAGTTCCCATAGAAAACTTTCAAAGGCGTTGGCCTCTGGCGGAATCCCTGTAAACCAAAAAAATAATTCATATATTCCCTGAATCCCTTCCAAGGGATTACTGTTCCTCCCACAAAGGAGAGACACCACTGAAGATAAATTTTCTTGGAAGGAAGGGAATAAATGGAGGATATTGAAGTCTCGTCTCCTATCTGGAATATTCCCGAGGCTACTGATCTAAGAAACTAGAGTCAACAGGAAGGAGAGAGAGAGAGAGAGAGAGAGAGAGAGAGAGAGAGAGAGAGAGAGAGAGAGAGAGAGAGAGAGATGAAGTACGCAGTCATTACCTTTTGCTGGGAACATTTTTTTTTCAGTCTTTTGGTTATATTTATGAAGAAAACTAACCATAAAGTACTTCACGGTTTAAAACTTTTGGTTGATGCTAGAATATAATATATATTTTATACTTTTCCGAACTACACACGTTCATGCTCAAGTAGATGTCACTATAAGCAAGCACACAAAACATGATTTAACATACACACAAACATTGACACACATACACACATTTACATATATAATATATATATATGTATATACATACATATATATATATATTTTCCGATCTACACACGTTCATGCTCAAGCAGATGTCACTATAAGCAAGCACACAAAACATGATTTAACATACACACATACATTGACACACATACACACATTTACATAAATAATATATATATATATATGTATATACATACATACATATATAGATACATATTATATATATATATATATATATATATATATATATATATATATTTACATATATGAAACTTCAGTTATCATACTGTATTTGTAGACAATCATTGAAGCAACAAATGTCATTTACTATCCAATAATCACGCTGCTTCGGGAATATCCCCATTGGGGAAATTATCAAAATGAAGGGGAATTTTTTAGGACGATAAATGGATCGATGTACCGCCGAATGGAGTCGTTGAAGGTACTGTGTCTAGGTTTGAGATTTCCAGCGGTACCGATCCATTTATCACTTAAAACATTTCCCTTTTGGTGATGTCTCACTTCGGGATATTTCCGTTGTTTTCAGCCAAATGGCATTTGTATTTAGGCTAATTATATATATATATATATATATATATAACATATATAATCTATATATATATATATAGGATAAATATATATACCTATATATATATATATATATATATCAGGCACTGGAAATTTGAGACTGATCTCAGGAAAATTTTTAAATGTGAGAAAGGGAATTGAAATTGTATTTCAGAAAACAGAATTATGACTCTCTCCTCTGAAATTTCTGAAGACTTCAGATTCAAAATTTGCCTGAGGAGAGACAGTTTGAAAGACTTCTGGAAATATAGCCTTTACTGGCTCTAATTTTTGGCGTTTTATGGAATTATATTGATGGAATCTCAATGTTTTAACAGAAAATATTTCACTGTTATATATATATATATATATATATATATATATATATATATATATATATATATATATATATATATATATATATATATATATATATATATATATATATATATATATATATATATATATATATATAAATATATATACATAATGTGTGTGTCATTTGCTATTGTTCTTCAAATAAAGTAGCATATAGTGGGACGCAAAAAACCTGAAGTGAACAACAGAGCAATTCTTGGCACCACTGATTAAATTTACCTCTAACCGTAAGAAAAATGTGGAGGACTTTCTCATTGCATTAAGCCCCTTTTGCGGGAAAGGTTGACCAAACCTTTTTTCTGACGTGAGGTCCACTAAACCTCTCTTGTGTAATGGTCGTGCTGGGTCGTCCCATTAAACTATCCATAGTAGTGGAATTTTCCATAGTCGATTGTGGGATCTGGTTTCCAAAGGGTATTTGTGCGGTTGTTTTTTACTTAAACTTAAGTTTTTCCTTTTATCCTCATATTGGATATAGGACAACAGACCACACAAAAACAAGACGCGGTCATCTTTCTGTTTAATAATCCGGCTTTGACCAGAGTGAGACACACGGGCCATTACAGTTTCCGAAATGGGCCAAAACTCTTTCGATGACACTGATGCCAAGTAAAATGGTTTCGATTTTTACGAATCTCCTTGTCTGATAGGATCTCGGCTATTTGGACCCCGTACTTTTGGGTAAGTTTTTTTTTTTACTTTAAAGTAAATACTGTTTGAACTTAGGCTGAGGCGATTTGACAGTTTTGAACGATGTAGTTTTTGAGCTGGTTTTTCCATTTATACTTGAAAGAGACAGGTTTTATGATATTGATATCCTTGTTGACTTCAGACTTCTGAAATTGCGCACACCTCAGAAATCAAATTAAAGAAAGTTAGAATGAGTCTGAAATTCGTGACAGACTACAGGAATCTAAAATTTGATTTGGGTCACAGTAATCCAAAATTTGTGACATAGACTTTGTTTTCTGAATTTGCGACAGACTCTAAGAATCTGAAGTTTGGAACAGACTTCAGGAATTAAATTTACGACAGACATCATGAGTATTAAATTTGTAAAGTACTTCAGGGATCTGAAGTCTGCGACGTAATCAGAAATTTGAAATTTGTGACAACCATCAGAATCACAATTTTTTATAAACCTAGAAAGCCAGCAGGGGGATTAAATGAGTTCACTTTACTTTTACTTAGAATTCTCTTATTGGATGTTTTAGTTCCAAATTTCAAAACGAGTAATCTGCAGCATTTTCAAGAAAAAGTAAATTGCCTCCCAAAAGCCATTACGAAAAGGAAACACTTGGATCCTGGTTTCGTGCATCTACTGTAATTAATTGCAGATAGATTTATGCAATGACCCACTTGAGTAAATACAGGAAATATTGAAGTATGTAATAGTAGTGATAACAACAATAGTAAATAAAAAGCTCAACTTACTGGAAAAACTCATACTTTCAGAGGATAGTTTTGTCATGACTTCTTATGGAATTTTAGAAGCCACTCTTCACTAATCAGCTTTTCATATGCTTAATATGGATGCTATTATATTTCATTTATTCGACTCAAAGATAACTAATCATTCAGCTATAAGTGTAAAGAAATGAAACTAAAAAGGGAGAAAAAAATGAATATGCATTCTTAAACAAATGCCTTCTCAGCTCTGTCATAGAACTCTGAGGAAACGCCGCGTTCCAGCAAAGAAGATTATAATTACTATTATTTATTATTTCAGTAGAAGAAACCCATTCACATGGAACAAGCACACAGGGGAAAATGACTTGAAATTCAAGCTTCCAAAGAATGTTGGTTTCAACCCCCCACCGCAAACCCCACACTGCAGCAGTAACTGATCATGATACAGAGCCAGTGCGTTTTCATCGCCCTAGGGGAGACGCAAACCCGCGACATCTGAGCGGCATGCCACGACACTAGCCACCATTCCTTCTCTTTGTGCTCCCCCATGTAATATGCAAATGCTCCTGAATTATCTTCCTTTAAAAGACGGATGCTCAGAATGAAACAAGAGGCGCTAATTTAGCACTGTTAGGAGGAGGAAGAAACGGTGAGGAAAAGTAAACGGTTTGTCTGAGGAGGAGAAAAGGAACGGTCCCTAACCGTGGACGTAGCTCCGTTACGCGCTTGGCCCAGCGTTCGACTCACCGGAATGAAGAATTAGAGGAACGGTCCCAGTTGGTTCGGATTCCAACAAGTAATCCTGTAGGTAACCACTGGTTCTAGGCGAAATAAATCTAAGTGGGCCAGCCCTAGGAGAGTGTTAATCAGTTCAGTGGTCTGAGATATACTTTTTAACTTTGGTATGTAAATGAATGGGGGCTGGGTGATGGAGATGTCGGATCTGAGGATTGGGGTGTTGATGGAATTGGAACGATGAACGGTTTCAATATCTATCACGACTGAGAAGTTGAAAGGTCTGTCAGATATTTGGAATAAATATTTGGGGGTTAATGAGAGAATTCTGGACAATGCTGTTGTTAGTGGGACTGACAACACAATACCGTCTTCTAGTCCCCGATTGAAGAGAGCAAAAAAATAAATAAATAAAATAAGAATAAATAAATAAATAAATGAATAAATCAATAAATAAGTAAATAAACAAATAAAAAAAATGCACGCTTTACCCAAGAAGTAAGCAATACGCCCAAATTTCAAAAGAACGAGATAGAGATATCTAGAAATAATAGAGTTTTAGTATATACATAGCGTTATCCACAACAAAGCTTGGTTTTGCATATACGTTCTACATGCATACGTAAATGTATTACATAAATGCATATGCATGGCTTATTTTCAACACTGCTGTCCCACACAACAGCTACCTGGAAATAAATTTTATTAGAGCATTTTACATTAATGCATAAATCTAAAATGCATTAGCATATATTTACCATATTTGGTAAAAATACCTTTAAACTTTTTTCATACTTTGTCCAGATGAGCCACATTTACATATATATATATTACGTTAGGAAAATCACTTCACAAAAGACCAGGAAATACATAAGGCACTCAAAGCCCAAATACGCATTCTTTAAAAATGCCTTCTTAGCTCTGTCACAGAACTCTTTTCGAAGTCAAGTTACCACTTCAAAAACGGGGGAAAATTTTACCATCAAGGAAAATTCCTGTTGCCTTTTTTTTGCAATACTGTATTTGTCTTTGGTTGCATGCAAACATGAAACAGCAGACACTGGCGGTCAGAGGAGACTGCCTGAAAACAAACAAACGAAGTAACTAACACCACTCACCGGAGCCCCGTTCTCTTTGAGGCCAATTACGACACAGACACAGGAAAGGTTTTGAGAATTATAACGAGAGAGAGAGAGAGAGAGAGAGAGAGAGAGAGAGAGAGAGAGAGAGAGAGAGAGAGAGAGAGAGAGAGAGTAGAAGGGTCGTGGCATAAAAAAAGACAGAAGTTATGGAGTAAACAGTTACAGGGTAAATACATACATACAGACAGAGAGAGAGAGAGAGAGAGAGAGAGAGAGAGAGAGAGAGAGAGAGAGAGAGAGAAGGGTTGGCATAAAAAGAAGAGAGAAGTTAAGGAGAAACAGCTATAACGAGAGAGAGAGAGAGAGAGAGAGAGAGAGAGAGAGAGAGAGAGAGTAGAAGGGTCATGGCAAAAAGAGAGAAGGTAGGAGTAAACAGGTAAAATAAATACACACACACACACACAGAGAGAGAGAGAGAGAGAGAGAGAGAGAGAGAGAGAGAGAGAGAGAGAGAGAGAGAGAGAGAGAGTAGAAGGGTAGTGGCATAAAAAAAAGAGAGAAGGTAGGGAGTAAACAGGTATAGGGTAAATAAATACACACACACACACACAGAGAGAGAGAGAGAGAGAGAGAGAGAGAGAGAGAGAGAGAGAGAGAGAGAGAGAGTAGAAGGGTAGGGGCATAAAAAAAGAGAGAAGTTAAGGAGTAAACAGTTATAGGGTAAATACAAACACACACACACACAGAGAGAGAGAGAGAGAGAGAGAGAGAGAGAGAGTAGAAGGGTCGTGGCATAAAAAAAGAGAGAAGGTAGGGAGTAAATAGTTATAGGGTAAATACACACACACACACACACACACACACAGAGAGAGAGAGAGAGAGAGAGAGAGAGAGAGAGAGAGAGAGAGAGAGAGAGAGAGATGCGTATAAAGGAAAACTTTAGATATGAAGGGGAGAGAGAAAGAAAGGAATTGATACTAGAGAGAGAGAGAGAGGGAAGACTCCATTGTCTCTGTATCGAACAATGCAAAAGTCCACCTTGAGTTCTTCAGGAGATTTATGATTTTGATGACAGTTCCCCGGGAAGCCCCAATGTAATGCAAACAAAATGTCTCTCCCAACCCGAATCCGATTTCTTTAATGGCCCAGAGGAGCGAAACAAAAGGGCATCAACTTCCCCCGAGGGATCGAACCCTCTGGCGCTTAATCCTTCCTATTGTCATCCCTGGGCCGTCATTTCCGGGTTAGACAAACCGAAACTTCCTTCAGGATTAGTCAAAAGTCATCCTGGACACATTAAAGGGGATTACGAAATCAATGGATCCTTTGATGACAGGGTTTGGGGATGGGGCCCTTCCCACTTGGAACCACCAAAGTGTTGTCCTTTTGATCGATTAATTTTTCTCTTGTCTGCTGATTAATGTTGGGACGATCCCCTGAATTATATTGAAATAACTTTCTGTTATCTTCTGTTCAATCAAGGCCACGATCGGATAATATGATATCGTACTTATTTCGAATAATTTGGATGATATTAAACTTATATTATCATCGGATCACGCGCATATTTCCACCTCTAAATGCATATTCATAAATATATACGCATACATAATATTATGCATACATACATATATATATATATATATATATATATATATATATATATATATATATATATATATATATATATATATATATATGTAGATTCTACTGGTCATTTTTACCAGATACATATGTAATTGTAATAGCCACAATGCCCTCTTAATTTTCTCGAATTTTTTTTTGGATAAGCTTGTCACTACAAAGCCTTAAGATCCAAGTGCAAGAAATATGAAGAAATTCTGATGTGCCGTTTCCCGCTACCGCACATCAGAATTTCTTCAAATTCCTTGCACTTGGATCTTAAGGGTTTGTAGTGACAAGCGTATCCAAAAAAGCGCGAAGAATTCGAGAAAGTTAAGAGGGCATCGTGCCTATTACAATCACATACATACATACATACATACTGTATATATATATATATATATATATATATATATATATATATATATATATATATATATATATATATATATATATATATATATATATTTGGCTATTACGCCAACGTCCTACATTTTTTGGGAAAATATTTAAGATGAGACTGACTATCAGAGTGCGTATGCCGACAACGCCTGGCATTATTTTATTGACACTCAGGCAAGTATTGATCACACCTGGCATTTGTTAATTATGCCTCCTCTCTCTCTCTCTCTAAGGGAAAAAATATTTTATATATATATAGTATATATATATATATATATATATATATATAATATATATATTATTATATACATATATATATATATATATATGTATGATATAGATATATTTATTAACTATGCTTTATATATATATATATATCAACGTCCATATTCCTGATGAAAAAGGTCAACGAATTTGTTTTGTGAAGTATTTCAATTTATTGTTATCCCTCAATTAATTCTTCTACCTTCATACATAGGCAACAAACACGAAGGAAATGGAATGCACCCCAGATCCTTTGTAAGCCCTGAAATCCTTAATGGACTTTCTTTAATCATGAGAGTTTAAATAGACAGGGCCGAAGGACAACATATGGCAATTTGGGATTATATACATAAACCTACACAAGAACACACTCACACTATATATATATATATATATATATATATATATATATATATATATATATATATATATATATATATATATATATGTATTTATATATACTATATATATATATATATATATATATATATATATATATATATATATTATATATATATATATATATATATGTGTGTGTGTGTGTGTGTGTGTGTGTGTGTAATTTACTTATAAGTACTTTATGTCATTTACCTTAAAGGGTGATTCTAGCGTTTTTTCAATTCTTTAGGACGAAATGGTTAACCCCATGTCGACTAACAACTAAGTATACTATTCTCCGGCCTCATGTCTCATAGTTTTCCTGCTAGGTAGGTCTGTGTCTTCCAACTCTTCTGACCATTCTGGTCTCCTGGGAGCCCACCTAACACTATCACGTACTTTTCTCCTGGAGTGGCTCTCAAAGCTTGACAATTAACATTCGAGCTTTATATACGTTTTTTTTAGGGCACCGCAACTTCAAGAAGTAGCTTTACGGATCTTGTCAGAAGCTCAGAGAGTTTTCCGTTGGTGCAAATATTGCTGCACGGACTCTAACTACACGTAAGATATTCAACTTAAGACTACGAGAGACGGAGATTATGGTATTCATAGCAATTTAAGAACGTTTGACTGGCTGTAAATTCTGAACGATGGCCTAAGTACTAACTTGAAACGAAGGTATCATAGTTCTTATAATTTAATTTTTGTATGAATGTTACCTTTCTTTATGATATTGTTCTTTAAACAATAATTCTAAGCTTTTGTTGCTTTACATAATTTCGAAAGTTACAAAAACTCGACTTACAAGAAACAGATAGTTCCATTCACATAACATTAACCAAATACTTCTCTACAACTAGATGAAAAAACACTCGCTTTTCTACTAAACTGGAAACGCTGCATAAGAGAATATTATGCTTCTCATGTAAACAGACTTCAAAAGGGAACAGAATAACGTTGGCAGTACGAGTTCCCATAGAAAACTCTCCAAGGCGTTGGCCCCGTGGCGGAATCCCTGTCTAAAAACAAAAATAATCCTCCTATTATTCTGAATCCCCTCGGGGGATTACGTTTCTTCCACAAAGGAGAGACACTGCTGAAGATAAATTCCTTTTCTGGAAGGAGAAAAGTAAAAGGGAGAATATTGAAGTCTGGTCTCTTAACTGGTATATACCCGAGGCTACTGATCTAAGAAACCAGAGTCAACAAGAAGGAGAGAGAGAGAGAGAGAGAGAGAGAGAGAGAGAGAGAGAGAGAGAGAGAGAGAGAGAGAGAGAGAGAGAGAGAGAGAGAGCGAGAATGTTTTTTTTTTCCATACTTGAAGTACCTCCATTACATAAAGCCTTTTCTTGGTTTTAACATTTGATTTCATTTTCAGTCTACGATAGGTTATAATGCAACATAAAGATAAACGTAGTGTAATCCACACCCCCACTCACACAGACACAGATTATAAATATATATACAGTATATATATATATATATATATATATATATATATATATATATATATATATATATATATATATATATATATGTATATGTGTGTGTGTGTGTGTGTGTGTATATATGTATATGTATACATGTATGTAAATAATTTATAATGGTCCTACATATACAGTATATAATGTGTCATTGCTATTTGCTGTTTGAATAAAGCAGCAATCAGTGGGGCGCAAAAGAAAAACAAAGGTGAAGCGAACTGCAGGACAAGTTCACAGCAGAACAATTCTTGGTAGTACCTCTCAATTTTACTCCTAATTTCAAGAGAAAAGTGGAAGACTTTCTCATTGAATTCAACCCCTTGAGGAATTTTCCAGGGCAGTCTGGCTTCCACGGTTTGTCTGCGTTATTTTTCTTACTTGAACTTCAGTTTTTCCTTTTATTTTCGTATTTTTCTTTTCGAATATTACATGGCGATAAAAACCGCCGCTTTCTTTCTGTTCAATAATCCGGCTCTTACCAGACACACACGGGCTATTAAAGTTTCCGAAATGGGCCAAAATGAATTTTAATGGTTTTTAAGACGTCAAGCGTAGGCATACAGTATTTTGATGATGCCGATGCCAATTTGAAATGTTTTAGATTTTTACGAATCTAGTTGCTTGATATTTGTGCGCTGTACTTTTGGTCAAACTCTTTACTTTAAACCAAATACTGTCTCAATTAAACTAAGCCGATTTCACTTCTGACCAATGTAATTTTGCGTTGTTTTCTTAGGTTACAATTGAGCTTACTGAAATTTAGGCTAAATACTTGCTACAAACTTCGTGAATCTAAATTTTAAGACAGACTCCAGGAACCTCAAATTTATAAGTCTTTAGGACTCTGAAACCTCTGACAGACCTTAGGAGTCTGACACCGTGACATACTTTACGAACCGGAAATTTGAGACTGATCTCAGGAATTTAGATTTCTTAACAAGAAAAAGGGAACCGAAATTTGCAATAGACTTCGGGAATCTGAAAATTATGACTGACCTTGTGAATCTGAAATTTCTGAAAGACTTCAGGAATCTGAAATTTGACTGACCTCTTGAATCTGAAATTTTAGAAAAGACTTCAGGAATTGAAAATCATGACTGGCCTTGTGAATATGAAATTTCTGAAAGACTTCAGGAATCTGAAATTCGACTGACCTCTTGAATCTGAAATTTCTGAAAGACTTCAGGAGCTGAAAATTATGACTGGCCTTGTGAATCTGAAATTTCTGAAAGACTTCAGGAATTGAAAATTGACTGACCTCTTGAATCTTAAACTTGTCATAGACTTCAGTGATATAAATGTTTTGACAGACTAAGGGGTCTAAAAGATGGGGCAGACTTAGGGAACTTGAAATTTATGACAGAGACTCTTGGAATCTAGAGTATGAGACATACTTCAGAAATTTGTGACAAATTTCCGGAATCTGAAATCTGTGAAAGAATTCTGGCATCTGCACTTTTCGACGGAGTTCAGGAACCCGAAGTTTGAAACAGACTTCGTGAACAGGACGTGAATGGTGTCACTTCACAATTTTACCTATGCCTCGAGAGTCAGAGGAGCGACTAAATTCATTCAGTACTTTTATTCATTTGTCTCTTAGTTGTCCTTTCGCCTCAGAATTTTTCGGACATCTTTAAGACAAGATAAATTGCCTCTAAAAAACCATTTCGAAAAGGCAGTGTTGAAACCGGATGCAAATTCCTGAGATGTATACTAGTATTGCACCTGCCCTGGTTTTTTTGCCATGCCCTTAAGGTTACGTTAGGTTAGGTTGGGTTATGTTAGCTTAGATCAAGTTGCGGGAGCGTAATTTGGGTGTGGGAAACATAATGAGATTATTTTCAAGGAAATTCTATGGGTAGTTTTTAAGAACTGGCGTCCCGCTTTTTTTCAGGGAAAGGTCGGTACTCGGTTACATCTCGGGAAAATGCAAACCGGATATTAGTAACTTTTTCTAATGTATTGCATTTGGATTTATGTCTAACTTCATATGAATTGATACGAGAAATGTTAAAGTGTACGATAGTAATGATAACAACGCAAGTAGATAAAAAGCTCTACGTACTGAAAATACTCCTAATACTTTCCAAGGAAGGTTATACTTCTATTAATTCTTCGCATGTCGAAGCCATTATGGCTATCATGACTTCTTGTGAAAATTCAGAAGGCCCTCTCCGCTACTTAGACTTTCATGCGCTAATTCTGAATGATTTTCTTTTATTTATTTGCTTTAGAGATGATTAATCACTCGGCTTCAAGTATAAAGAAGTAAAATATGCGCCGAAGTTTCTTCGGCGCAGTCGAATTTTCTGTATCGCGCATAATCAAGGCCACCGAAAATAGATCTATCTTTAGGTGGTCTCGGTATAATGCTGTATCAGCCGCGGCCCATGAAACTCTCAGCCGGCCGTGGTGGCCTGTGTTGTTGCGTGGCCATAAGCACGATTGTGGCTAAATTTAACCTTAAATAAAATAAAAACTACTGAGGCTAGAGAGCTGCAATTTGGTATGTCTGATGATTTGGAGGGTGGATGATCAACATAACAATTTGCAGCTCTCTAGCCTCAGTAGTTTTTAAGATCTGAGGAAGGACAGAAAAAAAGTGCTGACGGACAGACAAAGCCCTCGCAATAGTTTCCTTCTCAGAAAACTAAAACGTGAAACGTGGAAATGGAAAACAGAGAAGAAATAAGCATTCTTGAGAAATGCCTTCGTAACTCTGTCACAAAACTCTACGGGAACTCACGCCGCTTTCCAACGAAGACGCTGAAAGCTACTAGATGGGAAATTTTCTGAGTTAAATTCTGACATTCCTCTCCCTCTACTTCCCGACGTAATATGCAAATGCTCCCGAATTATCTTCGTTTAAAAGACGGATGCTCAGAAGGAAACAAAAGATGCTAATTTAGGGTTGTTAGGAGGAGAGACAAACGGTGAGGAAACGTAAGCGGTTTGTCTCAGGAGGAGAGAAGGAACGGCCCCTCACCAGAGTGGTATGTAAATGGGGCCTTCAATGGAGGCTGCTAATGGTGATGGAGATGGGTTGTGGGTGGAAGAAGAGGGGTGGACGGTTTCAATATCTATTACGAGAGAGAAGTTGAAAGGCCTAATAGATAATGAGAAAATGGTGTTGGGGTCAGGGGGAGGGGCACGTTGTATGTACAGGGTTTGCATCAACAGTCGAGTTAATGAGAAAATTCTTGACACATATTTTTTCTCAGTGGGAATGGCAACATGGTACCGTTTTTTAGCCCGGGCCTGAAGAGAAAAAAAAAAAAAAAGAACTGCACAATTTACCAAAGAACAAAGTAACAGGCCTGCCTCTCAAGAGAGAGAGAGAGAGAGGAGAGAGAGAGAGAGAGAGAGAGAGAGAGAGAGAGAGAGAGATACAGCGCAATAATAAAGTTTTAGTATATGCATAACATTATTCACGACTAAGCTTGGTTTTACATTTGCATTCTATATGCATACGTAACTGTATTATATAAATGCATATGCATGGCTTTATTTTATTACTGCTATGTCACACCACAGCTAGCTGGGATTTTTTTTTTTAGAGCATTTAACATCAGAGCATAAACTAAAATGGAGTAGCATGTGTATTATATGACAAAAATACCTTTAAAATTTTTCATACTTTCTCCAAGTGAGTTAGATTTATGTATTATATTACGTTAAAATAATCAATGAACTAAAATTTCTGAAAGACTTCAGGAATTGAAAATATGACTGGCCTTGTGAATCTGAAATTTCTTTAAGACTTCAGCGATTGAAAACTGACTGACCTCTTGAATCTCAAACTTGTCATAGACTTCAGGGATATAAATATTTTGACAGACTAAGTGGTCTAAAAGATGGGCAGACTTCGGGAACTTGAAATTCATGACAGAGACGCTTGGAATCTAGAGTATGAGGCATACTTCAGAAATTTGTGACAAATTTCCGGAATCTGAAATCTGTGACAGAATTCTGGCATCTGCACTTTTCGACGGAGTTCAGGAACCCGAAATTTGAAACAGACTTTGTGAACAGGACGTGAATGGTGTCACTTCACAATTTTACCTATGCCTCGACAGCCGGAGGAGCAACTAAATTTATTCAGTACTTTTGTTTATTTTTCTCTTAGTTGTCCTTTCGCCTCAAAATTTTTCGGACATCTTTAAGACAAGATAGCTGCCTCTAAAAACCACTTCAGAAAGGCAGTGTTGAAACCGGATGCGAGATTCAGGGGCATACTAGTATTGCCAGCCCTGGTTTTTAGAGTTAAGGTTAGGCTAGGTTAGGTTAGGTCACTTTCATTAGTTCAGTGGGGTAATTTGGGTGTAGAAACAT
The DNA here is from genome assembly GCF_040412425.1 of Macrobrachium rosenbergii. Taxonomy (NCBI): domain Eukaryota; kingdom Metazoa; phylum Arthropoda; class Malacostraca; order Decapoda; family Palaemonidae; genus Macrobrachium; species Macrobrachium rosenbergii. Next base: position 23,587,894 of record NC_089749.1, read on the forward strand.
AATGAGGATTATTTTCAAAGAAATCCTATGGTTAGTTTTAAGATATGGCGTCCACTTTTTCAGGAAAGGTCTCAGTACTAGATTACATCTCAGGAAAATGCAAAGCCGGATATTAGTAACTTTTTCTAATGTGCATTTGGATTCATGTCTCACTTCATATCAGTTGATACAGAAATGTTAAAAGTGTATAATAGTAATATTTTAAAGTAGATAAAAAGCTCTACGTGCTAAAATACCCCTAATACTTTCCAGGATGGTTATACTTTTATTAATTCTTCTTATGTCAAGCCATTATGCTATGTGACTTCTTGTGAAAATTCAGAAGGCCCTCTCCGCTACTTAGACTTTCATGCGCTAATTTTGAATGATTTTCTTTTATTTATTTGCTTCAGAGATGATTAATCACTCGGCCTGAAATATAAACAAGTAAAAAATGCGCTGAAATTTCTTCGGTGCAGTCAAATTTTCTTGTATAGCGCATAATCAAGGCCACCGAAAATAGAGCTCTCTTTAGGTAGTCTCGGTATAATGCTGTATCAGCCGCGGCCCGCAAACTCTCAGCCGGCCTGGTAGCTTTATGGGCTATTGCGTTGCCAAGCACAGTATGGCTAAATTTAACCTTAAATAGAAATAAAAACTACTGAGGCTAGAGGGCTACAATTTTGGTATGTCTGATGATTGGAGGGTGGATGATCAACATAACAATTTGCAACCCTCAGCACCTCAATGTTTAAGATCTGAGGAGGACAGAAAAAGTGCTGACGGACCAGACAAAGCCCTCGCAATAGTTTCCTTCTCAGAAAACTAAAACGTGAAACGTGGAAATGGAAAACAGAAAAGAAATAAGCACTTTTGAGAAATGCCTTCGTAACTCTGTCACAAAACTCTACGGGAACTCACGCCGCTTTCCAACAAAGACCTTTAAAGCTACTAGATGGGAAATTTTCTGAGTTAGATTCGGACATTCTCTCCCTCTACTTCCGACATGTGCACCAAATGCTCCCGAATTATCTTCGTTTTAAGACAGGATGCTCAGAGGAAGCAAAGACAACTAATTTAGGGTTGTTAGGAGGAGAGAGAAACGGTGAGGAAACATGTGGTTTGTCTCAGGAGGAGAGAAGGAACGGCCCCTCACCAGAGTGGTATGTAAATGGGGCCTTCAATGGAGGCTGCTAATGGTGATGGAGATGGGTTGTGGGTGGAAGAAGAGGGCAGGGCGGTTTCAATATCTATTACGAGAGAGTTGAAGGGCCTAATAGATAATGAGAAAATGCTGGTTGGGGGGGCAGGGGATAGGTTGTATATGTACAGCCTTTGCATAAACAGTCAGAGATTAATGAGGAAATTTCTTGACACATATTTTTCCAGTAGGAATGGCAACATGGTACCGTTTTTTAGCGGGCCTGAAAGTAAAAAAAAAAAAAAAAAAACTGCGCAATTTACCAAGAGAACAAAGTAACAAGCCTGCCCTCAAAAAGGACGAGAGAGAGAGAGAATGCAGCGCAATAATAAAGTTTTAGTATATACATAACATTATTCACGACCAAGCTTGGTTTTACATTTGCATTCTATATATGCATACATAACTGTATTATATAAATGCATATGCATGGCTTTATTTTATTACTGCTATGTCACACCACAGCTAGCTGGAATTTTTTTTTTATTTAGAGCAATTAACATCAGTGCATAAACTAAAATGGAGTAGTATATGTATTACATGACAAAAACGCCTTTCAACTTTTTCATACTTTCTCCAAGTGAGTTAGATTTATGTATTATATTACGTTAAAATAATCAATGTACTAAAATCTGAACATATATAAGTCACTTAATGCCTTAAACGGCCCTTTTCAAAGCCAAGTTGACACTTCAAAACCTGGCAAAAAATTTTCCCATAGAGCAAAATTCTTGTTGCTTGCCTGCGATATTGTGTTTGTCTTTGGTTGCATGCAAACATGAAACAAGAGACACTGACGTCAAAGGAGACTGCTTGAAAACAAACAAACAAACAAAGTAACTAACACCCCTCAACGGAGTCCAGTTCTCTCCAAGGCCAATTACGACACACGCAAACAGAATAGGTTTTGGGAATGAGAACGAAAGATGGTTTTGAGAGAGAGAAGGATAATGTTGCATATGCAAGGTGAAGAGATAACAATGTAGCCTACTATGTAAAGTTTACCTACTAACACAAATTTCTCTCTCTCTCTCTCTCTCTCTCTCTCTCTCTCTCTCTCTCTCTCTCTCTCTCTCTCTCTACCAACTTTTAAAAATACATAACTATGTATAAATGTGCGGTTAGATATACAAAACTGAACATTTTCTGTCTGTCTGTCTATAGAAGGGCTGGCGAATATATACCGGTCAATATATAGTTTTCGCGCTCAATTCAGCTTTCTCTCTCTCTCTCTCTCTTTTGCAACATGGTAAGTTTCGTAGATTCTGAGATAAAAATGCATTATAACATACAGAAAGAAATTAACATATAAATAAATAAAGCAAGCACATAAATCAACAGACAAACATCGATATAATGAAAAAATAAAGTGAGCTGAAGTTCTATATAAGCCAATTCGAAGAAAAGATAAAGTAACATTTAAAGAAAATTTCGGTCGCTCCGGGCTACTAAGAATTTACAAGTCTGTTTTCCTCTTTTACTTTTGAGTAGTTGCGTTGGTTGTGGCAGATATTACCGTTTCTGGCGAGCCTTTTGCTCTGAGAGAGAGAGAGAGAGAGAGAGAGAGACAGAGAGAGAGAGAGAGAGAGGAAGTTGGACTGCGTCTACATATCCATGTGTTAAAAGCCCTTGTAAAGGGGAGAGAGAGAGAGAGAGAGAGAGAGAGAGAGAGAGAGAGAGGAAGTTGGATTGCATCTACATATCCAGATTTATAAGAGAGAGAGAGAGAGAGAGAGAGAGAGGAAGTTGGATTGCATCTACATATCCATGTATTTATAATCCCTTGTAAAAGTTGGATTGCGTCTACATATCCATGTATTTACAATCCCTTATGAGGAGAGAGAGAGAGAGAGAGAAAGTGAAGTTGTTGTACTGCATCTACATATCCATGTTACAAGTCCTTGTAAGAGAGTTAGAGAGAGAGGCTAGTATTAACGGTATAAGCATACAATTATCGTGTGCATAATAATTATGAAGAAATAAGAGATTAAGGTGTAAATAAAAAGACTTTGTGTATAGGAAAGACAGAAAGATACATGCAGAGAGAGAGAGAGAGAGAGAGAGGAGAGAGAGAGAGAGAGAGAGAGAGAGAGAGATCCTCAGCCAATTCGCTTTCTGGCATCCCTGATGCTGTGTTCGTGAGATGTCAAGATTTCTTTCTCTCAAATCTTAAAGAGAGAGAGAGAGAGAGAGAGAGAGAGAGAGAGAGAGAGAGAGAGAGAGAGAGAGAGAGACAGCCATAAAGTGGAAGCTCTGGGTAAAGGAGATTCTTTATTCGCAAAATAAAATTAGCTTTGACAAGGGAGAGAGCTGCCGACGCATTGTGACGTCCTGGAACTGAAAAAGAGCACAATAAAGGCTTTGTTCTCCTTTTCCATTCTTGGGAAACGATTGCAGTAAGTGTGCAAAAGATTTTCACCTATACGATTCTACAAATAATTCCCTTCATTTCTAATTCATGAACTCACAACTGAAGGTTAAACGCCTTCATCTGCTTGGAAGGAATTAAAATAGACAAAAGTGTCAAAATTTCGTTTTTTAATTACTTTTTATTGCTATTTTTTTTTTTCATTTCAGATATTGTATAAAATTAGGGTTAAATTTCAAATATCCTCCAGTGAGATTTTTGTATAAGATTTTGAAACGTGTTTACATTATAATTTGATACTGTCGATTTAAAAGGTTTTCATTTTCTTCTAAGAAAACAAAAGTGTATTTCCTACTTTTTGAAGAATTGTTCCTTATCCTTTTACGAATATGTAATTCAGAACGATGTATCATTTAGTGCATGTACCCGAAAATACGCCCAAACAGCAATGACAGCTCCTGAAGGGTTCGGCTTTTTTAAATGATCTTAATCCTTTCGCTTACCGATGAAGTATATGAACGTTATCCAAATTTAAGTCCTTCGCTTAATAATGACGTATACAGTCGTAAAAAAAAGATTACTTATAGAATATGTAATCAGCTGCAAAATTAAACAAAGTTGAGCGTCACTGCCACTGCCCACATATGTAATTGTCACGAGAGTCATCAGGGAAAGGGTTTTAATGGTACATAATAATTCAAATAGGCATAGTTATATCCGCGGAGTCATCTTGACTTTGCAACGATGTCTTCCCAGGCCAGGCGCATGATTTTAGCTTTTTGTAAAAGAAAACGATTGTGTCGGCTTTGTCTGTCCGTCCGCACTTTTTTCTGTCCGCAGTTTTTCTGTCCGCCCTCAGTTCTTAAAAACAGTAGTTTTTAAGAACTGAGGGCTGCAAATTGGTATGTTGATCATCCACCCTCCGACCATCAGACATACCAAATTACAGCCCTCTAGACTCAGTAGGTTTTATTTTTATCTAAGGTTAAAGTTAGCCATAATCGTGCTTCTGGCATCGATATAGGATAGGCCACCACCAGCCCGTGGTTAAAGTTTCGTGAACCGAAACCACCGAAAGATAGATCCATCTTCGGTGGCCTTGATAATACGCTGTAGCGGCTGTAGAGAAAACTCGATTCTCAGTACTTGTTTCCTCTTTGTATTTGCGTAAGCTTTCCAACCAAAGCTGCCAATAAATAAACAAAATGCGCAGATTCAGGGGAACATTAGGGAATAAGAGGGGTGACATGACAGAGATTATACCATTAGGGAAATTACGGGGAGATCGTATATATAGTAGATAAGATAATGATGACAATGAGAGGGAGATGGTTTGGACATGTCCTTCTCACAACCCCAGAGAGAATAGTTCGTGACGAACTATGAGAAGGGAGACAGCAGATGAACGGAGATTTGTGAAAGATAAAGTACAGGAAAGACATGAGTGGTGAGATTTCACAGAAACTCCTTGGGTCATGCGTATCTGATGTGGATGAAAATATATTCACACATTAATCTATGAGTAATAGACTTCTACTTTAAATAAGGCAAAAATATAATCAATCACAAAATACATGAAGAATGTGGACACGAGAAAAATTACTAAAGTTAATCTGCACAGAAATAAACACAATAATGTACATATGGAGTTTTAATTCAAATGATTATGCAACCGCTAAAGAGGCAGATCCAATGTAGGATGCAATGAGTCACTCCCAATAAACAATGATCATTTATTAGGCCTACATCGTATACGCTTTTTATAGGCATAAAGTACCAGATGACAGCGCACCTGTACGCAAATAAACTTATACACACTTGTGTATTCAGTTATATATTTGGGAGAGGAGCCGCAAGTGCTGGTATCTCTTAAAAGAGAAAAATGCTCGTGAAAAACGAGGCAATAACTGGGGTAACGAACGCAACCGTTAAAGCTAACTGAGCAAAACAGGCTTATAAATTCTGCAACTTTTGTGGCGCTACCAACACCTTACTAGGGGCATTGTGTTTATATAGATCACGTACACACACACACACACAAACACACGCATATATGATACATACACAGACACACACATGTACAGTATATAAAAATGTATATGTACAGTAAATGTGTGTATATATATATATATATATATATATATATATATATATATATATATATATGTATATATATATATATATATATATATATATGTATATATATATATGTATATATATATATATATATATATATATATATATATATATATATATATATATATATATATATATATATATATATGTGTGTGTGTGTAGGTAAATATATATATATATATATATATATATATATATATATATATATATATATATATATATATATATATATATAATATATCTCTCTATCTATATAAATATTATTATATATATATATATATATATATATATATATATATATATATATATACATATATATATACATATATACACTCATACACAAATATATAAATTAGTAACAGATCTTTCCCATTGGCATAAACATTGAACCAGCACGAATTCAGCGTTATTTTTCCGAATGCCTTTTTCCCTCAAAAGAAAAATGTCAGACCCAAAACAAACGCAAACGCAGACACAAAAGCAAACCTTATTTTCATTGACATCGCGTTTGAAGTCCAGATAAAACATCGTCTGAGGCTCGAGGGGGAAATGTGTCGTCCTAGTTTACAAAAGACTTCATCTCTTTGACTTCGTTTCCCGATTCGTTTCTCATAAATGGATCAAAAAGCGTTTTAGAGAAATTCAGCCTTTGTCATTTATTTTGTTGTGGTGAGATTCTTTCAATCAGGTATTGCATTTTATATATATATATATATATATATATATATATATATATATATGTATATATATATATATATATATATATATATATATATATATATATATATATACAATATATATATGTGTTTATATACAGATGCATATATATATTTATATATACATATGTTCTATATATATATATATATATATATATATATATATATATATATATATATATATATATATATAATATATATATATATATATATATATATATATATATATATATATATATATATATATATATATATAGACAGATAGATATATTGATATCTGGTGGCCATTGTATGTATTTATGTAAACATGTATAAACAATCGCAATCTTCATTACTTTCAGTTATTAATTCAAGCAAAAGAAATGTTGAGAAATTAACACCAAAAAAATATGTCAAACAAAGCAAAATTAAACTGAGCCGACAAAACGAGAAAACCGCAAAAGCACTAAATCTGGAGCCGCAACAAAACAAAAGAACGAAAACACCAATAAACGAACAGAGGAGCAAAAACCAAAACAAGAGAGAAGGCGATGATGACGCAAGGCGGGATAAAATCAGTCCCTTAACCACGACGCTGATCTAGTTTATGGGATCATCTTGAGAGGCGTCTCACGCCCTCATAAGAGGTAAATGTGCAGACGCCGGGAAGGATGGGATGCGTTCTATTGGGGGAATTATACTGGCAGGGGGAGGAGGAGGTTCTCTCCTCTGAAAGAATTCGCGTGATGGAGAGGGCTGATGGAATGGATTGATGGGAGACGTCTCGAGAGAGGGAAGAATGTCTCTGAAAGTACCAGGTTTTGAATTCTCAGCTTCTGTAAGAGTAGATGGCAAGACTGGAGAATTAAGGAAAGGCCTTTTACTTGTGATTTATCGAGAAAGCAAATTTAATATCTTGATAATTATATTGAAATCACAGGTGCGATATCGCCCAACGTCCTACTCTCTCTCTCTCTCTCTCTCCCATCCTCCTGTTCTCTAATCCTGCAAAAGACGTTTTTCCACAGCTTGCTTTCATATTTTCTGGTGACCGCGGTCGAAGAAGTGTTAACATAAATAAGTGTTTTGCCGTAATTTTGTTGTAATTACATAAAACACAACAGCTTGCTTCAAAAAGACACAAACACACACACATGCATACATACATACATACTGTATACACGCAAGACATGTCGTTACAAATATCGAATTCACTTTCCTCCGAGATTCCCTTACACATGAGGCGAACCATAACTGATAAGTACATCTTCCCTGGTCAGAATTCGAACCTGTTCCTTTTGGGTTAGATGCAGTGATAGACAGTCGACCTGAACCACTCGGCTGTCATGTGAGATTCAAGTTGTCCCTGTCGAATTCAGATTCTGTACTTAGAATCGAAATCACTCAATCGCCACGAAGAGAGCTGATGGGGAATTTTGTAACACTTAATTATGAAGTTTAATTCTCACAAATTCATATTCACTTAATATCCTACACTTCAACTTGAGTATGCTAGTCCGCTGGTATAGTGGATAGTGTCGTGGCATGCCACTCAGATCTCGCGGGTTCGCGCCTCCCCCAGGGCGATGAAATAATCACTGGCTCATGATCAGGTACTGCTCCAGTGGGAGGTTGAAACCACCATTCTTTGGAAGCTTGAATTTCAAGTCAATGGCCTCTGTGTGCTGGTTCCATGTGAATAGGTTTCATCTACTAAAAAAAGTTTACCTTAGTTTTACCAGACCACTGAGCTGATTAACAGCTCTCCTAGGGCTGGCCCGAAGGATTAGACTTATTTAACATTGGCTAAGAAACCAACTGGTTACTTAGCAGCAGGACCTACAACTTATTTTGTGGAATCCGAACCACATAATAGCGAGAAATGAATTTCTATCACCAGAAATAAATTCCTCTAACTCTTCATTAGCCGTAATGGAGGGTCAACTCCGGGCCTAACGAGTGCAAGGCCACAACTCTACCGATTCTCCCAAGGAAGAGCTGGTTTCATCTACTGAAATGGTAATAATAACACACCCACACAATCATATACTGACTCCACTCCGCAAGCACCGCCTTTGCCGGAGTGGAAAATTCGAGCATGAGAAGAATAAAGTAGACTTCAGTGTTCTCAGAACCATTAGGAAGGATGACATCCCTTCGGATCTAGTCTCTGTCTCCCTGATCGTATTCTGGAATATTCTTTTGTTGGTTCTTTCGCCGAGTCCTTTGGAAGGATGCTAAAATATATTGTGTTGCGAAGGAAAGCCACTCGAAATCCCTTGGGTACGAAGTCCCTCTGGTTATACGAGGGGAGATGTTATTACGTACTTGCTTTGTGATCTATTTTTAGATATTTGCGGAATGTTACCTATTTTCTAAGGGTACGAAGGATATACGTATTTTTCTCCATTATTTTTGCTTAGATACTTCAATACCTCTTTTCTATTCTGTTCCTTACTTTCAAACTAAGGAATATATTTGTCTTGTTTTGTATTTTTCTCGACACTTAAAAATTTTGTTTGAAATGTTTTTTTTTTTTTTGTCACATATAAACCAGAGTATTCATCATCACAAAATCATACTACCTTAGTGGCACCTACTATCCAGTTGTACTTTTTCCACGACAATATAAGATTTGTATGTATGTTGCAGGAAATATGTGAAATCAGGGATTTCACGAAATCCATAGCGAATACGTGAAATGACTAATTTCCTTAGGAACATTTGATCCCCGGGGGCTAGTACTAAACACGGCGAAACAGTGATTCATCTACACAGTTTTCCCGCGTTTAGTACTAGCCCCTGGGGGATCAAATGTGTTTCGCCATGTTTAGTACTAGCCCCTGGGGGATCAAACGTCCTTAAGTGCATCTGATCCCCCAGGGCTAGTACTAAATACGGCAAAACACATTTGACCCCCAGGGGCTAGTACAAAACACGGCAAAACACATTTGACCCCCAGGGGCTAGTACAAAACACGGCAAAACACGGCAAAACACATTTGACCCCCAGGGGCTAGTACAAAACACGGCAAAACACATTTGACCTCCAGGGGCTAGTACTAAACACGGCAAAACACATATGACCCCCCAGGGGCTAGTGCTAAAGACGGCGAAACAGCGTAGATGAATCACTGTTTCGCCATGTTTAGTAATATCCCTCGGGGAACAAAATATGTTCCTAAGGAACTTAGTCATTTCACATATTCCCTCTGGATTTCGTGAAATCCCTGATTTCACATATTCCCTGTAACATATATATCTTTAAAATAGTCATGATAAAAAATTCATTGAACATGTAGAAACGAAACACGAAACGAAGCAAGGCAAACGAAATTTTAAATATTCAATTTGGAAACTTTGCACAGAAAAAAAAATCCTGAACATAATTTCTTTTAAACGTGATAAACGATTATGAAATAGAATGGTGGAAGATTGGGATTATGGTAATCTTCAGGAAAAATGTAAATAGCAATAGTGACAACTATTCATAGCAAGAAAACCTTGAAATATGATTAGAAATTTATTTACACTTCGCAGAATAAAAAAAATTATGAAACATTTATCATAACAGAATGAAAATGTGTTTATCTCTTGCAATACATCTATATGTATGTTTCGATCCTCTGGTTTATTCACTAAGCTAATAATATGTTAAAGAAATTAGAAGGCCTATTGTGGACCGCCAGACTCACGCCCTGACTCCCAGCCAACAGAGAAGGTTGCTAGAAATTAGCTAAAATGAAATGTTGAAATATAATAAAATATCAAAAGAAATATCAATTGATTTTTGTCATTTCCGTGATGCCTTCGTGTCAAAACCAGTCATGGAATAAAACAAGTAAAAAATGCGCCGGTTCCTTCTACGCAATCGAGTTTTCTATACAACGTATAATGCTGTATGAGCCACGGCCCATGAAACTTTCAGCCACAGCCCGGTGGTGGCCTGTCCTACAGTGTTGCCAGACGCCTGATCATGTCTAACTCTAACTTTAAATAAAATAAAAAACTAATGAGGCTAGAGGGCTGCAATTTAGTATTTTTAAAATCTGAGGGGGGACAGACAAAGCCATCTCAATAGTTCTCTTTTACAGAAAACTAAAAGTATCTAAAAACAGGAAACTGAATATGCTACCAACAGGATGTATGTGAGGCTTATTTTGGTAACACTGTTAGTAAGCATAAATATCGGAAATCTATAGACTTTTGTAGAGTCTTTTTTTTTTTAGGATTTTAGAAGGGGAAATCAAACACCTTCCCCTTGTATTGAAAAAACACTGTTTTCGACTGCAAAAAATAAATAAAGCTAAACAGAACTGATAAATAAAATATACGCCTTGGACGTGGTCTGTGTTTCTCGATATTTTAAGCTCTTAACTTTTTTCTAACACTTTTTTGCTCAACTTCTCTCTCTCTTCTCTCTCTCTCTCTCTCTCTCTCTCTCTCTCTCTCTCTCTCTCTCTCTCTCTCAACCTCACATGACATTTTTCTAAATTAACTTAGATATATGAGAGAGAGAATATAACTATAAAAAGTAAATAACGAACAACCAAGGCGATAGCTAAAAACAAATGAAAGAATAACAAAATAAAATAAACAATAAATGGCAAAATAACGATGAAGAGAGACTCATGTCAGCTTCCTCAACAAAAAGATCATTGGCTACAAGTTAGCACTGCAGAAGTTCCAGCGATTCAACTTCAGGATTGGAAGATCGTTTTACAATATGATCACGAAAGGCATACATAAGAAATTATTATATATATGTATATATATATATATATATATATATATATATATATATATATATATATATATACATATATATATATATATATATATATATATATATATATATATATATATATACATATATATATATATATATATATATATATATATATATATATATATATATATAATATATATATATATATATATATATATATATATATATATATATATATATATATATATATATATATATATATATATATATATTATATATATATATATATATATATATATATATGAAAAGCAAAGGCGATGACAGCAAGACACATCAGTGTTAGGGTGGACCAGAAACCAGTTAACTCTTTTATATTTCTTTTTTTCGAACTTTTTCGTATTAATATCCTTATAACATCATCAGGGATCTGTTGAATAATGAATAAAAAAATTACTCAAAAAGTTATCTTTCTTATGATTTTTAAAGCTTTTACAGTAACTTTTTGAGTAATTTATTCATTGCTCAACAGATCCCAGATGATGTAATAAAGAAATTATTGGGAAACGTTGGAAAATAAAGAAATATTTACAAGCCATTGGTTTCCCTGGTCCTCCTCACATATATATATATATATATATATATATATATATATATATATATATATATATATATATATATATATATATATATATATATATATATATATATATATACATATATATATATATATATAGCTTAATGATAAATAATATTGCCAAGACCAGGAAGAACATTCTTTATTGTACAAGCTTTGAATTATAAAACCTCATCATCAGGCTGAAAAAAACAAACAAAAATTTGAATCAATAAAATTACAATAACATGAATTGTCATAATAAATCTTCAGCAAAATACTAACGAAATATATAAAATGAACAAGTAAATACAAACTAAAAGGGTGAGACGTAAATAACGAAAAATTAAAAACACAAACATAAAAATATGAAAATAAAACTAAAGTGTTCATTTTATATATTTCGTTAGTATTTTTGCTGAAGATTTATTATGACAATTCATGTTATTGTAATTTTATTGATTTCACCTCTTGTCGGTTTTTCAGCCTGATGATGAGGTTTTATATAAAGCTTGTACAATAAAGAATGTTCTTCCTGTCTTGGTATT
>NC_089749.1:23605161-23625161 GCF_040412425.1 Macrobrachium rosenbergii
AATTCCTCTGAACTTTACGATCCTCGGCATTCATAATATTTACAAATACTGAAAATAATGTCATCACCTTCCGCGAACTTTTTTTTTTTTTTACTAAGCCAAAGGTCAACAATAGACTTTGGTGGCAATAAAAAACACCAAGGCTAAGTGATATTACCCTTCCACTTCAAAAACTAAAAAAAGCCTCTTTTATGAATAGGGTCTCTCTCTCTCTCTCTCTCAGTGACATTCCTGTTTTATAACCTGATATTTTGTTGGCAGTCACGAGATCCATTTTTGGTAAAATTTTCTTCAAAGTTCACTAATAACTTTGAGCGTCATCCAGCTTACCAACAGACAAACAAACCGAGCTTAAAAAAACAACCTCCCCGGCAGAAGTAATGATCGATTAATTTACTTCATAAACAGTCTTCCACGAGAACGAACGACAGCATGAGATGCAACGCCGGTTTTGAAACGTACGCGTAAAATCCGTATGAACACGCCTGCTGCACCTGACACTCGAGCTGCGAATCCGGCAAGGCACAAATATCAGATTCAAAGGCAACGAATTGGCTCTCCGAGACCAAAGGATCACCCACGGAAAGAGAGAGAGAGAGAGAGAGAGAGAGAGAGAGAGAGAGAGAGGAGAACATATGGCTCTTGTTACTCCTGATTGGCCGTAACGAAGCGCTGGAAGGGGAAGGGTGGGGGAAAGGAGAAGGGGTGCTGTATGGTTGAGTGGTAGGGGGTTGAGATGCATGAAGAGGAAAAGTTCAAAATACAACACTCGCACATGATTTCTTTTGCATGTATAGATCTTTATGAAAACAGGAACGCATAATCTCTCACTGGGAATGGCTGTAGAGAAAAATCAGCACAGTTATCGCAGTCAACTGTCTCACTTTTTCTAAACAGTTCACTTTTCCTTTTTAAAATGTTTGGATACAAAATCGAACGTGGGTTCCAACAGTCACCCGATGCAAGTCGATTTTTTTCCTCTAAAATCATTTTGTGTATTCTGATGCATCAAACCTGTCTCATGGTAATCGCGTCACTCGTCTGGCAAAATGTGTTTTGGAAAAACTGACGTATTGTCAAGGCACAGTAATGTCTGTTCTGCATAGGAATTTATAAAGCTTTTGTTTGGTCCCGTTTGTTCTTCTATTTTGTGCGTTTCATATTTGCTTCCTTTTCTGATTAGGACTGAATCAAAGGCAGTCATTCTTGAGATCAAATGTCCGCCACCTAATCGCTTTTCTTGATTCACTTACCTGGTCCTTTCAAATACTATATTACTCCCCAATTTAGCTTAATACCTTGCTTTTCTAAATGTACCTTATGTATTTTGTTTCCATCCCTGGTTTCATGAGATATTTTGTCCCCCACACGCATATCTATATCAATCTATCTATCTAATGTGTATATATATAATTATATATATATATATATATATATATATATATATATATATATATATATATATATATATATATATATATATATATATATATATATATTCCCAATCGATTCGCCAAACCGAATCGAAGTCGACTCAGAAAGAATGCGAATCTAAAATGTTTTTCCTTCCCATCGTAACTTTCGCTATTTGCTTCGACACACTGACAAAGGAGCCGCCCGTGAGGGAAGCAGGGGGCGATAATGCCTTGTATTTATCTCTGTGGCACCGCGCAAAACACGTCTTTAATTCCATTCTTCCTGTTGCTGTGACTGCCTTCCTCTCTGGCTCTGTTTTTGCCTTTGGGTGCAGTGCCTGCAGACGCATTTTGTTCTTGTCGCTTTGACGGTCTTATTGTGAACTTTATTTGCTTTGCTGTTTGCTGCCCTGGTTCTTCTTACGTTGGATTTCACTTGTTTGTTGTTAATGTCAGCTACTAAGAACATCATTTATTCTTGTCTCTTATTCTATGGCTTGTTTGTTGCTTGAGTTTTTTATTTGTCTGCTGTTTGTTGCTTTGTCTGTCTTACCTGAGAATAAAATTTTTCACTGTTTGTCATTTCCTTGTCTTACTGAGAAGCAACTGTTTGCTGTTTTTTTTGCTTTTTCTTATTTTGACTTCACTTTTTGCTATTTGTTGCTTAGTTTCCACAAGGGCTTTTATTTGTTTGCTAATGGCCCTTTGTTTCTCACGGCGAGTTTTGTTTGCAGTTTGTTGTGCTCTGTTGTCTATGGAGGACTTTATTTGTCAACAAATTTTTTTTATAGCTGTGTCAGTCTTACTGGGAACTTAAATATTTGGAGTTTATCGCTATGTCGGTCTTACAAAGAGCCGGTGGTTTTTTATGTTTTTTTTTGATGTGCTAGTCTTCCGAGTGGCTTCATTTGTTTGCTATTTGTAGCTTCATCAGTCTTAATGGGGACCTAATTATTTTGGCTCCTTATTGCTGCGTCATTCTTGCAAAGGAGCCTGTCATTAATACAAGTTTAGTATTGACTTTAGATTGCATATTATCTACTCAACAAAAGTGGATACTAATCTGCCACTTACCTAGAGATATAATTTTACTACCTCCTATTTTTTCATTTGAAACCTACATTAGACAAAACATTTCAGTGCCCTTTTAGAATAGCAAAGCTCCCGAGACGGGAAAATCTGCCAAAATGAAGTCTGGCTATCTAAGAAAAGTTCTTGATATCCGACGTCTCTTTGGATTGATTGATTATGAAATTTAGGTCTTGCAGAACAAGCGCCGGAACCCATCAGCATTATTCAGCGTCGCAATGAAGGTGAAATATATAAATTAATATGATTGCTACTGCATATGTGAGTGATGACATACTAGTAAAATTCAGTGTTAAAATATGAACGTAAAAATGAAGAATGATATTAGATGAAACCAACAAGAAAATAAATATATATATAAACTTTAGATTTCAAATATATAAATATATATATATATATATATATATATATATATATATATATATATATATATATATATATACATATATATATATATATATATATATATATATATATATATATATATATATATATATATATATATATATATATATATATGTATATATATATATATATATATATATATATATATATATATATATATATATATATATATATATATATATTTAATATATATAAAATTAAAATGACTAAAATCTTTACTAAATTTACTAACATCATATCTCATTTAAATAACCGGATTCTTTCAGACAACCCATAAGGTTATCTACCTCAACGTCATCACTCGAAATTTCTAAAATAGTCTTCCCAGTTAGTAAGCACTTTACTCTTTTGAGGGGCCTTTATCAAACCCATCTTCATATCAAAATGCTCAATAGTTTCAAAACAGGATGATAATATACAGCACTGCGTTATTCCTAGGAACATGATGAGTTCCAAAGAATAGAAAGAGAATAGCTGATACCGAAGAGGGAAAAAAACATTGAGTAGCACTATTTCGAAGGCCTCTTTTCCACTTTTCGAACGGTTTACGAAAAAAAAAAAAAAAGATGGAGAACGCGTGGTGTTACATAGACTGCCTCGAATTCTGTTTCCAATGGCAAACATTTCAAGGGTGAAATAAAGTGTTAACCTTCGGGTCGAGTTCGATTGAAACACGGCACCCTCTGATGGGCGCGAAGTAGGTGGTGGAGGACGCCTAATTGAAAAAGGGGCGAAACCAGAAGGGATTCTGATATTGTTCAATATCTCCTTTTAAACTGTGTACGAAATCATTTTAGGTATCCATTATCTATTTTATTTTTTTGTAATCCTAAATCCGAAATCATTTAATATATCGTCTATGTCTTTCTATAATAATTCTATAATGAAAAGACAAAGCTATATTTGAAATTTTGTACTCTTATTATTAACGAAGTATTCCAATAGCATCTTTCAAATTAAGACTACAGTCAGCGTTACATTAAAAACTTATATTTGATTTTCGGAGCCACAGAGTCCTTATTTTCTATAATGATAAAATTTATGCGAAATAAAGACTGTAATGCGACATAAATATATATTTATCTTGATAAATATATATCACATCAAAGTCCTCTTTCTCTAAAGTAATAGTATTTAAGTTCACGTCATTTGCTGTTAAATCATCTGGAGCATTCCTAGATAGCGACCCCCGAGGGTTTTGACCCGGTATGTATCCACCTTTGAGGTGTGTTTAGCACAAGCCCGTTGGGGACTACCGTAAAAACATCAACAAAGGACTGTAAATATTATAAAGATAATGACCCCAAAGAAATATTAGTCCTAGATAACGAACCCCGAAAATCTTTGGGGTCACTATCTTAGAAAGATCCAATCATCTTTCAAAAGAGTTTTTCCCTAACTCTCCACCAAAAAAAAAAAAAATATATATATGATTTCTGACAAATTCCTGAAAAAATAGAGACAACAAATTTAAGTTTTGTTTCTGACTCTGCTACCGGTTCCATTTTGGTTCGATCTTTTAAAACTTACGAACCCAGAATTCTAATGCTTTCTCATGAGATTTGACAGCACCAGCGCTTACTGACTGCAGCTTAGGGACAAATTATTATAGTTACCACGTCTTTTATTCCCCTAAAAGGCAAGATAAATTGTCGATTTTTCGAGGCCCTAAAAATTCACAACAATGTATAATTTCATTCCAGCATTCACTCATTCAGTCATCTGGAATACATTTCTTACTGACGAACTACCATTTACGCTGAATTCAACGAAAATAGTAAACAAAGGAATAACATTTCTATATGTCAATATTCATGTGAATTTCCTTTAGATGCATATCAGGAAAATCACCGATTTCCATCTCGCCCCCAAAATAAAAAGATGAAAATTCTGGAAGCAGCATCATGGAATTAAAGCTTCGGGGTCTGGAATGACGCCAATCCGTCGAACGCAGGCAGTAGAGTAGAATGCTTGAAATGGAATATATGAGATCGAATGTATGAGATGGCGATGGACCCGGAGATAATTTCATACATTTTTCATGTGACCTCAACAGCGCAGGGCCGAATTTTGGATGAGGGGGGGAAAAGCCAACCGCAAGAAATTAATACATATAATATTAAGCAATGCAGATTCGCGCTCGATGTAAGAGACAGCCTCTCGGAAAAGAGGGTCATTCTTTGACCATCATGGTCAGATTAGGGGACGCTGGGGTTGGGTTTAATGGGACGATATGACTTTACTTTCAGTCCTCTCTGTCTGTCTGTCTGTCATCTACTTGTTTCCCACAATTCTTTCTTTTTCTTTGTCATCCTCTCAACTTATTTTATACATTTGTCTCTCTCTCTCTCTCTCTCTCTCTCTCTCTCTCTCTCTCTCTCTTTATACCTCTCTCTTTTCCTCTCTATGATGCTATCTCGTTGTTTCCACTGGCTTTCTCTGATTTAATTTCATCCCTTGGTCTTCCATTTTCTTCTCTCTCTCTCTCTCTCTCTCTCTCTCTCTCTCTCTCTCTCTCTCTCTCTCAGGCGTGGCCACGTGTCCCTGTCCAAGTATATGCGCCTGGCTGTTTGTCCTTATTTCTCTCTCTCTCTCTCTCTCTCTCTCTCTCTCTCTCTGAGAATCAAGAATATTTGCAGCTTTCCTTTCCCGGTTCTCCTCAAAGAATCAGAGATTTCAACTCGATTTCTGTCTTCGTGAGTCTTTGAAGGAACCGAAGATATTTCAAAAAGGTTCTGGGAACTGTAGAGCTTTTAACACGTTTGTAGAGCGTAAGTGTTTTACAAGAGGTACTTAAACCTGTGACGTGTGAGTTTTAGCAGTTTTGGATCGTGTGAATGTTTTTTTTTTTTAAATACTCTATGGCAGTCAGGAGCTGAGACAAATTCTTATCTGGCATTTCTGGGATTATCTGGATGGCTTTGAGAAAGAAGTATGTCATCAATATCTTTTCCTGGGAGATAACTCATATATATATATATATATATATATATATATATATATATATATATATATATATATATATATATATATATATATATATATATATATATATATATATATATATATATTATATATATATATATATATATATATATATATATATATATATATATATATATATATATATATATATATATACATATATACATATATATATATATATATATATATATATATATATATATATACTATATATATATATATATATATATATATATATAATATATATATATATATATATATATATATATATATATATATATATATATATATATATATATATATATATATATATATATATATATATATATATATATATATATATTATATATATATATATATATGTATTTCACTCAAAGCCTAAAGCCTGAAACATCGTGACCTGTGTAAATCATGTTCTGTGAACATTCAGAGAAACTATTATATAAAAACGTAAATAAACTATAAAATAATGTTGCGTGAATATTTCAGCTAGAGAGCTCCGTTCATTTCCGCCAAAAGCCTCCTCTCAATTCTCATTCCAATTTATGCAGCTAGTGTGGCATGAGCCTGGCTCATTCATGGAAAAGTCGGCTAAAATTCCATTGAATTGTTTAATTACACCACAGACTACCTGGTTTAATTGTTATTATGCAAATTGCCGCACTGTTTCCCGTACTACGAGGCCCAGAGCTCTGACTTTGCAGCGTAATTCGACTTTTCTGCAGTGGTGATGTTGTGCTTCTGGTTTGCGTAATGTTTTATGCTTTATTTTGCTTTTATTTTATATACTTTCATTGGCACCCAACTGAATGATTTTTATACATAAATGTAAAGACTGAGAATTCATTTAAAGCTAATATTCATATCTTATTTGTTATTATTAGCATTACTAAATATAACAGCTGTTTCTCAGGCGTTTAACTTGTACATAGCATTCTTTTGCGTCTTAAAACCCTTCTTTACATGTCCTTCGGAAATCAGATATAGCAACTATACACCGATTTTATAGTCTAATAAATAGCAGTCTGCAAATTAATACCTTATAAGTCTCACACTTTTCACTAGTATGACCTTTGATATTAGTTACCAGTCTTCTTGTTTCTCAGAAATCTAGCAAAAAGTTAGGGGCAAATGTTAAGGCTAAAAAAAAAAAAAAGTATAAAATGTGCAGTAGTTTCTTCGGGCAATCAAGTTTCCTGTACAGCCACTACAGCGCATAATCAAAGGCCACCGAAAATAGATCTATCTTTCGGTGGTCTCGGTATAATGCTGTATGAGCCGCTGCCCATGAAACTTTAACCACGGCCCGGTGGTGGCATATCCTATAGCGTTGACAGAAGCACGATTATGGCCAACTTTAACCTTAAATAAAATAAAAACTAATGAGGCTAGAGAGCTGCAATTTGGTATGTTTGATGATTGGATGGTGGATGATTAACGTCCCGATTTTCAGCCCTCTAGCCTCGGTAGTTTTGAAGATCTGAGGGCCCACAGAATAAAGTGCGGACGGACAGACAAAGCCGGCACAATAGTTTTCTTTTACAAAAGACTGAAAAGGAACATTTCCTATGTATCTCACTGGCTTTCAATACAAGGCCCAAAATACGAAACAGAAAGTATCGAAACCATTACTGCAAGAAACGTTACAAGCGGAGAAAAAGTTGTCAAAAATCTCTTTCAAGCAGGAAAGCATTTCGGACTCCACAAGATTAAAAATGAGAAAGAAAAAAGAAATTTCTCGCCCTAAGTAGACGGTCTTCAGAAGTTGCAAGTCTTGTTAAGGAATGTTTCGAGGCTTAAAAGTCTGGGAAGGTTATTGAAGTCTGGGTCAGGAAGAGTTCTGAAAGATTGGCTAATGGAGGCCCGGGCCTCGAAAGTAAGTCTTTGGCGAGGGTCGTGAATTCTGGAACTTTTGCGAATGAAGCGATACGAGATGTTTGCGTCTCAAGACTGAGGGTGAGAAGCACTAATGAACTGGGGAACATGGAGGAGAGAATGAATATGAAATGTCGATGAATAAGGAGAGAGAGAGAGAGAGAGAGAGAGAGAGAGAGAGAGAGAGAGAGAGAGAGTGAAATGTTTAGGTTTTGTATGAACAATGAGAGGTGTTGTAGTTCTGAAACCCTCATTTTTTACTCTTAATATTCACGCACACACACACACACACGGACACACACACACACATATATGTATGTATATATATAATATATATATATATATATATATATATATATATATATATATATATATATATATATATATATATATATATATATATATATTTATATATATAAAAATGAAAAATATCAAGATTACAGTCTTAAAAAGTTTCATAACTCGTATCATTAGGAGAAAAAGACGATATCTAGTTACAAATAAATAAAAAGCAGAAATGAAGACCCATCTTCCCAAAAGCAATAAAGAAAGCATTATCGCAAGAACCACTGGCAAATACCCAAGAAACAGACCATAATAACTGTTGAGAGAAGATTTTGGAAATTTGCCTTCTGTTTTCGATTGTCAGAGAGATTGAAATTTCCTTTTTTTAAGACGCAACGTAACTTTAACCTAGCTATTTCTATTTCTAATGAGTTCAGAAGCGAGTTTGAGTGTTCCAAAATTTCCCCCTAATCAGGAAGTTGGTGCTGGAAAATTTCCTGTTGAAAATTTCCTGGAATGGAAATTTTGGGGGCAATAAAAGAGATTTCGAAAACTTGTGCAGGAGTTTTCCTGGAAACTGAAGAATGATACTCAAGTACTGGAATAGAAAGATGGTGGCCTGGAAAAATTCCAGAAAACAAAAGAGTGACTTTGGAGGATTTGCTGGTGCCGTTGCGTCTTGGAGCCGGAAGTATATGGGAGTAGTTGAAAAGTTTCTGCAAGGGTTACTGGAAATGTAATGGTGAATGAAGTCTTTTCCTTGAAACAAAAAAAAGTGGTACAAAAGTAACAACTGGAATCAAAGGGAAGACATGGAAAGCTTTTGGAAATGAAAGACTGATATTGCAAAATTCACTTAAAAAAATTAAAAAAACGTGAGCTCGGAAAATCTGCTGGGTGGAAAGAATGGCACCAAAGCTTACCCACGCGAGAGGATGTGCAAAATATTTAAGGGAAATGGATTATTGGAACTTGAAAATGGATGGAAATGACGAGGTAGCGCTGGAAAGTTTTGTGGAAATGGAATAAAATCAAGCCATTAAATGCGATGAAAACGAAAATGGTACAAGGAAACAGGCAGAATATTAATGGTGGTTACATGCATACTCATTTGCCTATCGATCTACAAGCCATATATATCTGCCCATGCGTGAGAACACATACATGCACGCACGCACACACACACACACACACACACACATATATATTATATATATAAATATATAAATATATATATATATATATATATATATATATATATATATATATATATATATATATAGTATATATATATATATATATATATATATATATATATATATATATATATATATATATATATATATATATATATATATATATATATATATATATATATATATATATATATAATTCAACGCTCACACTCATCCATCAACGAAAGGACACAAACAAAACGATTGTTTGCTGAAGGAACATAAGACTATCAATGCACCAAATTTCCCAAACCGCCTATCAGTGCAAAGTACAATATTTAAGGTCAAACGGACTCTCTCTCCTCTCTCTCTCTCTCTCTCTCTCTCTCTCTCTCTCTCTCTCTCTCTCTCTCTCTCTCTCTCGTCCATGGACATCTGATGACCAAAGGGCAGCTGCAATAAATATCAACCCTCGGGTATTGTATAATCAAATCGTTAGTGGACGTCGAGTACAGCGTGTAGCCGAAGTAGACTTGGTTCATGCAACGTTTCAGACCACTTGCCATTTATAATTTCACCGCACAGAAAAGTGGATAAATCTGAGATTATTACAATGTTCTCGTGGTTACCACTGCTGCTCTTATTACTAACACATGCTTGCGATAAGAAGAATAACAACAACGAATATGACTGTGAGGATAATAATGCCACTAAAAAATTATGATGCGCTAAATAAAAAAGAGCAACGTTGATTTAAAGTGGAAATTAAATACATGTGTACTCACTTCTTTGGCGATAGTAATACCCCAATGCGTATTTCATATCCTCTTATCTGAAATGATAAGTGAGTTAAGGTTAACATTGATAAAAATATAAAGAAAAAAGGGAAATAAACGAGACAATTTAAATAAACAGTTTGTTTTATTCTCCCGTGGAAACAGTCAATTTTATAAAATGTACACATTAATGCAGAACTAGTGAGGCCTTTACTTGACCGTCAACTTCTTTAGAACAAAATGGTTACTCTTGAAGGCTAAGATAATGTTAAGAGAAGCGAAGAATTTTAAGCAAGAGCTGGACGCATGGAAGTAAATAAATAATTCAAAACGATGACATAATAACAATTCCTATGAATTTACGATTCTAAACATCCATTACACTGACAAATAAGTAATGTGGTAGTGTCATCACTTTCCAAGAATTTGTTCATTAAGTTGAATTCATTAAGTTGAAGGTCAGCAAAAGACTTCGGAGGCGATAAAACATCCGTTGAGGATGAGAGGTCCTACCTCTTCACTTAAAAAAAAAAAAAAGTCCTTTTCTATCTTTCTAAAGTGGCGCTCCAATCTCTCCTAAAGTGACATGCCAATCCTTTCCAAATTCTAATCATATACTGCCAATCACGAGGCCCACCTTGTAAAATGTTTCTCCGAAATCCACAAATAATTTTTGCGTAATCCTGGTAATCAACAGACAAACGAACTAAGACCAAAGAGCAAAGTAATAATTGATTAATTTAAATTATAATCAGTCGTCACAAGAACGAACGACAACATGAGATGCAACAGCGGTTTTGAAACGTTCAGCTGCAGTCCATGTGAACGCGTCTGCTGCACCTGCCACTTGAGCTGCGAGCCCAGCAAGGCACGAATATCAGACTCTAAGGCAACGATTTCCTCTCCGAGACCAAAGGATCCCGATGGAAAGAGACAGAGACAGAGAGAGAAACAGAGAGGAAGACATGTCTCTCTTGTTACTTCTGATTGTCACAACGAAGGGTTGTGGAAGGGAGGGGTGGGGGAAGGGAGAATGGTGTAGAGGATTGAGTGGTAGGGGGTTGAGATATATGAAGAGGAGAAAGTGCAAGGCAACCTCACAAAAGGATTTCTTTTGCATGTGTAGATCTTTATGAAAAAAAGAAACACATCACACACACACACACACACACACACACACACATATATATATATATATATATATATATATATATATATATATATATATATATATATATATATATACATATATATATATACATATATATATATGTATATATATATATATATAATATATATATATATATATATATATATATATATATATATATATATATATATATATATATATATATATATATATATATATATATATATATATATATATATATATATATATATATATATATATATATATATATATATATATATATATATATATATATATATATATATATATATATATATATATATATATATATATATATATATATATATATATATATATATAAGGCAAATGCAGATTCATACCGATATAAGAAGCAGCCTTTCAAGGAAAGAGGGTCGTTCTTTGACATTCAAGGTCACATAGAAAACGCTGGGGTTGGGTCTGATGGAAGAATATGGCTCCGTTTTGTCCATCTCTCTCTCTCTCTCTCTCTCTCTCTCTCTCTCTCTCTCTCTCTCTCTCTCTCTCTGCCATTATCTACTTGTTAATGCTAACAATTTTTCTTTGTCGTCCGGTTTACTTTATCTTCTCGTCTGCTATTGTCATTGCTCTCTCCGTCTTTCTTTTCTTCTCTGTGCTATTGTTCACTTGTTTTCTACCTCCTTTCTTTCAATTTATTTTGTCCATTTTTCCTCATTTCTTCTCTGTCCGTGGTTACCTCTCAGTTTCTTTCTATGTTATTATCAAATTGATTTCCACTGTCTTTAAATTTATTTTGGCTCTTTGTCTCTCATTTCCCTCTCTCTCTCTCTATCTCTCTCTCTCCCTGCGTGGACATGTCCCCTTGTTTATTTAAATGTTTCCATTTCCCCCCAAATACTGATATTTGATCGCTTGTTCGTATTTAATTTTCTCTCTTTTTCTCAATGTTATTTTGTCTGCCTGTCTCTCGTTTCCTTGTTTCTCTCCATGATAATATCTCTATGGCAACTTTCTCTCTCTCTCTCTCTCTCTCTCTCTCTCTCTCTCTCTCTCTCTCTCTCTCAGCGAATCGAGAATATTTCCAACTTCTCATTCACAGGGACTTTACCCCAACAATTTATAAATGACGACTTCCTGGAAAAAACTGAAAGAAGTCGTAAAAACTTTCCAATCTTGGTTCTCTTCAAAGAATCAGAAATATTGATCAACTCAATATCCGTCTTCGTGGGTCATCGAAGGAAATAAGATTTCAAAATGGATCAAGGAACAGGGGATTATCTAGGATGCTTCTACAGCGTGGTGTCTTTCAAGAGATTCGTAAATCGATGGGGAATGAGTTTTAAAATAGTTTTAGATTGCGTTTGACATGTCTGGATTGTACGAATATTTTCTTAAATGTTCCACGGAAGTCAGGAGCTGAGGCAAGGGTTTATCTAATATGTCTGGATTGTCTGGATGGTTTTGAGGAGAGAAGTTTATCTTGTAGACCTTTTATTAAGAATAACATCATTTACTTCTAACATTTTGCATGGAATATATATATACATATATATGTTACATATATATATATATATATATATATATATTATATATATATATATATATATATATATATATATATATATATATATATATATATATATATATATATATATATATATATATATATATATATATATATATATATATATTTACATATTTATCTCTGCGCTTAATATTTCAGCAAATAGACTGTACTATCACATGAAGTGGAGTATTTCAACAAAGCCTCAATGAATCAATATAACCTATAAAATCATGTTTTTATTAGTATTCAAATAATTTTTATAACAAATTCAAATACACTATAAAATCATGTTGGGTGAATATTTCAACTAGATGGCTGCTTTCATCCCCACAAAACTTTACCTCTGATTCTCATTCTAATTTATGCACCGTGTGTGGGACGAGGTTTGCTAATTCACATTAAAGTCGGCTAAAATTTCACCGGATTGTTTAATTACACCACAAACTACCTGGTTTAACTGTTATTATGCAAATTGCCCCACTGTTTTCCGTACTACGAGGCCCAGAGCTGTGATGCCTCAGCGGAATTCTACTTCTCTGCTGGACGGATGTTGTGGTTCTAGTAACTGTAATTCTTTATACTTTATTTTCTTTTTAATTTATGTACTTCCGTTCAGCAATCGAATGAACGATTTTTATACATAAACATTAGAACTTTGAGAATTCATTTAAAGTTATTTCCATATCCAATTATTACTATTTGCAATATATACTGAATATAATATCTGCTTCTAAGGCTATATGAATAGTCTTCTTAATGCATCTTATAACCTTCTTTTCTTCAGCGTGCAACAGGTATATTAGGTTTCCTAAGGTCATGTAGAGATGTTCTTTACATGACCTTAGGAAACCTACTATACAAACTACACGCTGATGAAAAGAAAGTTGTAAGACTCATAGAAAAGACTATACAAATTAAATGCCGAAGAAATAGCCACCATGTAAAACGCTACTGCTATCAGAGAAAGTCGCTTTCCTATTTATTATTGCTCCTATTATTAATAATTATTATTCTTATTATTATTTAAGCAAATCGCCGATTCAAAACACTTGACTCTTACATGGCTAAACCGATAGGCTCTTCTTTAAATCATGTCTGAAAAGAATATCTTTGTCATTTTTATATCGAGATCAAGACAGATTGATAACTAATAATCGCCATATCCCCAAAGTGGAGGTAGTGCCAACAGTGCACCTCACGGGGTACACTGTCGTCATTACTAAAGGGTTCTTTGCAGGGTCCCTTCGGCCCCTAGCTGCAACCATTTTCATTCCATTTACTAAATCTCCGTTCATATTCTCTTTCTTCCATCTTGCTGTCCACCCTCTCCTAACAATTATTGCATAGTGTATCTGGAAGGTTTTCCGCCTGTTACACCTTCCAAACTTGCCTACTCTCAATTTCCTTTCCAGCGCTAAATGTCTTCATAGGCCTTTGGCCTAAACTCTATATTCCATTCCAATAATCGCCATATCATATTATAAAACTAAAGACATTAGTTTTGATTATCATCAGATAATGTAATGCTATTATCGTCTTTAAAGAGAAGTTAAAAAACTTGTACAAATTTCAAAAGTGCCGACTGCCGTAGCATAAAGTATCCTAAACATTCTAAAGGCCTTATGGTTCAGTTTTCGGAAAAGGCAAAGTTGCAGCACATTTTTGTCTCTCAAAACGACTTGGCGGAATTCCAAACTTTTAATGAGTCGCAGTTTCAGTTTCCATGCCTCAGTGGTATGCAAACTCCAAAGTACTGGAATTCCTTACCTTTTCTAGTATTACAGACGTTTATTATCATTATTATTGGTCAAAATATGTTAGTCAAAATATATGAATTTTTGTATAAAGTTTATTCAGGTCATTAACTCTGGCAGAAAACTTGCTGTGAATTTCTCGATTAATTTGGTGTTACTTTTGTTCAAAGTGGCTAACAATAAACTGGAACAATTCTGAATGGCAGTAACTTAAATCGGTAACTTAGATTTTCAGGACAGAATGTCTACAAAAAAAAAAAAAAAAAATAAAAAAAAGAGGAGAATTAGTGGAACTCATTATAGATAAAACAAAGTAAAATCAATAAATACAAAATTACATATGAATGCTATTTAATCAGTTGGCAGGATTATGTCGAACAAAATCTGGCAAGCTAAATACCGTGAATGGAAAAGCGTGGAATGATTATTGCTGGTGTTAAATATCAGCCGCTGAGTCTTGTTTGCATGTCTCCAAAAAAAAAAAAATAAATAAAAAAAAAAAAAAAAAAAAAACAGAACCACAGAGAAATCCTGACCCAGCTCCTAGCAGTTCAAAACACCATTCTCCTGAGTCAGCCCTTCAGCGGTTAACCTGCCAAAATCAAATAACAATTTTATTGGTATTTTTCTCTCTCTCTCTCTCTCTCTCTCTCTCTCTCTTACGTGCGAACATGTACTAATATATACAAACATACACATGCAGACACACATACAGATATGCAAACAGTCTTCAAATTTAATAAAGAACAGAAAAATCGCGCAAACAATAACAGAATCTAGAATGTAAAAAAAAAAAATAACGCTAGTAAGGCATTCAAAGCCCGCCTTCTCTCAATATAATTTCGTGTCTCTCTCATCTCTGTCTCTCAAAATAATTACGGCTGTCTGTCTCTTATCACTCTTTCTCTCTCTCAATACACTTTCGTCTGTCTGTCTGTCTGTCTGTCTCTCTCGCTCTCTCTGGGAATCAAGAATATCTGCAGCTTTCCTGTCCCAGTTCCCCTCAAAAAATCAGAGATTTCAACTCGATTACTGTCTTCGTGAGTCTTTGAAGGAACCGAAGATATTAGATATTTCAAAAAGGTTGGGGGAACTGGAGATCATTTAACACGTTTTTAGAGCGTACGTGTTTTACAAGAAGTACTGAAACCTACGGCGTGTGAGTTTGAGCAGTTTTGGATCGTAAAAATTTTTGTTTTTTTTCAAATAGTCTATGGCAGTCAGGAGCTGAGGCAAATTCTTATCTGGCACTTCTGGATTATCTGGATGGCTGAGGAAAGTAGTATGTCGTCAATATCTTTTCCTTGGGAGATAATTCATATATATATATATATATATATATATATATATATATATATATATATATATATATATATATATATATATATATATATATATATATATGTATAATATATATATATACATTATATACTATATATGTATATATATATATGTAATATATATATATATATATATATATATATATATATATATATATATATATATATATATATATATATATATATATATATATATATATATACATACACACATATATACAGTATATAGTGTATTTCACCTAAAGCCTCAATGAAATCGTCGTGACCTGTGTAAATCATGCTTTGTGAGCATTCAGAGAATTATTATATAAAACGTAAATAAACTATAGAATAATGTTGCGAGAATATTTCAGCTAGAAGCTCCGTTCATTTTTGCCAAAAGCCTCCTCTCAATTCTCATTCCAATTTATGCAGCGAGTGTGGCATGAGCCTTGCTCATTCATGGAAAAGTCAGCTGAAATTCCATTGAATTGTTTAATTACACAACAAACTACCTGGTTTAATTGTTATTATGCAAATTGCCGCACTGCTTCCCGTACTACGAGGCCCAGAGCTCTGACTTTCCAGAGTAATTCGACTTTTCTGCAGTGGTGATGTTATGCTTCTGGTTTGCATAATGTTTTATGCTTTATTTTGTTTCTATTTTATATACTTTCATTCGGCACTCAATTGAATGATTTTTATATATACATAAACGTAAAGACTGAGAATTCATTTAAAGCTTAAATTCATGACTTAATTGTTATTATTAGCATTACTAAATAGCTCTTTCTAAGGCATGTAATTGGTAACTAGCATTCTTTTGCGCCTTAAAACCCTTGTTTACATGTCCTTAGGAAATCTGATATATCAAGTATACACTGATTTAATAGTCTAATAAACAGCAGTCTGCAAATTAATACCTTACAAGTCTCAAACGTTTGACTAGCATGACCCTTGATATTAGTTACCAGTCTTCTTGTTTCTCAGAAATCTAGCAAAAAGTAGGCGACAAAAGTTAAGGCCATAAAAAAGAAGTAAAAAATACGCCAAAGTTTCTTCATGGCAATCAAGTTTCCTGTACAGCCGCTACAGCGCATAATCAAAGGCCACCGAAAATAGATCTACCTTTCGGTGGTCTCGGTATAATTCTGTATGAGCCGCGGCCCATGACACTTTAACCACGGCCCGGTGGTGGCATATCCTATAGCGTTGACAGAAGCACGATTATGGCTAACTTTAACCATAAATAAAATAAAAAACTAATGAGGCTAGAGAGCTGCATTTTGGTATGTTTGATGATTGGATGGTGGATGATTAACGTTCCAATTTTCAGCCCTCTAGCCTTGGTAGTTTTTAAGATCTGAGGGCCCACAGAATAAAGTGCGGACGGACAGACAATGCCAGCACGATAGTTTTCTTTTACAGAAAACTGAAAAAGAACATTTCCTATGTATCTCACTGGCTTTCAATGCAAAGCGCAAACATGAAACGGAAAGTATCGAAAACATTGCTGCAAGAAACGTTACAAGGAGAAAAAGTTGTCAAAAATCGCTTTCAAGCAGGAAAGCATTTCAGGATTCACGAGATTAAAAATGAGAAAGAAAAAGAAATTTCTCGCCCTAGTAGACGGTCTTCAGAGATTTAAGTCTTGTTAAGGAATGTTTCAGAGGCTTAAAAGTCTGGGAAGGTTATTGAAGTCTGGGTCAGGAAGAGTTCTGAAAGATTGGCTAATGGAGGCCCGGGCCTCGAAAGTAAGTCTTGGCGAGGGTCGGGAATTCTGGAACTTTATGAATGAAGCGATGAGATGTTTGCGTCTCAAGACTGAGGGTGAGAAGCACTAATGAACTGGGAACATTGGAGGAGAGAATGCATATGAAATGTCGATGAATAAGGAGAGAGAGAGAGAGAGAGAGAGAGAGAGAGAGAGAGAGAGAGAGAGAGAGAGAGAGAGAGAGAGAGAGTGAAATGTTTAGGTTTTGTATCGAACAATGAGAGGTGTTGTAGTTCTGAAACCCTCATTTTTTACTCTTAATATTCACGCACACACACACACACACGGACACGCACACACACACACATATATATATGTATATATATATATATATATATATATATATATATATATATATAATATATATATATATATATATATATATATATATATATATATATATATATATATATATATATATATATATATATAAATGAAAATATCAAGATTATAGAATTAAAAGTTTCATAACTCGTATCATTAGAGACAAAGACGATATCTAGTTACAAATAAATAAAAAGCAGAAATGAAGACCCATCTTCCCAAAAGCAATAAAGAAAGCATTATCGCAAGAACCACTGGCAAATACTCAACAACAGACCATAATAACTAAAGAGAGAAGTTTTGAAATTTGCCTTGTTTTCGATTGTAAGAGAGATTGAAATTTCCTTTTTTAAGACGCAACGTAACTTTAACCTAGCTATTTCTATTTCTAATGAGTTCAGAAGCGAGTTTGAGTGTTCCAGAATTTCCCCCTAATCAGGAAGTTGGTGCTGGAAAATTTCCTGTTGAAAATTTCCTGGAATGGAAATTTTGGGGGCAATAAAGAGATTTCGAAAACTTGTGCAGGAGTTTTCCTGGAAACTGAAAAATGATACTCAAGTACTGGAATAGAAAGATGGTGGCCTGGAAAAATTCCAGAAAACAAAAGAGTGACTTTGGAGGATTTGCTGGTGCCGTTGCGTCTTGGAGCCGGAAGTATATGGGAGTAGTTGAAAAGTTTCTGCAGGGTTACTGGAAATGTAATGGTGGAATGAAGTCTTTCATGAAAACAAAAAAGTGGTACAAAAGTAACAACTGGAATCAAAGGGAAGACATGGAAAGCTTTTGGAAATGAAAGACTGATATTGCAAAATTCACTTAAAAAAATTAAAAAAACGTGAGCTCGGAAAATCTGCTGGAATTGAAAGAATGGCACCGAAAGCTTACCCACGCGAGAGGGATGTGCAAAATATTTAAGGGAAATGGATTGTTGGAACTTGAAAATTGGATGGAAATGACGAGGTAGCGCTGGAAAGTTTTGTGGAAATGGAATAATCAAGCCATTAAATGCGATGAAAACGAAAAAATGGTACAAGGAAACAGGCAGAATATTAATGGTGGTTACATGCATACTCATATTGCCTATCGATCTACGTTTGTATATATCTGCCCATGCGTGAGAACACATACACGCACGCACGCACACACACACACACATATATATATTATATATATAAATATATATATATATATATATATATATATATATATATATATATATATATATATATATATATATATATATATATATATATATATATATATATATATATAATTCAACGCTCACACTCATCCATCAACGAAAGGACACAAACAAAACGATTGTTTTGCTGAAGGAACATAAGACTATCAATGCACCAAATTTCCCAAACCGCCTATCAGTGCAAAGTACAATATTTAAGGTCAAACGGACTCTCTCTCCCTCCCTCTCTCTCTCTCTCTCTCTCTCTCTCTCTCTCTCTCTCTCTCTCTCTCTCGTCCATGGACATCTGATGACCAAAGGGCAGCTGCAATAAATATCAACCCTCGGGTATTGTATAAATAAATCGTTAGTGGACGTAGGAGTACAGCGTGTA
The DNA here is from genome assembly GCF_040412425.1 of Macrobrachium rosenbergii. Classification (NCBI taxonomy): domain Eukaryota; kingdom Metazoa; phylum Arthropoda; class Malacostraca; order Decapoda; family Palaemonidae; genus Macrobrachium; species Macrobrachium rosenbergii. Next base: position 23,624,629 of record NC_089749.1, read on the forward strand.
GCCGAAGTAGACTTGGTTCATGCAACGTTTCAGACCAGTTGCCTTTTATAATTTCACCGCACAGAAAAGTGGATAAATCTGAGATTGTTACAATGTTCTCGTGGTTACCACTGCTGCTCTTATTACTAACACATGCTTGCGATAACAAGAATAACAACAACGAATAAGACTGTGAGGATAATAATGCCACTAAAAAATTATGATGCGCTAAATAAAAAAGAGCAACGTTGATTTAAAGTGGAAATTAAATACATATGTACTCACTTCTTTGGCGATAGTAATACCCCAATGCGTATTTCATGTCCTCATATCTGAAATGATAAGAGTGAGTTGAGGTTAACATTGATAAAAAATATAAAGAAAAAAGGAAATAAACGAGACAATTTAAATAAACAGTTTGTTTTACTCTCCCGTGGAAACAGTCAATTTTATAAAATGTACACATTAATGCAGAACTAGTGAGGCCTTTACTTGACCGTCAACTTCTTTAGAACAAAATGGTTACTCTTGAAGGCTAAGATAATGTTAAGAGA
>NC_089749.1:23630161-23632661 GCF_040412425.1 Macrobrachium rosenbergii
ACGCTCCCCTTAAATTCAACGAAAACAAAACGCAATTAAAACCCCCTCATTATTATAAATTAATATCCATGTGATATTCCTGCAGATACAGATCAGTAAAATCACAGATTTCCACCTCACAAAAAAAAGAGGAAAAAACTCTGGATATAGCATTATTTAATTAAAGAGCCGGCATTCTGGAATGACCTCAATCCATCGAACCCAGGCGGCAAAGTAGAATGTATGAAATGGAATTGTGACCCCGCATGTATGAGATGGCGATGGACCTGGAAATAATTTCATACATATTTGATGTGACCTCACCGGCGCTGGGTCGAATTTTGGATGAGGGGGAAAAGCTAAGAGCGAGAATTTATTATTAATATATATATTAGGCAATGCAGATTCATACTCGATATAAGAAGCAGCCTTTCGGGAAAGAGGGTCGTTCTTTGACATTCAAGGTCACATAGAGAACGCTGGGGTTGGGTCTGATGGAAGAATATGGCTCCGTTTTCTCTCTCTCTCTCTCTCTCTCTCTCTCTTCTCTCTCTCTCTCTCTCTCTCCCCCGCTGCGTGGACATGTCCCCTTGTTTATTTAAATGTTTCCATTTCCCTCCAAATACCGATATCTGCTCGTTTGTTCGTATTTAATTTTCTCTCTTTTTCTCTACGTTATTTTGTCTGCCTGTCTCTCGTTTCCTTGTTTCTCTCCATTATAATATCTTTATGGCAACTTCTCTATCTCTCTCTCTCTCAGCGAATCGAGAATATTTCCAACCTTTCAGTCACAGGGACTTTACCCTAATAATTTATACAAGACGACTTCCAGGAAAAAACTGAAAGAAGTTGTAAAAACTTTCCAGTCTTGGTTCTCTTCAAAGAATCAGAAATATTGATCAACTCAATATCCGTGTTCGTGGGTCTTCGAAGGAAATAAGATTTCAAAACGGATCAAGGAACAGGGGATTATCTAGGATGCTTTTACAGCGTGGTGTCTTTCAAGAGATTCGTAAATCGATGGGGAATGAGTTTTAAAATAGTTTTAGATTGCGTTTGACATGTCTGGATTGTACGAATATTTTCTTAAATGTTCCACGGAAGTCAGGAGCTGAGGCTAGGGTTTATCTAGAATGTCTGGATTGTCTGGATGGTTTTGAGGAGAGAAGTTTATCTTGTAGACCTTTATTAAGAATAACATCATTTACTTCTAACATTTTTGCATGGAATTCATATATATATATATATATATATATATATATATATATATATATATATATATATATATATACATATATATATATATATGTATATATATATATATATATATATATATATATATATATATATATATATATATATATATATATATATGACTATTTATCACATCACTGTGATTCATATATATACAGAAAGTTGTACTTCTCTTGCTATTCAATTACTTACTGCTCGAGAATATATTTTATATATTGTTGAAGGGGAATTTTTAGTTGATACAGGATGACTAGCGACGACGGAGAATCAGATTAGTGACGCACCAACCAGTCGGCCGACTGGTTAGTGCGTCACTGTAGTCCTGATTCTCCGTCCGTCGCTGGTTCGATCCCACGGGACGGTAGACTTATTATCAACTAAAATTCCCTTCGGTAACATATATGAAAATATATTACTTGAGGTAGAGGAATTGATATTAAAGACGTTTGTAGCTTTCTGATTATATATATATATATATATATATATATATATATATATATATATATATATATACATATTTATCTTTTGTACTAAATGTTTCAGCATATAGACTGTACTATCGCATGGAGTGAGTATTTCAACAAAGCCTCAACGAAAGGATATAACTTGTAAAAATCATGTCTTATTAATATTTTAGTATTTTTTACAACAAATTCAAATGCACTATAAAATCAAGTTGTGTGAATATTTCAACTAGATGCCTCCTTTCATCCCCACAAAACTTTACCTCTGATTCTCATTCTAATTTATGCACCGTGTGTGGGACGAGGTTTGCTCATTCACATTAAAGTCGGCTAAAATTTCACCGAATTGTTTAATTACACCACAAACTACCTGGTTTAATTGTTATTATGCAAACTGCCCCACTGTTTTCCGTACTACGAGGCCCAGAGCTGTGTGGCTTCAACAGAATCCTACTTTTCTGCTGGACGGATGTTGTGGTTCTAGCAATTGTAATGCTTTATACTTTATTTTCTTTTTATTTTATGTGGCGCAATGGAACGATTTTTATACATAAACATTAGAACAGAATTCACTTAAAGTTTATTTCTGCCAAATGGCAATACTGAATATAATATCTGTTGTTATATGAATAGTCTTTCATGCATCTTATAGTCAAACAGGTATTGATCATGGAGATGTTCTTATGACCTTTAGAACCTTTTGATGAAAAGAAAGTTGTTATTATACAAATAAATGCCGAGAAACAGCCACCATCTAAAAACGCTACTGCCTTGTAGAAAGTCTCTTCCTATTTATTATTGCT
>NC_089749.1:23635161-23657661 GCF_040412425.1 Macrobrachium rosenbergii
TGTAATCATGCAAATTGCCGCACTGTTTCCCGTACTACGAGGCCCAGAGCTCTGACTGCAGCGTAATTCGACTTTTCTGCAGTGGTGATGTTATGCTTCTGGTTTGCGTAATGTTTTATGCTTTATTTTGTTTTTATTTTATATACTTTCACTCGGCACTCAGTTGAATGATTTTTATTCATAAACGTGAAGACTGAGAATTCATTTAAAGCTTAGATTCATGTCCTGAATGTTATTATTAGCATTACTGACTATAAATAGCTGTTTCTAAGGTATGTAATTTGTAAATAGCATTCTTTTGCGCCTTAAAACCCTTGTTTATATGTACTTAGGAAATCTGATATACCAAGTATACACTGATTTAATAGTCTAATAAACAGCAGTCTGCAAATTAATACCTTGCAAGTCTGAAACTTTTGACTAGCATGACTCTTGATATTAGTTACCAGTCTTTTTGTTTCTCAAGAATCTAGCAAAAAGTAGGTGGCAAAAGTTAAGGCTACAGCCACTACAGCGTATAATGAAGGCCACCGAAAATAGATCTATCTTTCAGTGGTCTCCGTATAATGCTGTATGAGCCGCGGACCATGAAACTTTAACCACGGCCCGGTGGTGGCCCATCCTATAGCGTTACCAGAATTACGATTATAGCCAACTTTAAGCTTAAATAAAATAAAAACCACTGAGGCAAGAGGCTGCAATTTGGTATGTTTGATGATTGGATGGTGGATGATCAATATACCAATTTGTAGCCCTCCAGCCTCAGTAGTTTTTAAGATCTGAGGGCGGACAGAAAAAAAGTGCGGACAGAATAAAGTGAGGACGGACAGACAAGGCCATCTCAATAGTTTTCTGAGGCAGAAAACTAAAACAACATTTCCTATGTATCTCACCGGCTTTCAATACAAAGCGCAAAATACGAAACAGAAAGTATCGAAACCATTACTGCAAGAAACGTTACAAGGGAGAAAAGTTGTCAAAAATCTCTTTCAAGCAGGAAAGCATTTTCGGACTCCACGAGATTAAAATGAGAAAGAAAAAGAAATTTCTCGCCCTAAGTAGATTTCTTTGAAGTTGCAAGTCTTGTTAAGGAATGTTTCGAGGCTTAAAAGTCTGGGAAGGTTATTGAAGTCTGGTCAGGAAGAGTTTTGAAAGATTGGCTAATGGAGGCCCGGGCCTCGAGAGTAAGTCTTTGGCGAGGGTCGTGAATCCTGGAACTTTTGCGAATGAAGCGATACGAGGTGTTTGCGTCTCAAGACTGAGGGTGAGAAGCACTAATGAACTGGGGAACATGGAGGAGAGAATGAATATGAAATGTCGATGAATAAGGAGAGAGAGAGAGAGAGAGAGAGAGAGAGAGAGAGAGAGAGAGAGAGAGAGAGAGAGAGAAATGTTTAGTTTTGCATCGAACAATGAGTGGTGTTTTAGTTTTCAAACCGTCATTTTTTACTCTAAAATTCACGCGCGCACACACACATGCACACACACACACACACTATATATATATATATATATATATATATATATATATATATATATATATATATATATATATATACATATATATCAATTAAAATATCAAGATTACAGAATTAAAGTTTCATAACCCGTATCATTAGAGACAAAGACGATATCTAGTTACAAATAAATAAAAAGCAGAAATGAAGACCCATCCTCCCAAAAGTAATAAAGAAAGCATTATCGCAAGAACCACTGGCAAATACTCAACAACAGACCATAATAACTGTTGAGAGAAGATTTTGGAAATTTGCCTTCTGTTTTCGATTGTAAGAGAAATTGAAATTTCCTTTTTTAAGACGCAACGTAACTTTAACCTGCCTATTTCTATTTCTAATGAGTTCAGAGGCGAGTTTGAGTGTTCCAGAATTTCCCCAAAATCAGGAAGTTGGTGCTGGAAAATTTCCTGTTGAAAATTTTCCGGAATGAAAATTTTGAGGGCAATAAAGAGATTTCAAAAACTTGTGCAGGAGTTTTCCTGGAAACTGAAAAATGATACTCAAGTACTGGAATAGAAAGATGGTGGCCTGGAAAACTTCCTGGAAACAAAAGGGTGACTTTGGAGGATTAGCTGGTGGCATTGCGTCTTGGAGCCGGAAGTATATGGGAGTAGTTGAGAAGTTACTGCAACGGTTACTGGAAATGTAATGGTGAATGAAGTCTTTTCCTTGAAACAAAAAAGTGGTACGCAAGTAATAACTGGAATCAAAGGGAAAATATGGAAAGCTTTTGGAAATGCAAGACTGATATTGCAAAATTCACTTAAAAAAAAAAAAAATGAGCTCGGAAAATCTGCTGGAATTGAAAGAATGGCACTGAAAGCTTACCTACGCGAGAGGGATGTGCAAAATATTTAAGGGAAATGGATTGTTGGAACTGGAAAACTGGATGGAAATGACAAGGTAGCGCTGGAAAATTTTGTGGAATTGAAATAATCATGTAATTATATGCGATGAAAACGAAAAGGTGGTACAAGGAAACAAGCAGGATATTAATGGTGGTTACATGCACACTCATATTACCTATCGATCTACGTGTGTATATATCTGCCATGCGCGAGAACACATACACGCACAAACACACACACACACATATATATATATATATATATATATATATATATATATATATATATATATATATATATGTATATATATGTGTATATATATATATATATATATATATATATATATATATATATATATATATATATATATATATATATATATATATATATATATATATATATAATTCAATGCTCACACTCATCCATCAGTGATAGGACACGAACAAAACGAATGTTATGCTGAAGGAACATAAGACAACCAATGCCCCAAATTTCCCAAACTTCCTGTCATGTGAAGGACGATATTTGAGGTCAAATGGACTCTCTCTCTCTCTCTCTCTCTCTCTCTCTCGTCCATGGACATCTAATGACCAAAGGGCAGCTGCAATAAATATCAACCCTCGGGTATTGTATAAATAAATCGTTAGTGGACGTGGGAGGACAGCGTGTTGCCGAAGTAGACTTGGTTCATGCAACGTTTCAGACCAGTCGCCATTTAAAATTTCACCGCACAGAAACGTGGATAAATCTGAGATTATTACATTGTTCTCGTGGTTACCACTGCTGCTCTTATTACTAACGCTGCTTGCGATAACAAGAATGACAACAACAAATAAGACTGTGATAACAATACTACTAAAAAGTATGTTGCGCTAAATAAACAACAACACCAACGTTGATTTAAAGTGGAAATTAAATACATATATACTCACTTCTTTGGCGATAGTAATACTCCAATACGTAATTCATGTCTTCATATCTGAAATGATAAGAGTGAGTTGAGGTTAAAATTCGTAAAAAATATAAAGAAAAAGGAAATAAAAGAGACAATTTAAATAAACAGTTTGTTTTACTCTCCCGTGGAAACAGCCAATTTTATAAAATGTACACATTTATGCAGTACTTGTGAGGCCTTTACTTGGCCGTCAACTTCTATAGAATAAGATGGTTATTCTTGAAGGCTAAGATAATGCCAAGAGAAGAGAAGAATTTTAAGCCAGAGCTGGACGCATGGAAGTAAATAAATAATTCAAAACGATGACTGTAACGACCCGAGTGGGTCGTTATGCAGGTTCTTTAATATACTCAGGACGGGGCTGTCTTGACTGACGGCAGATGCAACAAACAAAGGAGGGGAAAACAACAAAAACAATATAATGAGCTTCAACTTAATTTATTTACAATATTAAGTTATAAGTATTTACAAGTGAGTCAGGTCTGGTAAAAGATAAACCATGAATACAAAAATAAGCCAAAAGGTAGCACTCAAACAAAAGCAAGATAAATAAACAAAAAGTAGCATTAAACAAAAAAAGGCAAAATAAACAACAGCAGGCAGAAAATAAAATACCAAACATACGTCCTCCATCAAAGTACCCAAGACAGCCCTCAGCTGCACAAAAGGGACAAAACCCACAAACCAGAAAACCCCCGATGGAGACGTCAGGACAGCTCTCCCCGCTGTCATCAAAGATGAGCAGCTCGTGGTCACACGACTACCATGGTCACACTCACCTCTACGACGTGCTCCACTTCGTAGGCGTGCTCCAATTTGTTGCTCAAAAACTCGACCAACGTCGACTCAAAAACTGCCTGCTGCTGCTGCCACAACCGCTACCTTAGCTGCCCTACCAGACCCGACTGACGACAGAAAACCGGCAGCTCACCACGAAAGCATCAAACAAAAAAACTTGAAGTAAGGAGGCAGCAATCCACAAGGGAACGAGCGGGGGAACCAGCAGTTCGCAAAACCATCACTTAACGTGACACCTCCTCACCTAAAAGAAAAAAAAAATTATTTTTTTTTTTTACACTCATGATCCCCTCCAATGCCGTAACAACCCCGCCAGCCAAAAACAGAGCCATCCTGTCACGGTCGTTATTGTTAACGACCCGGAGTGGGTCAGTTATGGTGGTTCTTTAATATACTCAGGACGGGGCTGTCTTGACTGACGGCAGATGCAACAAACAAAGGAGGAAAACAACAAAACAATATAATGAGCTTCAACTTAATTTATTTACAATATTAAGTTATAAGTATTTACAAGTGAGTCAGGTCTGGTAAAAGATAAACCATGAATACAAAAATAAGCCAAAGGTAGCACTAAACAAAAGCAAGATAAATAAACAAAAGTAGCATTAAACAAAAAAGGCAAAAATAAACAACAGCAGGCAGAAATAAAATACAAACATACGTCCTCCATCGGGGCACCAAGACAGCCCTCAGCTGCACAAAAGGGACAAAACCCACAAACCAGAAAACCCCTGATGGAGACGTCAGGACAGCCTCCCGCTGTCATCAAAGATGAGCAGCTCGTGGTCACACGACTACTCATGGTCACACTCCACCTCTCTACGACGTGCTCCACTTCAGGCGTGCTCCAATTTGCTGCTCAAAAACTGACCAACGTCGACTCAAAACTGCCTGCTGCTGCTGCCACAACCGCTACCTTCGCTGCCCTACCAGACCCGACTGACGACAGAAAACCGGCAGCTCACCACGAAAGCATCAAACAAAAAAACTTGAAGGTAAGGAGGCAGCAATCCACAAAAGGGAACGAGCGGGGAACCAGCAGTTCCCGCAAAACCATCACTTAACGTGACAATGACATAATAACAATTCTTGTGAATTTACGATCCTAAACATCCACTGCACTGACAAGTAAGTAATGTGGTAGTGTCATCACTTTCCAAGAATTTGTTCATTAAGTTGAAGGTCAGCAAAAGACTTCGGAGGCGATAAACATCCGTCGAGGATGAAAGGTCCTACCTCTACACTTAAAAAAAAAAAAAGACTTTTCTGTCTTTCTAAAGTGGCACTCCAATCTCTCCTAAAGTGACATGCCAATCCTTTCCAAATTCTAATCATATGCTGCCAATCACGAGGCCCACCTTTGGTAAAATTTTCCTTCGAAATCCGCGAATAACATTTTGCGTAATCCTGGTAATCAACAGACAAACGAACTAAGACTAAAGAGCAAAGTAATAATTGATTAATTTACGTTATAATCAGCCGTCACAAGAACGGACGACAACATGAGATGCAACAGCGGTTTTGAAACGTTCAGCTGCAGTCCATGTGAACGCGTCTGCTGCACCTGCCACTTGAGCTTGGAGCCCAGCAAGGCACAAATATCAGATTCTAAGGCAACGAATTTCCTCTCCGAGACCAAAGGATCCCGATGGAAAGAGACAGAGATAGAGAGAGAAACAGAGAGAGGAAGAGACATGTCTCTTGTTACTTCTGATTGTCCGCAACGAAGCGTTGGAAGGGGAGGGGGGGGGGAAAGGGGAAGGGGTGCTGTAGGATTGAGTGGTAGGGGGTTGAGATATATGAAGAGGAGAAGTGCAAAAGGCAACACTCGCAAAAGATTTCTTTTGCATGTGTAGATCTTTATGAAAAAAAGAAACACATCAAACACACACACATATATATATATATATATGTGTGTGTGTGTGTGTGTGTGTGTGTGCATGTGCATATTCGTTTCTCCTGACAGGGAATGGTCGCAGGGAAAAATCATCATAACTGTCACAGTCATATTCTTACTTTTTCTACACAGTGCACCTTTCCTTTTTAAATGGTTCGGATTCTAATTTGAACGTGAAATCCAACAGCTACTCAATTTAACTGAACCTTTTTTTCTCATTCTCTATAAACATTTCGGCGATTCTGGGACGTCAAACTTGTCATGGGAAGCACATCAAGTCATTTTGCAAAATCTGCTTTTAAGAAAATTATACAGTGTCAAAGTATTACAAAATGTTTTCTATCAAAGAGTTTATTAATCTCTTTTTGGTCTCACTTGACTTTCCTAAGAGCGGTGGTCTCATATTTTGGACGTTTCATACGAGTTCTTTCCCGTTTCTGAAAAGGCAATTATTCTTTATGGTCGATTGGCACAGCCCTTGTCCTTTCCCATAAGCCACTTTTTTTGCATCTCTCTACAAGTACTGTTTCGGTCACTTAACTTAATGGAGGAATTCCTTCTTGCTTTAAAACGGTCTGTTAATGCCACGTGTTCCTCCTAAAAACGCGCTTAGTATATATTGCTTTTTATTCCTATAAATATGTATATATATATATATATATATATATATATATATATATATATATATATATATATATATATATATATATATATATATATATATATATATATATTATATATATACATACATACATATACAGTATGTAAATATATATATATATATATATATATATATATATATATATATATATATATATATATATATATATATATATATATATATATATATATATATGTAATTCTAATAGCCACAAGGCCTCTTAACTTCTCGAATTCTTCATGCTTTTTGGATATGCTTGTAACTACAAAAAGCCGCAAGATCCAAACGCAAGAAATTGAAGAGACTTTGATGCCCGGCTATTAGAATTACATATGTGTCTGCAAAGGACTAGTAGATTCTACACACACACACACATATACAATATATATAAATATATATATATATATATATATATATATATATATATATATATATATATATATATATATATATATATATATATACAGTGTATACTGTATATATTAATAATGTATATCCGAATATGATTTTATTCTCCCGATCCATTTGCCAAACCGAATCGAAGTCGACCTCAGAAATAAAAGCGAATCTGTAAAATGTTTTTCCTTCCCATCGTAATTTCGCTATTTGCTTGACACACTGACAAAGGAGCCGCCCGTGAGGGGGCAGGCGATATAATTCTGATCGTGTTTATCTCATGGCACCGCGCAAAACACGTCTTTAATTTCTTCTTCCTGTTGCTGTGACTGCCTGCCTCTCTGGCTCTGCTTTTGCCTTGGGGCTCGATGTCTGCAAGCGCACTTTGTTCTTGCTGCTTTGACGGCCTTATTGTGAACTTTATTTGCTTTGCTGTTTGCTGCCCTGGTTCTTCTTACGTTGGATTTTATTTGCTTGATTTTGTTTCTTATCGAGAATTTTATTTGTTTCTATTTCTTACCGAGGTCTTTATTACACGTTTCTTCGTGTTTCTCATTACTGGCGTTGTTTATCTACCGTTTGTTGCTTTGTTTTTCTTACTAAGGACTTCAGTTGTTAACCGTTTTGTACTTTCTATGCTCAACTGAGCGGCAATTATTTGCAGTTTGTTGTTTTTTCTCATTTTGGACCTCAATCGTTTGCTGTTTGTTTGTCTATTTCCATTAGGGTTGTTATTTGTTTACTGATATTCCCTTGCTTATTCAGGGGGGCGGGACTTTTATTTGCACTGGTTGTTACTTTGTGTTTCTTATGGAGAACTTTTGTCAACACTTTTCTTTATTGTTTATTGCTTTGTTAAGCTTACGATTTTATTGTTTGATGTTTATTGCTGTATCAGTCTTACTGAGGACCTTATTTTTTGTTGTTTGCTGTTGTGTCAGTCTTATAGGGGAGTCAGTCTTACAGGGGACCCTCTCAATAATCCGTCGCTTACTCAGAGATAAGATTTTCCTATTTCTTCTACTTTCCCTGCGGTTCTAGAATAAACAAAACATTTCAGTGTCCTTTTAGCACGGCACTGTTCCCGAAACGGTCATATCTGCCCAAATCTAGCTTTACCATCCAAGAGAAGCTCTTGTTAACCAACGTCCCTTCTCACGAACCTTCATCAAAATCATCTTCTTTTACACTATTGAATAGCTGTAAAAAATTTATTATGATATACTATTCTACATCATTCTCAACATGAAGATGAGTTCGAAAGAATGCAAAGAGAACAGCTGTTAACAAGGAGAAAGAGAGAAAAAAAACAACTAATCAGCAGCGCTACTTCCGAGGCAACTTTTCCCACTTTTCCAATGGTTTAAAAGAAGACAAAATGGAAACACGTGGAGTTACATTGACTGCCTCGTAATTCTGTTGCCACTGGCAAACATTTCAAGGGTGAAAAAGCGTTAACCTTCAGGTTTGGTTCGAATGAAACACGGCACCCTCTGATGGAAGAGCAATGAGTGGTGGTGGCGGTGGATGTCTAATTGAAAAAGGGGCGAAACCAAAAGGTGTTCTGATATTGTTCAGTATCTGCTTCTACACTTTTTATATAATTCTTTAGTGAAGCGAAAAGTGAAAGAAAAATGGTCTTTTTGTATTATAAACCTGTTCTTACCGGTTTTGACGAAATATTCTTATCATTTATTGTCAATATTTTTTTCAAAATAATCCCAAAATGGAAAGGTATATTGATATTTGAAATTTTGTGTTTATGTTACTGACAAAGAATTATCTATATTCTTTTTATATTAGGCCAAATATGAAACTAACATTAAAACCCTGTATTGATTTTCAAAATCATATTGTCTTTATATCCTGCAGTGATAAAGCATATATGAAATATACCTTGAGAATTGTACTTAAACATTCATTTAACTTGTTACATCATCTCATCAAAATCTTCTTTCTCAGTAACAACCGGTACGTTCACATTACTTATTGATAAATTATCTTTCAAAACAATATTTCTCTCCCAACACCCCCCCAAAAAAACACAGCAATTATTGATAAATTTCCTGAACAAATACAGACAACAACATCAAGTTTTGATTCTAACCCTCCAAAACCTTTTCATTTATTTTTCCAGGAAATCTGGAAACCCCATAGCTTCTGAATTACTGATTATGGGCAAACTGTTATTGGAGCTTTTTCTTTTTATCAAATTAAAAGTCTTATTCTGCGGCCGTGGAGTTCATCATAATTCCAAAAAGACAGAAAAGCCTGTCGGTTTTCAAGGTCCGAAAGATTCACGGTAATGTATAAATTCATTCACTCAATAATCTGGAATAAATTTCAAAATGACACACACCCCTTAAAGCTGAATTCAACGAAAACAAAACGCAATTAAAACCCCCTCATTATTATAAATTAATATCCATGTGATATTCCTGCAGATACACGTCAGTAAAATCACAGATTTCCACCTCATAAAAAAAAGAGGAAAAAACTCTGGATATAGCATTATGGAATTAAGGAGCCGGCATTCTGGAATGACGCCAATCCATCGAACCCAGGCAGCAAAGTAGAATGTATGAAGTGGAATTGTGACCCCGCGTGTATGAGATGGCGATGGACCCGGAGATAATTTCATACATATTTGATGTGACCTCACCGGCGCTGGGTCGAATTTTGGATGAGGGGGAAAAGCTAAGAGCGAGAGTTTATTAATATATATATTAGGCAATGCAGATTCATACTCGATATAAGAGGCAGCCTTTCGGGAAAGAGGGTCGTTCTTTGGCATACAAGGTCACGTAGGGAACGCTGCGGTTGGGTCTAATGGAAGAATATGGCCCCGTTTTGTCCATCTCTCTCTCTCTCTCTCTCTCTCTCTGCTATTATCTAGTTGTTAATGCTAATCATTTTTCTTTGTCTTTCGGTTTACTCTATCTTTTCCTCTCCTATTGTTATTGCTCTCTCCGTCTTTCTTTTCGTCCCTGTGCTATTGTTCATTCGTTTCCTACTTCCTTCTTTCAATTTATTTTGTCCGTTTTTCCTGATTTCTTCTCTGTCTGAGGTTACCTCTCAGTTTCTTTCTATGTTATTATCAAATTGTTTTCCACTGTCTCTCAATTCGATTTTTTTCTTTGTCTCCCATTCCCTTTCTTTCTGTGGCTCTCTCTCTCTCTCTCTCTCTCTCTCTCTCTCTCTCTGCGTGGCCATGTGCCCTTGTTTATATAAATGTTTCCATTTCCCGCTAAATACTGATATTTGACCGCTTGTACGTATTTAATTTTCTCTCTTTTTCTCAATATTATTTTGTCTGTCTGTCTCTCGTTTCCTTGTTTCTCTCCATGATAATATCTCTATGGCAACTTTCTCTCATTCTCTCTCTCTCTCTCTCTCTCTCAGATAATCGAGAATATTTCCAATCTCTCATTAACAGGGACTTTACCCTAACAATTTATACATGACGATTTCCTGGGAAAAACTGAAAGAAGTCGTAAAAACTTTCCAGTCCTGGTTCTCTTCAAAGAATCAGAAATATTAATCACCTCAATGTCCGTCTTCGTGGGTCTTCGAAGGAAATAAGATTTCGAAAAGGATCAAGGAACAGGGGATTATCTAGGATGCTTTTATAGCGTAGTGTCTTTCAAGAAATTCGTAAATCGATGGGAATGAGTTTTAATAGTTCTAGATTACGTTTGACATGTCTGGATTGAGCGAATGTTTTCTTAAATATTCCACTGAAGTCAGGAGCTGAGGCGGGGGTTTATCTAGTACGTCTGGAGTATCTGGATGGTTTTGAGGGGAGTTTATCTTGTAGACCTTTTATTAAGAATAACATTATTTACTTCTAACATTTTTGCATGGAATATATATATACACACACACACACACACACACACACACATATATATATATATATATATATATATATATATATATATATATATATATATATATATATATATATATATTTACATATATATCTTTTGTACTTAATTTTTCAGCATATAGACTGTACCTCACATGGAGTGAGTATTTCAACAAAGCCTCAACGAATCGATATAACCTGTAAAATCATGTTTTATTAATATTCTAACAATTTTTATAACAAATTCAAATACATTATAAAATCATGTTGTGTGAATATTTCAACTAGATGGCTCCTTTCATCCCCACAAAACTTTACCTCTGATTCTCATTCTAATTTATGCACCGTGTGTGGGACGAGGTTGGCTCATTCATGGAAAAGTCGGCTAAAATTTCACTGAATTGTTTAACTACACCACAAACTACCTGGTTTAATTGTTATTATGCAAATTGCCCCACTGTTTTCCGTACTACGACCCCCAGAGCTGTGACGCTTCAGCGGAATCCTACTTTTCTGCTGGACGGACGTTGTGGTTCTAGTAATTGTAATGCTTTATACTTTATTTTCTTTCTATTTTATGTACTTCCGTTCGGCACCCGGATGAACGATTTTTATACATAAACATTAGAAGTTCGAGAATTCATATAAAGTTTATTTCCATGTCTAAATTATTAGTATTTGCAATACTGAATATAATATCTGCTTCTAAGGCTGTATGAATAGTCTTAATGCATTTTATAACCTTCTTTTCTTCAGTGTGCAACAGGTATGTTAGGTTTCCTAAGGTCATGTACAGATGTTCTTTGTATGACCTTAGGAAACCTGATATACCAACCACACGCTGATGAAAAGAAAGTTGTATGATTGATAGAGAAGACTATGCAAGTTAAATGCCTCAGAAACAGCCACCATGTTAAACGCTACTGCTCTCAGAGAAAGTCTCTTTCCTATTTATTATTGCTCCTGTTATTAATATTATTATTTTTACTATTATTAGGAAATTTAAGCAAATCGCCGATTCAAAACACTTGACTCCTACATGGCTAAACCGATAGGCTGTTCTTTATATCATGTCTGAAAAGGATATATCTTTTGTCATTTTTATAGCGAGATGATGACAGATTATATGTAACTAATAATCGTCATATCCCCATAGGGGGGTAGTGCTATCAGTGCACCTCACGGGGTACGCTGTAGGCATTACTGAAGGTTCTTTGAAGCGTCCATTCGGCCCCCAGCTGCAACCATTTTCATTCCTTTTACTGTATGTCCATTCATATTCTCTTTCTTCCATCTTGCTATCCACCCTCTCCTAACAATTACTGCGTAGTGTAACTGCGAGGTTTTCCTCCTGTTACACCTTCCAAACCTGCCTACTCTCAATTTCCTTTCCAGCGCTGAATGACCTCATAGGTCCCAGTGCTTAGCCTTTTGCCTAAACTCTATATTCCATTCGAATAATCGCCATATCATATTGCAAAACAAAGACATTAGTTTTGATTATTATCAGATAATGTAATGCTATTGTCGTCTTTAAAGAGAAGTTATAAAACTTGTACAAATTTCAAAAGTGCCGACTGCCGTAGCATAAAGTATCCTAAACATTCTAAAGGCCTTATGGTTCAGTTTTCGGAAAAGGCAAAGTTGCAGCACATTTTGTCTCTCAAAACGACTTGGCGGAATTCCAAACTTTAATGAGTCGTGCAAATAGTTTCACGCCTCAGTGGTATGCAACCTAGCACCGGAATTTTACCTTTTTAGTGTTACAACCTGTTTATCATAATTATTATTAGTCAAAATATGTTAGTCAAAATATATGAGTTTTGTATAAAGTTTATTCAGGTTTTTATTAACTCTGGCAGAAAACTTGCTGTGATTTTCTCGATTAATTTGGTGTTATTTTTTTTCAAAGTGGCTAACAATAAATTGGAACAAATCTGAATGGCAGTAATTTAAATCGGTAACTTAGATTTTCAGGACAGAATGTCCACAAAAAATAACAAAAAAAAGAGAGGAGAATTAGTGGAACGCATTACAGATAAAACAAATTAAAATCAATAAATACAAAATTACATATAAATGCTATTTAATCAGTTGGCAGGAAATGTCGAACAAAATCTGGCAAGCTATAAATACCGTGAATGGAAAAGCGTGGAATGATTATTGCTGGTGTTAGACATCAGCCACTGAGTCTTGTTTGCATGTCTCAAAAAAAAAAAAAAAAAAACAGAACCACAGAGGAATCCTGACCCAGCTCCTAGCAGTTCAAAACACCATTCTCCTGAGTCAGCCCTTCAGCGGGCAACCTGCCAAAATCAAATAATTTTATGGGTATCTCTCTCTCTCTCTCTCTCTCTCTCTTGAGTGAACATACGAACATATACAAACATACACATGCAGAAACACATACATATTTGCAAATAGACGTTAAGTTAGATAACAAATAGGAAAATCGCGCAAACAATAACAGAATCTAAATGCCCCCCCAAAAAGTATATATTTATATAATAAGGTGCTAGTAAGGCCTTGAAAGCCCTCTCTCTCTCTCTCTCTCTCTCTCTCTCTCTCTCTCATACACATACACACAAACAAATACACGCAGTCAGCATCATAAGTTTATTGTTACTCAAAGAAAAAAGACAAAGCAGTTTTGACAAAGGTCTCCGAAACCTTCTTCTTCTTCTTCCCGGCCGCCTCCACCAGGAATCCGAGTCCCACAGCGTGAGGCCGATGGATTGCGCAAGTGAAGAAACTGTTGCCTTTTACAGTCGTTATGGCCCCAGGCTTTTTACTTCCCCTTTTGTGACTCCGGGGAACGTCACGGCAATCAAGCGAGCCAACCATTAAACGAATTTAGGGGAACATTAACTTGGCCAACATGGAAAACATCTGAATGGAGGGGATTGAAAACTTTTCTGATATAGTGGCAACGTATTTGTCTGTACACGCACGCACGCACACACACGCGCACACATACACGCAATCACATACATACGTACAGGAAATTTAAGGAAATCGCCGATGCAAAACACTTGACTCTCGCATGGTTAAACCTAAGGGCCAGTCTTTAAACCATTTTTGAAAAGGATATAACTTTGTCATATATATACATACATACATACATATATATATATATATATATATATATATATATATATATATATACTATATATGTATACATATATGTATATATATGTATATATATATATACATAATATATATATATATATATATATATATATATATATATATATATATATATATATATATATATATATATATATATATATATATATATATATATATATATATATATATATATATATATATATATATATATATATATATATATATGAATGTCTTTACTGTAATACCACAGTATATGAAGATAAAAGGCCCATAAACACTATTTGAACGTTGCAACCATATATTTCGAGCACTTCCTTCTGTGACCCTGCTCACTGGTAAAATATGGACAGATGAAATGTTACAGGAGTATATATACAAAGCATATGTAGGTGCGGCATTAAGTCTCCGATGGTATGCAGTAACCAGTGAACAGGGGCACAGAAGGAAGTGCTCGAAATATATGGTTGCAATGTTCAATATATATATATATATATATATATATATATATATATATATATATATATATATATATATATATATATATATATATATATATATTAGAATGTAGCAATAATGGTCCTTTCATCCTCGGTTTCAATAAATAACGGATAGTGTCTGCCACCAGTAGTTTACGCTTAACAAGAAATCCCCCGAAACCTCCCTGGCTAAGGCGGACATGAACAACTGAAGCTCAGTTGCCTGGGAAGGAAATAAGCAGGAAGTGTTGCCAACTGGCAGTGCGAGGTTCCTGGGGAGAGAGAACTGGTCAATTCTAGACTTTGTAGAGGGTGATACTTACGCAGTCACGTTCACCTGCAGCACACGTATCTCTAGCAATGAATTCAAACTGCCGTTTTTGATCGCTCAGTACGATTCATGCATCACTAATTGTGATGCATGAACGTCATTGGGCATTTTGCCTAAAACAGGTAATTTGAGTTTCTTATACAACCACCGTAAAACCGCTTTCATCGTTCGGTACTTTTGAGCAGTACAAGATACGCTCCGCGTAATGTTCATCACTTGTCATCGTTAACTATACCGTACATCGGTCATGATTGTGTTGCAGTATTCACTTGCGAACATGTATATATGTATATTTGAAAAATTATCATAATTTCATACATCATATGATTGCCATGTATGCTAATTCTTGGTTAACTTCGTACCTTGATATGACTTGAGTGAGGAGGAGGTACACGCCCCATCTTTGGTTTATATATATATATATATATATATATATATATATATATATATATATATATATATATATATATATATATATATATATATATATGTATATATATATATATGTATATGTATATATACTGTATATATATAATATATATTTTTTTATGATTTTTCCTGGGGAAATGCTTACCATGAGCCAGTTATAGACTCTAAATGAAAGATTTAGTTACTTACCTCTATTTTTGTATAAAATCTGACTGCTGTTAATTCAGAAAATCGTGAAAACAAGGAAAAAAGGGGGAATTTATTGGAGCTGAGGGCTCTACTCACAAGGTATTTGTAAGTAAACACGTTAGGGTAAGTTTAAAGTTACATGTATTTACATGAAATGAAATAGCAGAAGATGAAATGGACTAATCAGGCATGCAAGGCCTGAGAGGTTAATTATAAATGGGAAAACTTGAAAGTATATCCGTCAGTGTGACGATGCTGATATAAGGCACAGCCAAGAGAGATTTCCACGGCTGACAAACCCTCTGTAAAGGGAGAGATTCACGAATTAAAAGCCAGTAAGGATGCAGTATAATATACATAGGACAAGGCGAGCACAGAGGGTGCCAAGAAGCCTTGAACACACAATTTTATGTAATTATTTAAACACAGGCATTTACATAACACTGACTTAGCAAGGCAAGGTTGATATGGAAATAATGGCACTTAGAAATGGAAATAGGAAGTTTAGTACAAGAATTTAAACTGTGACTGACGGGAAGAACTTTTTGCAACAGATCACTCTACCTTGTAGAAGAGGTGGCTTCAGCGAGGGAAAAGGCGGTGGCTTAAGGGCTTCACTGGTAAGAAGACTAAAGGTCCCTACAAGATAGGACCACGTGGTAGGGCATGGCTCTCTGAAGGGGATGTGTCTTGCTAGCATCCAGCAGTGTGTCTCTTCCTTGTTCCTTTGGTGAGACCCTTATATGACTTCAGTCAGGGGTCAGGAGGTTACCCGCAGGTAGATTGGGGTTGGTGTCATTTATGATTCAGTCCCAGGTGTGCAACTCTTAATATGCCTCTGGCCGGGCTTAGGATCTGAAAGCAAAGTCTCCCACAGTGTCACATGTTCAAGAAGAGAAAGTTGATAGGCGATTAAAAGATTAGGGGAGGGGCCTCTATTCCTTTCGCCCTTCCTTGTCAGGCAGTGCCAAAAATGCACTGTTGTATTTTCCCGCTTTCAATGAAGCATTTGATGGCTGGGACTCTTGGGAAAATATAATATATATATACATGTGTTATGCCCTAAAACAAGGTCAAATAGGGTCATAATCTCTTTCTACATCTGTAAAACGGGTATTCCGCATAATGTCTGAAAAAGATATAAGTATTAATGAGTTATCTTACTCACATTCTATGGCCCATGGAAACCGTTCCTCCCACTGGATGTTCTTACTCACTAACACAGCTCAAGGAGCGAATCACACCAGCTGCAAATCGAAGTGAATACCCATTGTATGGTTCTTCTTATAATATACACATTAGAGTGCACATATGCACACACTCACTTAATAACCCCTAACTTGAAGCGTGATGACACCGTCGGGTTCAATGTTCGAAGGACTCCGCCTTCGGAATCCACAGATATCACAAAGCTTCCATCAATCATCCATGTTGTCCCTATGCATCTTGGCAAATAAATAACAAGTAAGACAAATGAACGCGCCGATACCCATTGTATCTAACTGCGGACAATACCAACGTCAACATAAAGGCCACCTGCACTGGACATTAATTCTTTCACAGGCCAGCAATTAGTTGTTATGTTCCTAATATATATATATATATATATATATATATATATATATATATATATATATATATATATATATATATATATATATATATGTGTACACATATATACAGGCATATGTTTATATATATATATATATATATATATATATATATATATATATATATATATATATATATATATATATATATATATATATATATATATATATATATATATATATATATATGCTCTTTATATGTATGTATATATATATATATATATATATATATATATATATATATATATATATATATATATTATATATGTATATATATAATCATGACAATTGCGCATACTCCCAACTAAACAGCTGCATTATGAAAGTACAAGACTATTAACTTCACTTATGAGATCTGGACAAGATTCTCTCATGCATAAATCATTTGAAATCCGGCTCCCAGCGACCAGAGTACAATACTCTGATAATGAATTATCACTGCTTTTAAATAATGCAGTAGTTCCCAGCTCTCTCTCTCTCCAACATTAAATGATGAAAGAACATTTCCCAGGATTATTAATTAAAAGGCAGGTTCAGCGGATTAGTTGTGACGGGTCTAGACAAGGTTTGTCCCTGTAAATTTGTTTTTTTTCAATGTTTTATTCTTTCGAAGAGATTTTTTTATATTGTAAATATGATTTTCTTCGTGTAAAACCTGTTTAATTAACCAGCTAATCTGTTTCCGTTTTTCTTTCTTCTTATTTTCAACGAGCGAAAATGCAAAGTGCCTGTAATATAAGTGAAATGCAGCACAATTGAATGCACATTTGGTCTTATCTTTTTCTTTATTGCAGCTTCTGTAAAAATGAAGGTCGGGATACAGTGGCACCTGATATACATTTTAAGGAACTGAAATCCATTTTAAGGAACTGGAATACATTTTAAGGAACTGAAATCCATTTTAAGGAATTGGAATACATTTTAAGGAACTGGAATACATTTTAAGGAACTGGAATACATTTTAAGGAACCGAAATCCATTTTAAGGAACTGGAATACATTTTAAGGAACTGAAATCCATTTTAAGGAACTGGAATACATTTTAAGGAACTGAAATCCATTTTAAGGAACTGGAATACATTTTAAGGAACCGAAATCCATTTTAAGGAACTGGAATAAATTTTAAGGAACTGAAATCCATTTTAAGGAACTGGAATAAATTTTAAGGAACTGAAATCCATTTTAAGGAACTGAAATACATTTTAAGCAACTGAAATCCATTTTAAGGAACTGGAGTACATTTTAAGGAGCTGAAATCCATTTTGAGGAACTGGAATACATTTTAAGGATTGAAATCAATTTTAAAGAACTGGAATATATTTTAAGGAACTGAAATCCACTTTAAGGAACTGAAATAATTTACATTTTACGGAACTGGAATACATTTTAGGGAACTGAAATATATTTTAAAGAATTGGAATGCATTTTAAGGAATTGAAATATGTTTTAAGGAACTGGGAGACATTTTCTCGAGCTTATGGGAAGAATTATGACGTGTAAATGACTTGCCAACCTCTGCGCTGTCCATTCTAAAGAGACGAGTTAAAGAGAGAAAAAGTTCGCTCTTTTCATTCTGAATGTTCGAGAAAATGTTCTCTAAATAATATGCGAAGAAGAAGATATATACTGAAAAAAAATAATCCTTGGTAAGTTTTCTGAAAAGAAAACTATTGCGCGGCTTTTTCTGTCCGTCCGCGCTTTTTCTGTTTACACTTTTTCTGTCCGCATTCTTTATGTCCGCACTTTTTCTGTCCACCTCAGATCTAATTCATTGAGGTTAGAAGGCCGCAAATTGGTCTGTTGATCATCCACCCTGACGATCATCAAACATACCAAATTGCAGCCTTCTAGCCTCAGTAGTTTTTATTTTATTTAAGGCTGTTAGCCATGATCGTGCGTCTGGCACCGCTACAGGTGCCAACAACACAGGCCATCACCAGGCCGTGGATGAAAGTATCATGGGCCGCGGCTGAGAGTTTCATGGGCCGTGGCTGAGAGTTTCATACAGCGTTATACGCTGTACAGAAAACTGGGGGCATTTTTTACTGGTCTTTCTAAGGGCTTTCTTGTCGTTAGCTTTTACGGTGAGGGAAAACATCCGCCTCATTACAGATCGTAAAATACTTCGTTCAAATTACATTTCATTTACTTTCTATTAGATTCTATACTAAAAAAAATTATGAATGCTTTTCCGGCCCCAACCCTTTAATAAAAGAAAAACAAAAGAACAAACGATAATAGAAGCATTAAGAATGTCAAATTCATTTTGTGTTTTCATTTTAAAATCTTGAGTGTTACACGGCCGGAGTGAATGCTTAAATGTGATTAAAACGGATTCATAAAGAAATAATACTGAAGTCCTTAAACTGTATCACACTTCCTCTCTCTTTTATCATGATGAATATATGAGCGGAAAGAACAATATGAAGAGGAAACGAAAATCATAATACGATGTCGAATATTGTTTGAGCTATAACTGCATATTGGTAAATGTTTTCTAGTATCACAGTAAATTATATTTGATAACCTATTAATGGATGTCAGCTTTCTAAGGATAAGGGAAAATCAAGGGAAAATCATTCTCATTTGGCTAGTGAAGTACACTCTTTATAAAGAAACGAGCTTGTTGGTGCGCGGTACACGCGCTGGAACTCGGCGCAGCTGTCTCCCCTACCCTCCCGATCCCTACCTACCCCGCCACAACCTGGTGCGGACAAACAGGTTTGCAGGAGGAGGGTGGATGTCTCCCCTATACCATCCCGTTCCCCTACCTACCCCGCCACCACCTAGTGCGGACAAAGAGGTTTGAAGGAGGAGAGTGGATGGCTCCCCTACCCTCCCGTTCTCCTACCTACCACGCCCCTACCCGGGACGGACAAACTGGTTTGCATGGGGTGGGTGGCTGTGTCAGGTCTCCCCTACTATCACCCGGGGGTGGACAAACAAGATCGACTCAGATTTTATTATTATCGATGATTACATAAGGTTTTCATACTTCCGAACGTCAGAAAGAATGATTGTTATTGGCTACTGAACTGTTTTTAGTTCTGTCCCAGAAGAATGTTACGGTGATCTCCCGAGTGAAAGTCCGTCAGTTTCGCTTGACGTTGCTTGTGGTTATTCAGTAATTTGTAGCCACTCTTAAAAATCAGATAAAACTATATCAGATTGGTGATGCAAAATGTTAAAGTAAGATACGCGTTTGGATCAAATACTTTTTCATCATTCCCTTATGAGTTATCTATTAAAAAGGGAATATGTTATGGACACTGAAGCATAAAAATCATATCCCTCTAGTAGTTTAACAGAGAATAACTGTTATTTTATTAACAAAAAATATATACCTTCAGTTAGGAAGCAGAAAAATACTGAACGTATTCTCAGTACAAAACAAGAAAATAGAAATGACTCCGTTTTAAAGCAAGATCTCAGAAATTACAGTACCTGAATAATATTTGTTTTTAAGTGTAGAATGACATAAAAAACGCTATTCAGACGAAGAACAGGGATCATGAAATGGCAAAAAAAAAAAAAAAAACTGGGTAAAAGCTTGGGTTCTAGTTAAATGATAAAACATCGAAATCTTTCCAGCCTTAAACTGTAGTGATATTTAGTCACCTTGAAATCCTACGGTAACCATAATAAAGAATCTATCTTTGAATTAAATTTCCTTCAGCCCTGTATTATAATGACATTTTCATTGCCCTAGGCGTCCTATAGGACTCATAACTGAACGTTTTCTTCCAGATTTTAGTAGGATTGTAGGAGCAACATTTCTGGAGGTGTGAGCCTAGTTATGGCACTCATAAATATCAACTATGAATTAGGGTTACGTGGTCTAAGAGCTTGCAGAGGGTCCACAGAAAAAAAAAGTAAAAATGCGCCGAAGCTTTTTCGGCGCAATCGAGTTTTCTGTACAGCATATAATGCTGTACGAAACTCTCGATGTGCTGCAGTGTGAAACTCTCAGCCACGACCGGGCAGCGCTAAGTTGCTCCCCAGATGCGGTCAAGTGAAGGTGGGTCGGCGACGCCTCCGGAATTGGACCCCAGCTGTGCCAGACGCACGATCCATGACTAACCTTGACCTTAAATAAAATAAAAACTACTGAGGATAGAGGGTTGCAATTTGATATGTTTGATGATTGTAGGGTGGATGATCAACGTATCAATTTTGCAGCCCTCTAGCCTCGGTGGTTTTTAAGAGGGAGGATAGAAAAAGTGCGGATGGACAGAGAAAGCCAGCACAAAAGTTTTCCTTTACAGAACACTGAAAAAAGGTACTAAACGGAAAAATTGTGGTCGAGAATTTTAGCAAAATTGAATTGGAAAGATGACGGTTAGGACAACAATAAGGAATGATATTGGAAAAAAATTATTGCAGGAAGGAAAAAGATTACCATAGCCTTTTGTTAAAAATAAGACGGGAAGTGACAGGGAAATAAAAAAAAAAAGTTAAATTATTATATGTTTTAAAAAGATGGAAAATAAAAGTACAATGAATGAGAAGCTGGACAAGATAGGAATAATAACGAGGAGGATGGATAATTACAGTCAATACAAAAGAGCTGTGATATAAGTCCACAAGTAGAGACTAAGATGGAAAATAATGCTTTCACTCTAAGTCTTCTCGAGTCTCATCCTTCCCAATATCAGTCAAGTAATCAAGAATGACTGAGAGCAGCACTCTCCACCTTTTTATATATGCTACAGTTTTATTGGATCTTTCGTAGATAGTGACCCCCAAGGGTTTTCAGCGGTCGTTATCTAGGACTAATATTTCTTGGGGGTCATTATCTTTATGATATTTACAGTCTTTTGTTTATGTTTTAATTTTCTGTAAAATAAAACTATTGTGCCGGCATTGTTTGTCCGTCCGCACTTTCTTCTGTCCGCACCTTTTTCTCTCCGCCGTCAGATCTTAAAATCTACTGAGGCAAGAGGGCTGCAAATCGGTATGTTGATCATCCACCCTCCAGTCATCAAACATACCAAATTTTAGCCCTCTAGCCTCAGTAGTTTTTATTTTATTTAAAGTTAAAGTTAACCATGATCATGCTTCTGGCAACGATATAGGATAGGCCACCAACGGGCGGTGGTTAAAGTTCCACGGGCCTCGGCTCATACAGCATTATACCGAGACTACCGAGAGATAGATCTATTTTCGGTGGCCTTGATTATGCACTGTAAGGGCTGTTCAGAAAACTCGATTGCGCCGAAGAAACTTCGGCGCATATTTTACTTGTTTGCGGTAATCCCCAACAAGCTTGTACTAAACACGTCGCAGTGGTGTGGATACATGCCGGGTTAAAACCCTTTTGGGTCACTATCTAGGAAAGATCCGTTTTATTTTATCTGGCCACTGAGAAAGCACGTCACTGTTCGACTGGATCGTAGA
>NC_089749.1:23662661-23677661 GCF_040412425.1 Macrobrachium rosenbergii
GACATATTTGATGAATTTTTAATATATACTGTATGTATGTATATATATATATATATATATATATATATATATATATATATATATATATATATATATATATATATATATGTATACATACATAAACACATATATATGTGTATATCTATATATTTATATATATATTATATATATATATATATATATATATATATATATATATATATATATATATATATATATATATATATATATATATATATATATATATATATATATATATATACATAACATAAGCAGTAAAATCTAAAACTCCAAAGCGAAGGATTTTGAGGAATTCCCACTCCATCCATTTCCATCCATCCAGGGAGAACAGCTCAATCCTAGGCGCCTGACGTCCTTTGACAGGATATCTGACGCACAAAACATCCCCCGCCAATCTGCTTCCCGCATCCTATAAATATAGGCCTCTGCCTAGGCCTCCTTTCCCTACTTCCGGGAAATTGGAAATTCCACGTCGCATTAGGCCTGGCCGCTGCTGAGCCTCTGCTGACGGGCGCCACCCGAATTTTATTTCAAAGGACGGGGTTGCGTTATGGTATGTTTGTTATGTTATTATGTCATCACTTTGTTATCTCCATCAACACACATTTAGACCTATTGGGTGGGGTAATTTTGATCTACCTGTCTGCCTGTCTGTCTCTCACCCTCTCTTTCTTTGTTTCTTTGTCTGTCTGTCTCTCCTTCTCTCTTTCTTTGTCTGCCTGTCTGTCTGTCTCTCCCCCTCTCTTTCTTTGTCTGTCTGTCTGTCTGTCTCTCCCCCTCTCTTTCTTTGCCTGTCTGTCTGTCTGTCTCTCCCCCTCTCTTTCTTTGTCTGTCTGTCTGTCTCTCCTCCTCTCTTTCTTTGTCTGTCTTTCTGTCTCTCCTCCTCTCTTTCTTTGTCTGTCTGTCTGTCTCTCCTCCTCTCTTACTTTGTCTGTCTGTCTGTCTCTCCCCATCTCTTTCTTTGTCTGTGTGTCTGTCTGTCTCTCCCCCACTCTTTCTTTGTCTGTCTGTATGTCTGTCTCACCCCCTCTCTTTCTTTGTCTGTCTGTCTGTCTCTCCTCCTCTCTTTCTTTGTCTGTCTGTATGTCTGTCTCTCCCCCTCTCTTTCTTTGTCTGTGTGTCTGTCTGTCTCTCCCCCTCTCTTTCTTTGTCTGTGTGTCTGTCTGTCTCTCCCCCTCTCTTTCTTTGTCTGTCTGTCTGTCTCTCCCCCTCTCTTTCTTTGTCTGTCTGTCTGTCTCTCCTCCTCTCTTACTTTGTCTGTCTGTCTGTCTCTCCTCCTCTCTTTCTTTGTCTGTCTAGTCTGTCTGTCTCTCCTCCTCTCTTTCTTTGTCTGTCTGTCTGTCTCTCCTCCTCTCTTTCTTTGTCTGTCTGTCTGTCTCTCCTCCTCTCTTTCTTTGTCTGTCTGTCTGTCTCTCCTCCTCTCTTTCTTTGTCTGTCTGTCTGTCTCTCCTCCTCTCTTTCTTTGTCTGTCTGTCTGTCTGTCTCTCCTCCTCTCTTTCTTTGTCTGTCTGTCTGTCTCTCCTCCTCTCTTTCTTTGTCTGTCTGTCTGTCTCTCCTCCTCTCTTACTTTGTCTGTCTGTCTGTCTCTCCCCATCTCTTTCTTTGTCTGTGTGTCTGTCTGTCTCTCCCCCTCTCTTTCTTTGTCTGTCTGTATGTCTGTCTCTCCCCCTCTCTTTCTTTGTCTGTCTGTCTGTCTGTCTCTCCCCCTCTCTTTCTTTGTCTGTCTGTATGGTTGTCTCTCCCCCTCTCTTTCTTTGTCTGTCTGTCTGTCTCTCCCCATCTCTTTCTTTGTCTGTGTGTCTGTCTGTCTCTCCCCCTCTCTTTCTTTGTCTGTCTGTATGTCTGTCTCTCCTCCTCTCTTTCTTTGTCTGTCTGTCTGTCTCTCCTCCTCTCTTTCTTTGTCTGTCTGTCTGTCTCTCCTCCTCTCTTTCTTTGTCTGCCTGTCTGTCTGTCTCTCCCCCTCTCTTTCTTTGTCTGTCTGTCTGTCTCTCCCCCTCTCTTTCTTTGTCTGTCTGTCTGTCTGTCTCTCCCCCTCTCTTTCTTTGTCTGTCTGTCTGTCTCTCCTCCTCTCTTTCTTTGTCTGTCTGTCTGTCTCTCCTCCTCTCTTTCTTTGTCTGTCTGTCTGTCTCTCCTCCTCTCTTTCTTTGTCTGTGTGTCTGTCTGTCTCTCCCCTCTCTTTTCTTTGTCTGTCTGTCTGTCTGTCTCTCCCCCCTCTCTTTCTTTTTGTCTGTCTGTATGTCTGTCTCTCCCCCTCTCTTTCTTTGTCTGTCTGTCTGTCTCTCCTCCTCTCTTTCTTTGTCTGTCTGTCTGTCTCTCCTCCTCTCTTTCTTTGTCTGTCTGTCTGTCTGTCTCTCCTTCTCTCTTTCTTTGTCTGCCTGTCTGTCTGTCTCTCCCCCTCTCTTTCTTTTCTGTCTGTCTGTCTGTCTCTCCCCCTCTCTTTCTTTGTCTGTCTGTCTGTCTGTCTCTCCCCCTCTCTTTCGTTGTCTGTCTGTCTGTCTCTCCTCCTCTCTTTCTTTGTCTGTCTGTCTGCCTCTCCTCCTCTCTTTCTTTGTCTGTCTGTCTGTCTCTCCTCCTCTCTTTCTTTCTGTCTGTCTGTCTCTCCTCCTCTCTTTCTTTGTCTGTCTGTCTGTCTGTCTCTCCCCCTCTCTTTCTTTGTCTGTGTGTCTGTCTGTCTTTCCCCCTCTCTTTCTTTGTCTGTCTGTATGTCTGTCTCTCCCCATCTCTTTCTTTGTCTGTCTGTCTGTCTCTCCTCCTCTCTTTCTTTGTCTGTCTGTCTGTCTCTCCTCCTCTCTTTCTTTGTCTGTATGTCTGTCTCTCCCCCTCTCTTTCTTTGTCTGTCTGTCTGTCTGTCTCTCCCCCTCTCTTTCTTTGTCTGTCTGTCTGTCTCTCCTCCTCTCTTTCTTTGTCTGTCTGTCTGTCTCTCCTCCTCTCTTTCTTTGGTCTGTCTGTCTGTCTCTCCTCCTCTCTTTCTTTGTCTGTCTGTCTGTCTCTCCTCCTCTCTTTCTTTGTCTGTCTGTCTGTCTCTCCTCCTCTCTTTCTTTGTCTGTCTGTCTCTCCCCCTCTCTTTCTTTGTCTGTCTGTCTCTCCCCCTCTCTTTCTTTGTCTGTCTGTCTCTCCCCCTCTCTTTCTTTGTCTGTCTGTCAATCTGTCTCTCCTCCTCTCTTTCTTTGTCTGTCTGTCTGTCTCTCCTCCTCTCTTTCTTTGTCTGTCTGTCTGTCTCTCCTACTCTCTTTCTTTGTCTGTCTGTCTGTCTCTCCTCCTCTCTTTTCTTTGTCTGTCTGTCTGTCTCTCCTCCTCTCTTTCTTTGTCTGTCTGTCTGTCTCTCCTCCTCTCTTTCTTTGTCTGTCTGTCTGTCTCTCCTCCTCTCTTTCTTTGTCTGTCTGACTGTCTCTCCTCCTCTCTTTCTTTGTCTGTCTGTCTGTCTCTCCTCCTCTTTTCTTTGTCTGTCTGTCTGTCTCTCCTCCTCTCTTTCTTTTGTCTGTCTGTCTGTCTCTTCTCCTCTCTTTCTTTGTCTGTCTGTCTGTCTCTCCTCCCTCTCTTTCTTTTGTCTGTCTGTCTGTCTGTCTCTCCTTCTCTCTTTCTTTGTCTGCCTGTCTGTCTGTCTCTCCCCCTCTCTTTCTTTGTCTGTCTGTCTGTCTCTCCCCTCTCTTTCTTTGTCTGTCTGTCTGTCTGTCTCTCCCCCTCTCTTTCTTTGTCTGTCTGTCTGTCTCTCCTCCTCTCTTTCTTTGTCTGTCTGTCTGTCTCTCCTCCTCTCTTTCTTTGTCTGTCTGTCTGTCTCTCCTCCTCTCTTTCTTTGTCTGTCTGTCTCTCCCCCTCTCTTTCTTTGTCTGTCTGTCTGTCTGTCTCTCCCCCTCTCTTTCTTTGTCTGTCTGTATGTCTGTCTCTCCCCCTCTCTTTCTTTGTCTGTCTGTCTGTCTGTCAATCTGTCTCTCCTCCTCTCTTTCTTTGTCTGTCTGTCTGTCTCTCCTCCTCTCTTTCTTTGTCTGTCTGTCTGTCTCTCCTCCTCTCTTTCTTTGTCTGTCTGTCTGTCTCTCCTCCTCTCTTTCTTTGTCTGTCTGTCTGTCTCTCTCCTCTCTTTCTTTGTCTGTCTGTCTGTCTCTCCTCCTCTCTTTCTTTGTCTGTATGTCTGTCTCTCTCCTCCTCTCTTTCTTTGTCTGTCTGTCTGTCTCTCCTCCTCTCTTTCTTTGTCTGTCTGTCTGTCTCTCCTCCTCTCTTTCTTTCTGTCTGTCTGTCTCTCCTCCTCTCTTTTTTTGTCTGTCTGTCTGTCTCTCCCCCTCTCTTTCTTTGTCTGTCTGTCTGTCTCGCCTCCTCTCTTTCTTTGTTTGTCTGTCGATCTCTCTCCTCTCTTTCTTTGTCTGTCTGTCTGTCTGTCAATCTGTCTCTCCTCCTCTCTTTCTTTGTCTGTCTGTCTGTCTCTCCTTCTCTCTTTCTTTGTCTGTCTGTCTCTCCTCCTCTCTTTCTTTGTCTGCCTGTCTGTCTGTCTGTCTCTCCTCCTCTCTTTCTTTATCTGTCTGTCTGTCCGTCTCTCCTCCTCTCTTTCTTTGTCTATCTGTCTGTCCGTCTCTCCTCCTCTCTTTCTTTGTCTGTCTGTCTCTCCCCCTCTCTGTCTTTGTCTGTCTGTCTCTCCTCCTCTCTTTCTTTGTCTGCCTGTCTGTCTGTCTGTCCGTCTCTCCTCCTCTCTTTCTTTGTCTGTCTGTCTGTCCGTCTCTCCTCCTCTCTTTCTTTGTCTGTCTGTCTGTCTCTCCTCCTCTCTTTCTTTGTCTGTCTGTCTGTCTCTCCTCCTCTCTTTCTTTCTGTCTGTCTGTCTCTCCCCTCTCGATCTATCTGGCTGTCTGTTTGTCTGCCAGTCTCTATGGGTAACATACCTTTTTATCAGCCATGTTCTTTTCGTGCATTATAGGGGGCGGCTACTGAAGGAGTTTCTTCACCTGTTCTAAGCAAGTTTTTCCCAGATGAGGTTGCTAGACCCATGTCGTTCTCCGCCTTAATCGATTCTCACATCAGTTAACTCACTCCCGGGCACATCACCAAATTGTACAGGTAAACAGGGCGCAAATGGGATTTATCAAACTGGACTAAAGTGTTATTGTCCACGTGCGAATCGAAACCTGTTCTCGTTGGCGAGTCAAGAGTCAAAACTACCCGACGAGTTAAACCCATAAGATTATCATTATTATTCACCAACGCTAGGAAAAAAATTATTCAGATATTGATTGCAGGGGATCTTCTCTCCGTTCTTCTTTTTGCCTGTTTGATTTATAGAAACGTTTCGACATCGCACACACACACACACACACAAAATAATATATATATATATATATATATATATATATATATATATATATATATATATATATATATATATATATATACAGTATATACATATATACATACATATATAACACCCTCTGTTCTCCATTTCTTTGATATACAAGAACATTTTTTCGTCATCATAACATATATATATATATATATATATATATTATATATATATATATATATATATATATATATATATATATATATATATATATATATATATATATATATATATATATATATATATATATATATATTCTATTAAAACAGAATTCTATCTAATAAAAGCGAGCCCATAAAGGCACCAAAAGCATAAATTTACAGCGTTATACTTCGAAGACAACTGTCTTCCTCATCGGACAGGTAATGGATTACGAGGTAGAGAACAATGCTATTTACACAGTTGAAAGCATGTTCCAGAAGTCGGTTGCTATGTCAATTCCTTTTGACAGCTTCTTCTATATCTTCTTAACTGCTGGTTGGAGGAAGATTTTATCAATCAGATCTGAATCCCAGGCTCCTTTTGAGAGGTTCATCGTATTTCTTTGTTTAATCAGTGCTGATTCTAACATCTGGATTTTGAACTGACAATTGCTGCTGTAAATTATACTTGACATATTCCAATTTATTCGATGATTATGGCCAACAGTGGTTAATTGCCTTTTGGCGTATATACATACACACACACACACGTGCACACAAACACACACACACACACACACACACATATATATATATATATATATGTATATATATATATATATATATATATATATATATATATATATATATATATATATATATATATATATATATACAACAAAAGTTTTGGAGTCGTCTAAAATGTATATTTCATGTCAGAACTTAATACGTTTTCAATACGTTTAATGCCGTTCGACATCTGATATAGCTGATAAAAAATAAATTCTGAATAGTATGTTTCATAATGAAGTTTTCTAAATAGCGATACCTAAGCCATTCAAAGTACATATGGACACAAGATTAATTTGAAATGGCGTTTATTTTTTCGTAAGTAATCTTGGCATCATATATTATCTTAGCATCCATATATTATCTCTCAAGATTGGGATATTTTAAACTCGTTATTAAAGGGCGCAGGCAGACTGGGTTTTCGACAGGATAACTCGTGTTCAAAATGGCTATGCAACCACACAAAAGAAATAAAGAGAGAATCAGTTTCGAGGCATTTCATCTCCAAGCACTAAACGTCTTAATTACAGAAGTATGAAATTCTGTGCTGATGGTCTTCCCAGTATCATGGATTAATGGACAGTGTGAAAGGTCGTAGAATTAATATCTTAGGTTGTGGTGGGGGGCGGGGCGTAACCCTGCAAACTGTAATGCACAGCTGCAGATTCTATATAAAAAGTTGCATGTGTTGACTAATTTGCAACTGTCTAGGTGCACCTGTCATGGAGGGAAGGGCAAGATGTACACACAAACATAAACTTTCTATGTATATATGTACATGTGTATAACTGAAAAAAATTCACACACACACATATATATATGTATGTGTGTTTACATATACTTATATATATATGTGTGTGTGTTTATGTATAAACACTTTTGTGTGGGTGCGTGTACAGACAAATACATTGCCACTAAAACAGAAAAGTTTTCAATCCCCTCCATTCAGATGTTTTCCATGCTGGCCAAGTTAATGTTCCCCTAAATTCGTTTAATGGCTGGCTCGCTTGATTGCCGTGACGTTCCCCGGAGTTACAAAAGGGGAAGTAAAAAGCCTCGGGCCATAACGACTGTAAAAGGCAAGAGTTTCTTCACTCGCGCAATCCATCGGCCTCACGCTGTGGGACTCAGATTCCTGGTGGAGGCGGGCGGAAGAAGGTTTTGGAGACCTTTGTCAAAACTGTTTTAACTTTTTTTTTCGGGTAACGAGTAACTTATGATGCTGATTGTGTGTGTTTGTATAAGTGAATGTGTATGAGAGAGAGAGAGAGAGAGAGAGAGAGAGAGAGAGAGAGAGAGAGAGAGAGAGAGAGAGAGAGAGGACTTTCAAGGTTTGGCTGGCGCTTTTCTCTATTAGCATTCTGGATTCTGTTATTGCTTGCGGGATTTTCTATTCGTCATGTAACACAACGTCTGTTTCCAGATATGTATGTGTCTGCATGTGCATGTTTGCATGTATCCGCGCATGTTCGCACGCAAGAGAGAGAGAGAGAGAGAGAGAGAGAGAGAGAGAGAGAGAGAGAGAGAGAGAGAGAGAGAGAGAGAGAGAGACGTACAAAATTGTTATTTGATTTGGGCAGGTTGTCCGATGTTCGACTAATCCAGGAGATTGGTGTTTTGAACTGCTAAGCGCTGGATCAAGATTCCTCTGTGATTTTGTTTTTTTATATTTATATTTTTGGGACACCTGGAAACAAGACTCATGGATGCCATCTAACACCAGCAATAATAATTCCACGCTTTCCCATTTACATTATTCATAACTTGCCAGATTTTGTCCGACATATCCTGCCAAACGGATTAAATAGCATTTATATGTAATTTTGTATTTATTGATTTTACTTTATCTGTAATGTATTCCACTTCCTCTCCTCTCTCTCTCTCTCTCTCTCTCTCTCTCTCTCTCTCTCTCTCTCTCTCTCTCTCTCTCTCTCTCTCTCTCTCTCTTTTTATTTTTGTGGACATTCTGTCCTGGAAATTTATGTTACCGATTTAAGTGGCTGGCATTCAGATTTGTTCCAGATTAATATTAGCTACTGTGAACAAAAATAACTCCAATATTATTATCACAACATTATGGCCAATGCAACTGATAGTTAAATTCACAGCAAGTCTGCCAAAGTTAATGAAAACCTGAAGAAACTTGATATATAACTCACATATTTTGAATAACAAATTTGGCATAAACAATTATTGGGATTGCACGGCTTAATAATAATAATAATAATAATAATAATAATAATAATAATAATAATAATAATAATAATAATAATAATAATAACCGTCTGTAATACTAAAAAAAGTAAAGAATTCCAGTACTTTTGGTTGTTCCTGCCAGTGAGGCATGGAAACTTCTGCTCATTAAAAGTTTGGAATTCTGCCTGGTAATTTTGAGAGACAAAAATGTGTGACAACTTTGTCAGTTCCGAAAACTGAACCATAAAGCCGTTACAAGTTTTAGGATACTTCCGCTTCTCTTTAGAGACAACAACAATACTCCATTTACGGATGTTGATCAAAACAAATGTCTAGTTTTATAACATGAGAGGGTTATTATTAGTTATGTTATCTATAGTTATCTCTTTATGAAAATACCAAAGATATATCCTTTGGAGACTTGACTTCAGACGAAACCTCAGGGTTAATTTAATATTTGAGAGTCAAGAATCGGTGGATTGGTTAAAGTACATAATAATAATACACACACAATAATAATAATAATAATAATAATAATAATAATAATAATAATAATAATAATAATACCCCAATCCAGACTGTAAGGATTGTACCTGGGGACATCAGGATGGAGTATGGAATAGGAAAATGCGCCTTGGTCAACATACGAAAAGGCAAAGTAAAAAGGACTGAAGAAATAAAGCTACCAGACGGGAAAAGCATCAAACACATAGATGAGACAGGATACAAATACCTGGGAATAATAGAAGGAGAGGATATAAAACACCAAGAGATGAAGAACACGATCAGGAAAGAATACATGCAGAGATGTAAGGCGATACTCAAGTCAAAACTCAACGCCGAAAACATGATGAAAGCCATAAACACATGGGCAGTACCAGTAAAATCAGATACAGCGCAGGAGTAGTAGAATGGACGAAGGCTGAACTCCCCAGCATAGACAAGAAAACTAGAAAACACATGACAATACACAAAGCACTACACCCAAGAGCAAATACAGACAAATTATACATAACACGAAAGGAAGCGGGGAGAGGGCTACTAAGCATAGAGGACTGCGTCAACATCGAGAGCAGA
Source organism: Macrobrachium rosenbergii (assembly GCF_040412425.1). Classification (NCBI taxonomy): domain Eukaryota; kingdom Metazoa; phylum Arthropoda; class Malacostraca; order Decapoda; family Palaemonidae; genus Macrobrachium; species Macrobrachium rosenbergii. The sequence continues at coordinate 23,671,986 of NC_089749.1, forward strand.
GCACTGGGACAATACCTGAAAACCAGTGAAGACGAGTGGCTAAGGAGTGCATGGGAAGAAGGACTGATAAAAGTAGACGAAGACCCAGAAATATACAGAGGCAGGAGAATGAAAAACAGACCAGAGGTATGGCACAACAAACCAATGCACGGACAGTACATGAGACATACTGAAGAACTGGCCAACAATGAAACATGGCAATGGCTACAGAGGGGAGAACTCAAGAAGAAAACAGAAGGAATGCTAACAGCGGCACAAGATGAGGCCCTAAGAACCAGATATGCCCAAAGAACAATAAATGGAAATAACATCTCACCCATATGCAGGAAGTGCAATATGAAAGACGAGACCATAAACCACATAGCAAGTGAATGACCGGCGCTTGCACAGAACCAGTACAAAAAGAGGCATGATTTAGTAGCAAAAGCCCTCCACTGGAGCCTGTGCAAGAAACACCAGCTAGCTTACACTAACAAGTGGTACGAACAGAAAACGATCAGGCAAATATCCTCTGGAACTATGGTATCAGAACAGATAGGGTGATACATGCCAATAGACCAGGCGTGAAACTGATTGACAAAATCTAGAAGAAAGCATCACTCATTGATGTTGCAATACCATAGGACACCAGAACAGATGAGAAAGAAAGGGAAAAAATTGATAAGTATCAAGACCTGAAAATTGAAATGAGAAGGGTATGGAATATGCCAGTGGAACAATAAGCACGATCCCATGGTGCCTGAGAAGGAATCGGGAAAAACTAGATGCGAAGTAGCTCCAGGACTCATGCAGAAAAGTGTGCTACTAGAAACAGCGCACACAGTGAGAAAAGTGATTGACTACTAAAGAGGCAGGATGCAACCCGGAACCCAACACACTATAAAAACCACCCAGTCGAATAGGATGACTGTGATGGACCAAGAAAAGAAAAAAAATAATAATAAGGAAGGAGACCTTCTCTTGATTGTAGTAGCGTTAAATATGATAACTGTTTCTATGGCAATTAATTTTCAAAGAGTTCTCTATGCGCATTGAAAGCTTCTTTTAATCAGCGTGAAGTTGGTATATATGTAAAGAACATCCCCACTTGACCATAGAAAACCTAATTGACAAGTTATAAGACGGATAATGAAGACTCTATATAAATTGAAGGTCTTATTAACAACTTTTAAATTCAATAATAATAATAATAATAATAATAATAATAATAATAATCAACTGAAGAAAATGCCCAACTGGAAAGCCCCAGGTCCCGATGAAGTCCAAGGGACTTCAAGGCCCTACACTCATGCTCAGCAGAACAACCCCAGCATTGTATCACAAACCACAATGTGGCCAAATGGATGACTGCAGGGAGAACATCCTTAGTACGGAAAGACAAGAACACGGGAAATATAGCAAGCAACTACAGGCCTAACACCTGCCTACCAATAATGTGGAAGTTACTAACAGGTACCAACCTAAGCATGGATTGACTGCAAGAAAGCCTGCAGCATGAAACAGCACATGTGCTTAATAGAATACCTGAAAATATATGGAGTAGAGGAAAACCCCATCAGCTTCCTACAAAATACAATAGCAAACTGGAATACAGTACTTACAAGCTCTGGGATAAGACTAGCAGAGGTTAACATCAGGAGAGGAATCTTTCAAGGCGACTCACTGTCCCCACTACTCTTCGTAGTAGCCGTGATTCTCATGACAAAAGTACTGAAGAAGATGGATGCTGGGTACCAACTCAAGAAAGGAGGCAACAGAATTAACCATCTGATGTTCATGGACGACATCAAGCTCTATGGTAAGAGGATCAAGGCAACATATACCCTAGTCTAGACTGAAGATTGTATCTGAGGACATCAGGATGGGGTTTGGAATAGAAAAATGTACCTTGGTCAACATACAAAAAGCAAAGTGACAGGGACTGAGGGGATAAAGCTACCTGACGGGAATAGCATCAAATAATAAATAAGTATACCTTAGTTTGACCAGACCACTGAGCTGATTAACAGGTCTCCTAGGGCTGGCCCGAAGGATTAGACTTATTTTACGCGTCTAAGAACCAATTGGTTACTTAGCAACGGGACTTACAGCTTACTGTGGAATCCGAACCACATTATAGCGAGAAATGAATTTCTATCACCAGAAATAAATTCCTCTAACTCTTCATCAGCCGGCGGCGGGAATTGAACTCCGGCCCATCGAATGACAGTCTGAAGCTCAACCGACTCGGCTAACAAAGGGCTTAGCATCAAATACATACATGAGATGGGAATAATAGAAGGAGAGGATATAAACACCTAGACATGAAGGATACGATCAGGAAAGAATGCACGCAGAGACGTAAGGCGATACACAAGTCAAAACACAACGCTGGAAACATGACGAAAGCCATAAACACATGGGCAGTACCAGTAATCAGATACAGCGAGGGGGTTAGCAGAGTAGACGAAAGCTGGCCGCTGCAGCATAGACCAGAAAATTAGGAAGCACATAACAATACACAAAGCACTACACTCAAGAGCAAATACAAACAGACTATACATAACGCGAAAGGAAGGAGGGAGAAGTCTACTACGCACTGAGGACTATGTCAACATCGTTAGCAGAGCACTGGGGCAATACCTGAAAACCACAGAAGATGAGTGGCTAAAGAGTGCATGGGAAGAAGGACTGATAAAAGTAGACGAAGACCTAGAAATATACAGAGACAGGAAAATGAAAAACAGAACAGAGGAATGGCTTAACAAACCAATGCACGGACTGTACACGAGACAAACTAAAGAACTGGCCAACAATGAAACATGGCAATGGCTACATAGGGGAGACCTCAAGAAGGAAACAGATGGAATGCTAACAGCGGCTCAAGATCAGGCCCTAAGAACCAGATATGTCAAAAGAACAATAGATGGAACTAACATCTCACCCATATGCAGGAAATGCAACATGAAAGATGAGACCATAAACCACTAGAAAGCAAACGTCTGGCGCTTGTACAAAAACAGTACAAAAAGAGGCATGATTCAGTAGCAAAAGCCCTCCACTGGAGTCTCTGCAAGAAACACCAGCTAGCTTGCAGTAATAAGTGATACGAACACCAATCTGAGGGAGTGATAGAAAACGATCAGGCAAAGATCCTCTGGGACTATCGTATTAGAACAGGTAGGGTGATACGTGCCAATAGACCAGACTTGACACTGATTGACAGTATCAAGAAGAAAGTATCACTCATTGATGTCGCAGTACCATGGGACACAAGAGTAGATGAGAAATAAAGGAAAAAACTGGTAGGTATCAAGACCTGAAAATCGAAATAAGAAGGATATGGGATATGCCAGTCGAAATTGTACCCATAATCATAGGAACACTACGCAAGATCCCAAGATCCCTGAAAAGGAACCTGGAAAAACTAGATGCCGAAGTAGCTGCAGGACTCATGCAGAAGAGTGTGCTATTAGAAACAACGCACAAAGTGAGAAAAGTGATGGACTCCTAAGGAGGCAGGATGCAGCCGGGGACCCCACACTATAAATACCATCCAGTTGAATAGGATGACTTAAATAAAAAAAAATAGTTAAGACATGCTCAAAACTTTCAATATATTCTCAACTTTATTACATTTATATATATAAAAACCATAGGTTTGGTGCTGAATGAAAGTATATAAAACTAAAAGAACATCCAGTTAAAAACAAAATGCATACTAGAAGCGGACCATCCCCCAGTGCAGAAGAATAAATTACGATGAAGTGTCACAGCCCTGGGTCTCGTAATATGGAAAACAGTGGGGCAATTTGCATAATAACAATTAAACCAGTTAGTTTGTGGTATAATTAAACAATTCAATGGAATTTTAGCCAACTATCCCATGAATGAGGAAGGCTCATGCCACACACGCTGCATAAATTGGAATGAGAATTGAGAGGAGGCGTTCGGTGGGAATAAAAGGAGCCATCTAATTGTGATGCTCATATAACACAATTCTATAGTTTATTTGCATTTGATATGAAAATCCCCTGAATGCTCACAAAACATATCTTATACTCCTTGTTGTAGTATGGGTTATGTAGGTCAGCTGAATTACCCACAATGATGATACACTATATATATATATATATATATATATATATATATATATATTACTATATATATATATATATATATATATATATATATATATATATATATATATATATATATATATATATATAAATTTGTGTGTGTGTGTGGGTATTCTAACGAAAAACTCTTACAAAATATTTATTTCATTCCAAGGAAAAATCTAGAAGATAAACTTGATCTCGCAAAATAATCGACAGAATCCTAACACGCTAGATAAAACATTGCCTCAGCCCATCCTTGGGCCATTTAAAAAAAATTCATTCTTATAATCAAAACACGTCCAACGTAGTCCAAAACTGCTAAAACTCATACGCCCGAGGTTGAAGTATCTCGTGAAAAACACTCACGCTATGCAAACATCCTAAATATACCTCGGTTCCTTGAACTTTCAAAGTCTCGAAGACAGAATCGAGCTTAAATATCTGATTGTTTGAGGAGAACCAGGACTGGAAAGTTTTGACGACCTTTTTCAGTTATTTCAGGAGGTCGTTATGTACACATTGTTGAGGTAAAGTTCCTAAGAATCAGAGGCTAAAAATACTCCTGATTTTCTGAGAGAGAGAGAGAGAGAGAGAGAGAGAGAGAGAGAGAGAGAGAGAGAGAGAGAGAGAGAGAGAGTTAAGTTGGCATAAGTTTAACCAGACCACTCAGCTGATTAACAGCTATCCTAGGGCTGGCCTGGAAGGATTAGACTTATTTTACATGGCTAAGAACCACCCCTCAGCAACGGGACCTACAGCTTATTGTAGGAATCCGGAACTGCATTATACCGGAGAAATGAATTTATCACAAGAAATATATTCCTCTAATTCTTCACTGGCCGCCCGGAGAGTTCAGAACAGGCCCAGCAGAGTGCAGCGAGTAAGACATCGACCCATCCAACGAGGAACTAGGAGAGAGAGAGAGAGAGAGAGAGAGAGAGAGAGAGAGAGAGAGAGAGAGAGAAAGAGAGAGAGAGAGAATGTGGCATACAGGTTTTAGCGGCGAGAGAAACAAGGTAATGAGAGACAGAAAAACAAAATTACATTAAGGGAAAAACAATAAAATAGGAACAAGCAATCACATATGAATATTGGAATGGAAATGGAACATAGTTCAAAGAGAAAGAGGCACCTGACCACGCTTTCATATTATGTAGCTCATCTCTGAAGCCATGTTTCTGCATCAGGTCAGAATTTTTATTAGGCTTATTCTCTATTATGAGGTTGGCACCATTGCCAAACAATTATTCCCGAAAGCTGATAAATACTAACGCTAAACATACGGGGTCACCATGGAGAAGTGGCTATGACCACTGGCTATGATATTTGACTTATCAGTGAGAGGAGGTTTCGATTCGCAAGAGAGCAATGGCACTTCAGCCAGGTTTGTTAAGTCACCCGCCCCAACTTTTTTTGCCACAGTTTATCTGAGTAGTTATAGTTATTCATCTGGAAGTGAGTCAATTTGTCCCTGTTTTGACGAACTGGCGTACCATTTGTTTCAATTGTTTTGAGTTTTCCAGTCAAAATGACTCAGTTTTTGATACTCTATAACATGAAAAAACTCCAGATGTCT
>NC_089749.1:23687661-23695161 GCF_040412425.1 Macrobrachium rosenbergii
TTATCATAAGGCATTGCAATCTTAGTAGAGACATATAACATAATTTTTTTTTATTACCATATTGCTCTTGAAAATTAACTTATTTTCTAAGCTTTTTATCCTTCTTTTCTGTGACAATACCATTAATAGTGGAAATAACTGTGTGTATATATATATATATATATATATATATATATATATATATATATATATATATATATAAATATATATATATATATATATATATATATATATATATATATATATATATATATATATATATATATATATATATATATATATATATATATATCAGAAAGTTAAGAACGCATTTAATATTCATTATTTACTCGAAGTAATATATTATATATACGAAGGCTGATCTTTAGTTGATAATGCTCATCTTGTGGGGATTGACCAGTGACGGATGGAATCAGGATCAGTGACACACCAACCAGTCGGCCTCTCTTGTGGCCGACTGGTTAGTGTGTCACTGTAGTCCTGATTCTCCGTCCGTCGCTGGTTCGATCCCACGGGACGGTAGACTTATTATCAACTAAAAATTCCCTTCGGTAACATATATGAAAATATATTACTCTGAGGTAGAGTGAATTGGATATTAAAGGACGTTTGTAGCTTTGATTGTATATGAATCACGGTGATGTGATAAAATAGTCATATATATATATATATATATATATATATATATACATATATATATATATATATATATATATATATATATATATATATATATATATATATATATATATATATATATATATATATATATATATATATATATATATATATATGAATCCCACAGGAAAAAAGACAGGCAGAAGTTCAGTACTAAGCGCTTTCACGTTTATTGATTCATCGTCGGGGCAATGAATGAGACACAAACATAAAGAAGGTTACAAAGTAAAACAAAAAAGAACAAGAATAACAGATGGTCAGTTGTCAAAGGGTAATAAACAGAAAGTTAATCCAGGATAATCCGGGATCGAGCTGTCACAAACTGGACCTAAGACCCAACAAAAAGAAATACTAAAGTTTAGGCTTCGTGATTAAAATCAGAATAACAACATCTGTGGTGGTCATTAATCAGGATAATAACATCTGTAGCGATCATGGATCAGAATAATATCTGTGGTGGTCATTAGTCAGGATAATAATATCTGTGGTGGTTATTAATTACGATAATAACATCTCTGGTTGTCACTGATCTGTGTAATAATATATGTAGTGGTCATTAATCAGGATAATAACATCTGTGGTGTTCATTAATCACGATAATACAGTAACATCTGTGGTAGTCATTAATCAGGATAATAACATCTGTGGTGGTAATCAGTCAGGATAATAACATCTGTGGGAGTCTTTAATCAGATAATAACATCTGTGGTGGTAATCAGCCAGGATAAAAACATCTGTGGGAGTCTTTAATCAGGATAATAACATCTGTGGTGGTCATTAATTAGGATAATAACATCTGTGGTGGTCATTAATCGAGATGATAACAGCTGTGGTGGTCATTAATCAGGTTAATAATAACCATTTGCCCTGCTGAGGCAACCAAGTTGCTTGCATGCCAGGAGCGTTGATAATCGAAGGAACCATTCATTCATTCATTCATTCACTCATTCATTCATACAATCCAATTCCAGTGAAGGAAAGCGCAGTGAAGGTGCATAGCAGAATATTCCTCTCGTACGAACCGCTTCTCTTGAAAATCAGCTCAGCCTCACTCCGCGAAAGTTATGACCTTTCGTTGTTTATGCAAATATTCTCGTTCACCTTAAGAGCATTATTTAGGAAGAGTACGATTTACCCGGAAGCTGAAAAGAGGATTACGCTGAAAGCTGGCGGGAAATGAAGACAGTCTTCCTTTGAAGACCTGTACAGAAAATGAGAAGAATGGAATCGCCTAACATCTGCTCTTTCCCAAACCCCCATGGGAACTTGTAAAGTTTGAAGGGAACTTCTGTCCTCCACAAGCATAGGAAGGCGTTGACGATGGCGCAAATTGGTGAGATTTAGCACACGACAGAATTGCTCTAATCTGGGAGATTAAGTTCGCGACTGAACGGCAACAAATATATTGAATAAGTTCTTTGCGGGCTCATGACAAATAAGGGGATTAACGTATTCTACAGTGATGAAAAACAACATCATAAAAACACATCTTACTATACTCCATACACAGGAGCACAGTTGTCATTCACAATGTTAAATATAATTAAACATATACAAAAACACTAAAGAGAAAATCTATTTCAAGCCCTGAAAAAATCTCATTATTATTATTATTATTATTATTATTATTATTATTATTATTATTATTATTATTATTATTATTAAAAAGATAGCGATATAAGATGGGATTCAAACATTAAGTTTAGACCACAGGGACGTTACGTACCTTCCGGAAGGTCGACCAAGGAACCTTCATTCTACAAAAACATATAAGGGCTGGTGATGAGAGAGGCTGGTGCCAGGTTGGTCGAAGGCAATTTTAATTGAGTGTTTTGTATAATATTGTTATTACACACAAAGAAAAAATAAATATGGATGTGCAATGCGTTTTAGTTTTCTGTAAAAGAAACCTGTTGAGATGGCTTTGTCTTTCCGTCCGCACTTTTTCTGTCCGCCCTCAGATCTTAAAAATTTTAATATTGAGGTTAGAGGCCTGCATATTGGTATGTTGATCATCCACCCTCCAATCATCAAACATGCCAAATTGGAGCCCTCTAGCCTCAGTACTTTTTATTTGATTTAATGTGAAAGTCTGCCATGATCGTGCGTCTGGCAACGCTATAGGACAGGCCACCACCTGGCCGTGGCTGAAAATTTCATACAGCATTACACCGAGACCACCGAAAGATAGGTCTATTTTCGGTGGCCTTGATTATACGCTGTACAGAAAACTCGATTGCGCCGAAGAAATTTCGGCGCATTTTTTACCTGTTTTATTTAAGGTTGAGGTTAGCCACAGATCGTGCGTCAGGCACCGCTAGCTAGAGGTGCCAGCCGCCGATGCATCTTCACTTGACCGCATCTGGGGAGCAACTGAGAGCTGCCCTCTCGTGGCTGAGAGTTTCATACTGCAGCACATCGAGAGTTCCATACAGCATTATACGCTGTACAGAAAACTCGATTGTGCGGAAGAAACTTCGGTGCATTTTTTACTCGTTTTCACTATGCATCACGTTGTTAGACATTTCAAACAGAATATGACAACACATCGTGGTACAGTACAAATCAGCAAACAAATATCAAATTACAGGCATTACCAAGAAAATATAAAACATCGGTACATAAAGCAACCATTGCATTTGGACATTAAACTTTCAGAGATATTCATAATACAAAATGTGTAAAAACCAGACAATGACCTGAAATACTGACTGTATCGAATTGCCCGCCAGGGATTCAAAAACCTGAGACTTACTCATTCAGACTTTGAAGAACTATTACTTTGACATTTCTCCTTATCAGCAGAATCTCTCGCTTCCCGTCTTCCTACTCTATCGAAGCTTTATCTAAAATGAAAATCCATAGAAAGGACGGAAGCCCAAAAGTATTCCCGAGAGAACTCGAAGAAATTATTGTTTGTTCTTCACCCTGCCTTTTCTTTACATATGTGTGTGCGTCTCTCTCTCTCTCTCTCTCTCTCTCTCTCTCTCTCTCTCTCTCTATCCCGTATCCCGCAGAATAGTTTAGAAGCTCGCGATCTAAAGTAGTTAAGACTTGCAATACAGACCTCTTGAACGATGTACTCGAAGTCGGGGCAGAGTTATCGTTTTGTGGAGTTATTCCATTGAATACCTGAGTTCCAGTAAGCTTCCCGTCTGCAACTTCGTTTGAATATCTAACAAACTTTAAAGGAGATCCTAGAATCTCAGGTAATACGATTCCTAGAATAGCTATTTATAAATTTAAGTAGGAGGGTCCTGTTAAAATACGCAAGTTTTACTTTGAACTTGCTGTGATTCTCGGATAAATCTTAGACAGCTGTTTAGTTTTGGAAGTCAGCAGCAACAGTGGTGGCAGTAGTTGTAGTAGCAGTAGTAGGTATAAGCATTTGCCTTTGTAAAGGCTCATCACAGAGCTCCAAACAGACACCAGATGTGACATCATCATCCCAACATGATTCTTGGCAATGGTATCGCTTTGAATAACTGACGAGGTATAGCTGTTTGACTTTCCCTCTTGAGGAGTTGTTGTTCTGAGGAGAACAAAGCCATTGTTCTCCTGCCGAGGAAGACGTTGTTCCCCAAGAAACAACAGGCCTTTCACCTACGTAAGTCGTCCTCGAAGCGATTACAGGAAAACCTTGTTAGATAGATATTTCTTCCAATCCATCTACCAAGAATCTGTGATATTGCGCCATCCAGATAGTGATTGGTTATTGGTTTCTTGAATTATAGTAAGGAAAATGCGCAACTTAGAATTTGTTTTAGATAAGCGGAAGTTTATTATATCAGAGAAAGATTGTCAGCACATACATGTGTATGGGAGTAGTGGGATTCCAGAGGTTTACTGTACATAAATTGGTTAATTTGTAATCTGATATAACAACTATTTTTGCTCCACGTGTCAACCTCATAATAGAGATTAAGCCTAATCAAAATTCTGACCTGAGGCAGAAACGTGGCTTCATAGATGAGGTCCGTATATGAACGTGACATAAGATAAATATTTGATTATGATAAGTCTCTACATTGGAATCTGGTTCATTGAAACTGAGAAGTTATTTCATAACACTGAGGTATATTCTAATCCTCTCTAGTCATGCATATTTTACTCCCTTCTCTCTTGGTAAATTAAGTTTTTTTTTTTTCATCTCCAAGTAAGTTGGACGTACCAGTTACTCTAGTCACTGACATTGACGAGGTATTTTGCATCACTCTAACATATTTTACAGAATGATAAGATTTTTTTTATTGAAAGCAGTGAATTAGTGGGAAGATGGCGGTCATAACAACAGTTTCGTAAATAGCATTAAACTACTACCGTGACATGTATTTAAATTAACATTAAACTATTTTGAAAAGAGAAACATGCTGATATTGTTTTCTCTTTTTAATTGGAGTCTTTTGAAATGTAGTTTTTGAAAGGAAGTTTATCGTCACTGATGAACATCGATGTCTCATCAACTGTATTTTTTTGTGTTATAAAATTCAAGATAATCGAAAAATATTAATTTCTCATCAACTTGCATTTTTTTGTTTGGTGCTAAATTAAATTTGACAAAACTTCCTGCAAAATGGATTTATTTATTTTAAATAAGTGAAAGCATTATCCCATTATATGGTGACTTACTATTTATTCTAGGATAAATATACCAAAGGTCCGGTGAAGTAAAATTAAATTATTTCGAAAATAAGGAATCATTATATGGCTCCCGACAATTGCCTTATTTTTTCCACGAAAATGAACGTGGCTTCTTCTTTTGCCTGCAAAATTTATTTTTACAACATCAAACTGTCCAGTCCTTCTTTTTTTTTTCATCCATATAAAATACTTTCTTTATTAAGGCATCTTGAGTCACGTCTTTTAGTTCTCGAGTATAATGAACTTTTCCGGTCATCAAGACTAATGTCTTCATTTGCGGTCCAGTAATCAAAGAAAAAATTATTACTGAAAATAGGAATGATCTTGAATTCAAAGTATAAATAAGACGAAAGTAAGTGGGTAAGAGAGAAGATAAATGGTATACAAAAGAAAAAGAAATTACAAGAATTTTGAATGATATAGTAACACTGGAGCACAGGCAGAATAAACGGCAAAATATGGATGACCTACAAAATGAAAATAAAAGATGACGTCACCTGTTTTCTTCCGGTCTGGGCTAGAAAAGGCATTAAATGACCTGTCCCAAAATATCAGAAAAAAAGGGACTACTCTTATTTATATTCATATTTATTCTTATTTTAGTGGAGTCATATAAAGAGTATAGGGAGGATGGCATAGGGGGAAGGGGTGGGGGGGTGGGATAAGACTAGAGGGGGGCGGGGCAGTGAAAAACACGCCAGGAAAGACAGTGAAAAACCCAACCTTTTTTTTTTTTCAGGGTTCTTTACGCAATACTTTTGAGTTTCCATCCGACCTATGGACTTTCATTTTTGATAAAGTTTCGATACAGTAGCAAGACGGGAGGCGAGAGATTATGCTGATAAGGAGAAATGCCAAAGAAGTAGTCCTTCAAAGTTTAAATGAGTGTGTCTCAAGTTTTTGAATTCCTGATGGGTTGTTTGATACAGTCAGTTTTCCAGGTCACTCAGGTTTTTGATACCTGTAATTCGATACTCGATTCGTATCTTGTATCACGACGTGTTTTTATATTTTGTTTAGAATTCCAAAAAAATATTGATTAATAATAAAATATGGTGCTAAAAAATGCAGTGTTTATCTACATATATTTTTTACCGTGTGCGTAATAACAATAGTCTTCGGGAATAAACCCTAATTTAAAATCAGCGTCGTCCAGCGCGGAACCAACCTCTCTCAATACTGTTCTATGATCGGGACTTGCTGTCTCGATCCCCTCTCTTATCAACGCCTTGTCTGACAGTGATAATAATAATAATCTTGATAGTGTCATTTTTTCAGGTTTTAAATAGATTTCCAAGCCCTTCGTTGGCTGAGTCGGTTGAGCTTCGGAATGTCACTCGATGGGCCGGAGTTCAATTCTCCTGGCCGGCTGATGAAGAGTTAGAGGAATTTATTTCCGGTGACAGAAATTCATTTCTCGCTATAATGTGGTTCGGATTCCACAATAAGCTGTAAGTCCCGTTGCTAAGTAACCAATTGGTTCTTATCCACGTAAATAAGTCTAATCCTTCGGGCCAGCCCTAGGAGAGCTGTTAATCAGCTCAGTGGTCTGGTAAAACTAAGGTATACTTAACCTAAATAGATTTCCTGCTTATTGTTTTTATATTATATTGAATTATATACAAATAATTCCAGCGTACTGAAAAATAGAAATTACATACTGCTGAGAATTATTAGAAAACGATATAATTATTTCACAGCTTTCTGCTTCAGTCTTAAAGAAATTTCATTCATTATACATTTAAATGTAAATAAACATGTGTGAATGACAATTGTGTTCCTGTGTGTATGGAGTATGGTAAAATATGTTAAAATGATGCTGCTTTACTTCACTGTAAAATACGCTAATTTTCTGAGTACGTAGTTTGAACTTTACTTAGATTTCGAAGTGAACTGAATGACTTATTTGGTCAAGCCCTAAATCTCCTTGTCTATTGTAAGTTCATAAAGCTTTTACTCAGGCGATTCGTTGTCATTCTGTCGCGAACTAAATCTCATACATTTTGAGCAACTATGTAGTGTGCTAACAGTAACGAATTTCCGTCATCATCAATGTCTTCTTATGCTTGAGAAGAACAAAAGTTTTATTTGGGAAAGGGCAGATGTTAGGCGATTCCATTCTTCTCATTTTCTGTACAGGTCTTCAAAGGAAGACTGTCTTCATTCCCCGTCAGTTTTCAG
>NC_089749.1:23700161-23710161 GCF_040412425.1 Macrobrachium rosenbergii
GATGTCTTACCCCCACAGTATTCTTTTCCAGTAGTAAGTCATATGTATACCGAAATTAGGTATGATAAATTCGTAAAGTTGCTAAGTCTACGTGCATAACCAGCCACGTTTCAGGGAAGCCCTCCCCTCCAACAACCCTATGGTGATAGTGGTATCTTACCCCGACAGTGCTGGTTTCTTTATAGATAGTAAGTCATATGTATTTCAAGTTTGGTTAAACTGCTCAATGCCTTTCAGAATTATTGTGGCACATACCCACACACATACTGTACATACATCTATTTTTATATATATAGATTAAAACTTTTTAAAAACTTGAGCATAGATCTTGTGAAAATACGATCAAATCTGATCCTATATTTGGAAAGAATCCGTGTCCAATACTGAGTCGAGACGAAGAGAGTCATAAAACAGTGTGAATCACAAAGCCTTGAAAGGATACTCCTAAAGCCAACGGAATATCAGTTTTGAAAATGAAATAAAAAACTAAAAACAAACATCGTGTCGTCACCACCGACGACCTTAAGTTGGTGGAAAGCGCCCATTCAACGGGAGATGAAATTGAATCCTGTAAAGTTGTAAAGTTGTAAAGTTGCTGATGGTGGGGAAGTATGCCCTGAGCCTGATGGCCCGAAAGAGGCTGACGAGATGCGAGGTAATAACGATAAAGATAAAGAAAAGTTTTTACGACAATGATAATGAGGATGGTAGAGTGGTTTCAAATCGGGACTGTAAGAATATGTTACGAGACTTTCCAGATTAAACTTACGTCTAAGTATGTATATATTATCAGTATTTAGCCCAAGAAATAAGAATAGATTTATAAATATTCATATTCCTTTTCAATAGGAAGCTGTTTCCTGAAGAGATGATGGTCTTGAAGATTATTCAATACCAGCACGCTTAAGAGATGGTCATAAATAATGTATCCAAACTGCTGACTGAAAGATGGGCTTTCTCTACTTATATAAAAAAAAAAAAACAGGATCATTACAGCTTCATCTTCACATACTGTTGCTGTCCGTTAACTTCTGAAATCTAGGTGTCCTCTAATTACACCATTCAATTTTCGGAATTTATCCACCCTTTACTCAATGGCCTATTCGTCAATTTCCCTTAATGCTACTTAAACCATGATAATTTTCCTCTTGTGTTGACTTTTTTTATATATTATCCTTTACCAATGTTTCTCTCACTTTTAAATCTCCTTACTTCCCGTTTACCGTTCGTGTCTACTTGAAGGATGATAGATTAATTATCCATTTATATTCAAAAGTCATGACAGATTTCTCCGGTCACGGCAGACCACCCACCTTAAAACGATGTTAAATCATATGGGAACTACAGAGCAAGATAGAGAATCCCAAATTCAAGAAACTATTCTATAAAAGTGTTCAAGTCAGAAAAAAACCCCATGTCTTATAATCTTTAAGATAACAAAATTATGCAAACGATTACCGTTCATGACTCTTGAACTTTTGCTGCAATTATTGGACTTAAAGTGAGTATGGTGATTCACGAAGTCTCCTTTTCTTTTATGCCCACATTTTAGAAAGTTTTTATAGATACATTTTCTTCAGAAAGTTAATATTTACTTTCTTTCTGTGTCTTTCGCTTTACTTTAATTCGCGACTTTGCAGTATAAACATTACTTTTGAGATTTGAAAAAGTATGTGCAATCTCTTTTCAGTTACATTATAGCAACAAACTTATTCTTCAGAAAACAACTTTCAATGTTCACTGAATCCTAGAAGCCAGAAAAAATTCTAATAAGGGAAACAAAGGAAAAATTAAAGGAAGTATATAAATATGTACTGATAAAGAAATTACTTTACAAAATCAATAAAATTATGCTTGAGAAAGTAAATAATAAAGGGGTAAACAAAGCAGACTCGAGGCTAAAGAAACAACAGGAAAATAAAATGTGTGAACAATAAAATATGTTCGCCAGGGAAACACTGCCAAAAGACACCTGAGATCGCCAAAGCAAAAGACTGTTGAAGCCTCAGGAGCCTAAGACCTGCAGGCGAGAGGCTTACAACAGCTGACTTGTAAGCTCCTAATAAGATTGTTGGTCAGTACTTCGCCTCGAATATCTCATGAGAATTGTTTTCGCTAAAACTAATATATCAAAAGGGATGAAGTGTTATTTGGTCTAAAGGGAAGTGGATCGAATTGTCTTCTCTTGACGCCTCTGGGAGGTTTTGGCAAATGTCCCGGGATGGACGGAGAGTAAAAAGCAAATCGGCTTTCTTCTTCTTGTATTTTTCTTGCTCTACTTTTTTTCGAGGATGGGGGGATGGGGGACGGGAATAGGGTTTGGGATGAGTGGACGGGTGGGGTGGGGGCTTGAGAAATGAGAAATATGTTCATGATCAAACGGACGGAAGAAAGGAGCTTGACCTTTCCTCTCATCACAATGCTCACTATATCAGTTCTACTTCGCATATTCTGAAAGGATTCATAAAATAATTCTTGGAAAGAGTTGTTTCAAAATTCTGGTGGAAGCTTTTATCTGCTGAAGGAGTTTCCGGTCCTCAGATATAAAACGTTTTTTGCCTGAAGTGGCTTATCTACTCTTTTGATATTCTTAAGGATTTTATCTAACCTTTTTTTTTTTTTTTGCAGTGTCGGTATTTCCAAGAGTCAAACTTGACGGTCCAATATTTTTGTTATTCCAATTTTTATTTTTGTGCTTGACGTTCCTTTGTTTTAGTTTCTGAATATCTTAGTAATTATACGAGTATCCATTGAATGATGTGCGCGTATGATTGCCACAGATTATTTTCGTTTTATCTAGTGTTAATAGTATTTAGTCCCACGTTGTACACATTTCGGGTCTTTAATTTTTCAAGGCTCGTAGATTCTGGTCAGTACTCGGATTGGTGAACACCAATTAATGCCAGATGCTGCAGGCAATCTCATCTCGTAAGGCAAGGATAAGAGAAATGGTTACACCTTCTGGAGCATAAATAATAACAATAATAATAATGATAATAAATAACAATGATAACAGCTTATTACTATTTCTTGCAACAAACCTTAGGGGTCAAGCGTGAAAGAATGCGCGACAAATGTTTAAGAAATTCCATCAGTCTTACCTGAATGGAAAAGCTCAACTGAAATGAAAGTAATCATTGTTCCTTTCTGTCTCTCTCTCTCTCTCTCTCTCTCTCTCTCTTTCTCTCTCTCTCTCTCTCTCTCTCTCTCTCTCTCTCCTCCCTCATTACTATCAAATCAATAGTGTCTCCAAAATGGACATACGTATTCTGGTGTCCTCTCCCCGTTGTTGTATGAAATGTATGAAATGTATTTGCTCGAACGGCAATTAATCAAAATAAATATTCATTGGCCTTGGACGGACGATCCGCACCTACATTTTAATGGAATGTTGCTCAGGGCTCACCACCCTCACCTTTTGGAAACAATACAACAGTTTCTACGTTCAGTTTATTGATGAAATATCTACGCGTAAACAAACTTCACCATTTGCCTGTCTGCTTGCGTT
The DNA here is from genome assembly GCF_040412425.1 of Macrobrachium rosenbergii. Taxonomy (NCBI): domain Eukaryota; kingdom Metazoa; phylum Arthropoda; class Malacostraca; order Decapoda; family Palaemonidae; genus Macrobrachium; species Macrobrachium rosenbergii. The sequence continues at coordinate 23,703,670 of NC_089749.1, forward strand.
TGTTTTGAAAACCAGGCGAATTTCTGTTTTGTCGACTATTTGCTAATTAATTATGCAATATTATTCTCACAAAAGCAGGATTCTGCCAGTATTATATTGCCTTATTAACCTCACGAAAACAATGCAATAATAGTGGCAATCGATGTGATTGCAGACCATGTAGCTACTTATCATGGCAACACTTAGGATGTTATTGCTAATTTAATCACCAAATCCATCCGGAAATCACATTTATATATATTGTCGCATTTTAAAGACATTCAAGAACGAAGGATTGACGTCATGGCACATGGATAGCAAACACAAACCCAATAGTATGTCGTCTCAAAGCTACGGATGGATAGTGCAAAAATCTGCAAAAATGGCCTTTGGTGTTACACTGCTCAAAAGCTACTTTTTATCATTGGTGGATACAAATCCTAATGGCGCCAATTACTATTGGTTCAGGTCCCAGCTGTGTATTTTTCAACACCAGCTTGATATGTTAAAAGGTATTTTGTTTGTCTGAAAAAAAAAAATTGGAAATGAGTCAGATGTGTTATGAAAATTTCAATTGGCCTTATGTCTGCACTTTTCATAGCCTTTCTAGCTTTGATCAGTTTCTAATTTCTATATCATCTATAAAAAAATTATCTAATACTCTTAAAGGAAATATAAATCATTTACAATCTGGTGGATACTTTAAGAATGAGAAGGGTAAAGTAAGTTTACACATTCAAAGGCTTAATAATTTGCATAATTTTCACATAATTTCATTTTTTTATTGCCTGTGTTACATTATGAGTATTCCAAAACATATAATAAGCAAAAAGTCGAGAAAACAGAAATTTATCTGATATTTAAAATTAAAGCAAATAGACATGCAGACTGTAGAGTTAGTTTCATTAACAAAATGAAGCCAAGAACTATAGCGTTGTTTCCAAAAGGTGAGGTGGTGAGCCCTGAGCAATACCCCATCAAAATGTAGGTGCGGATCGTCCCTCGAAGGCGAGTGAATATTCGTTTTGTTTAATTGCCGTTCGAGCAAATAATTTCATACATTCCTTATAACAAAAGGGAGAGGACACCAAAGTATGCATGTTCATTTTCGAGGCGCAATTGATTTGAAATTACTGAAGGAGGAGGATGTTAGAGAGAGAGAGAGAGAGAGAGAGAGAGAGAGAGAGAGAGAGAGAGAGAGAGAGAGAGAGAGTAGAAAAGAATAACTGCATTTATTTCAGTTTATCCTTCCCATTCAAGTAAGAGTGCTGGAATTTCTTAAATATCCGTCACTCTTTTTCCCATGCCTGACACCTAAGCATTGTTGCAAGTGCCTGCAATAGATGTTTTATTATTATTATTATTATTATTATTATTATTATTATTATTATTATTATTATTATTATTATTATTGATTGTGGTTCAAAAGGTGTAACCCTTTCCCTCGTATCAATGACTTTTGTTGATGAGATAGTCTGCGGCATCTGGCATTAATTGGTGGTCACCAATTCGCGTGCTGACCAATGTGTTTCTTTATTATAAATTGGAGACCCGAAATTTATCGTACGTGATAAAAAATAACTGTACCGATAAATAAAAACCGATCTATGGCAATCACAAGAGCGCTTTTTAGAATAAACACACATATGATTACTTGGAGACTGAGGAACAGGGAGATAAAACATTATATGTAAAACAAAAAAGAAATGGGAATAAACTGAAATATCTGACTTTCAAGCTGAGCTCTTGGAAATCCTGACAACTACAAAAGAATAAGAATATCCGTTAAGTATAGCAAAAGATTAAATAAGCCAACTTCATTACAAAACGTTTTTTATATCTGAGGATCGGAAAACTCCTTCAATAGATCAAAGATCCCGCCAGAATTTTTAAACAACTCTTTCTACGAATTATTTCATGAAATCTTTGAGAAATATCCGAAGAAGAACTGATATGGTGAGCACAGTGAGCAAGAAAAATAAAAATAATAATAAGAAGAAGAAGAAGTAAGCCGATTTACTTTTTACTCTTCGGGCTTTCATCTTCGGGCATTTGCCAACATCTCCCAGGGGCGTCAAGAAAAGACAATTCCATCTACCTCCCTTTATCTCTAAAGACAGTTTATTTTGCAAAAGCAGTTTTAGCGAAAACAATTCGCAAGTGAGATCCGAGGCGAGGTTTTGACCAACACTCTTTTTAAGCGCTTCCAGGTCAGCTGTCGTAAGCCTCTCGCTTGCAGGCCCTAGTCGCCCGCGGCTTCCCCAGTCTTTTGTTTTGGCGATCTCAGGTGTCTTTTGGTAGTGTTTCTCTTGGCGAGTAGATTTCACTGTTCATACACCTGTGTGGTGATGTTTCTTTAACTTCGGGTCTTTGCTTTCTTCGTGTTACGATGATTTATTTTACGAGGCATAACAGTTCGTTTTGTGAGGCCTTTGGCAACAATACAGTGATATAATTACTTCAGTTTCTCCCTTTTTAATTATTTGGAATTTTCCTGGCTTCCAAGATTCAGTAACAATATAAAATGAAGTTTTATGATGAAAGAATTTTAGTCTAAAATATAAAGTAAAAATGGTATTATACATACTTTTTCTAATCCTATAAGTCATATCCAAACACATAAGTCGCAAATAAAATGTAAGAAAAAAGTAATTATCAATTTTTTAGGAAAATGTAGATACAAAGAACTTTCTAAAAGGTCGACATAAAAGAAAACGAGATTTCATGAAAAGCCAGACTCAGGTTACGTTCTGATAATTCCAGCAAAAGTTAAAGCTTCAGTAACAGTAATCGTTTGCATAATTTTGTGACCTTACAGAATAAATGAAACGACTATTATATTTTGATCTGAACACTTTCACAAAATTAATTTCTTGAATTTGGGATTCTCCGTCTCCCTCTATGTTGCCTAAATCACTTCAACGCCTCCTAATGGCCAGATCTATTTCGCTATGAACTCTGTATACTATGAGGTCGGGTTAAGGCTATCTCGGGGATATGGAAAAAAGGTTACTCACTTATTGTGGGGGAAGGATGGGGTAAGGAAGTGTAAAGAGTTATTAATTGTTTGGTTGGAAAAAATCATTGAAACTCCCCCCAAAAATTCCCCGAAGGGTATTAGAGCCGTCAGTGCACCTCACGTGGTGTACAGTAGGCATTGCTAAAACATTTTTTGCAGCGGTCCTTCGGCCCATAACCGCACCAACTTTTTAGCCGTTTCATTTAGCCTTTCTCCATTCCTGATTCCTTTCTACGATCTTACTGTCCAATCTCTAAATATAACTTCTTAATGCACCTTTAGATTCTTGTAATTCATTACTTTATAGATCCCTATACCTTGCTGTCCAACCATTCTAACTCCTCCTTTTCACCATTTTAAAACCCAGTACTTAACTTGACAGCCTAAATTTTTTATAAAAAAAAAAATTCAGCAGTCCAGTGTACAAGCACTTTGTAAGACGTCTGGAAATCATCGGAATGTCTTCGCTACACTTCTCACGACTCCAGAAAATGTCATAGTAACTACTCAGAACGCCAGGAAATGTCATAGTAACCTAAAGGTAAAGAGTAAATAGAATATTATATCCTAAGAGGCTTAGAGACTCAGATAACAGCATTCGAGTAGAGGCTGCATCCCTTGAGCTTAATACGTTCCAGGTGCGTTTGGGTGAGTGATTTTGTTTTCCTGAATGTTACTGGGTACGTGAAATAGTTTTTTGCAGAAAAAACCTTTCACGCTCACATCCAGAATTGACGAAGGCTTGGAAATGAAGTCGAAACCGGTCAGGACCTACACCCCGTGTCTTATTTTTCACCTGTGGTATTATGTGTGATAAATGAATCACATACAAAAGTGATTATAATCACATATATATATATATATATATATATATATATATATATATATATATATATATATATATATATATATATATATATATTGTAAGGAACTTCAGTTATTTGAAGTTGTTGATTTGAAACGGCCTCGTTTAGGCTGTCTGCCCTCCTGTGTGTCGTGCAGAGGCAAGGTGAAGTTTGCCTCTCACTGTCTTCGAAGTCAGTCAGGATTTGGAAGGCGGACCGACTACTTCTCGACCAACTTCAAGTCGGGAATGTAAGCAGCAGCAGCAACTTTTGAAATATTACATTGCAGTTGGTAATTGTTATTGCCTGAAGATGGTAATGGCTGAGCATTGCTCATCGAAAAGGAAGACGTGATCTTCAATGACAACGAGCACTGTTGTCCCATCAACACCATGGGGGTTGTTTGATGGAGGATCGGTGATGTCTCAGCAGTGTGGTGATGGTCGTCCTCGAGATTCTGCAGTGATGACGTGGATGGATACTGCTGTGATGAGGATGTCAATTCAGTTCTGAGGATGGTGGTGACTGAACCCTGGTCATCAGTTTTGAAGATGTGTTCTTCTTTGGCAACATGGTTGTTGTCGCATCGGCGCTGTGGTGGTCGTGCGATAGAGGATATCGGCGATAATTCAGCAGTGTGGCGATGGTCGTCCTCGAGAACCTGTGGTTACGACGTTAGGGTATACCATTGATTTTTGGATACCGTTATTACTCCTGAGGATACCGTTTACCTTTGTTTATTATCGAAGTATCATTATCATGATGGAATAAGAGTTCGAGTATGACTCGTGTTGAGCAGAAGCAGCTCTTGTTGATTGATTATGTTTATGATGTTGAGTTGTTCATTTTGTCTTATGTTGCTGTGTAATGTTGCTATTTATATTGATCACTTATTTTAAGAGTTTATTGCTTGTTGATGTTTTAGTTAAAATATGGAGTTTGTTGAAATTTGATAAAGGTAAAGCAACGGTTATTTTGACTTAGTTTTGTGGTTTAAAATTACTAATATTGGTATTGATCAAGATTGAGTATTTCTCTCCGCTTTCTGAATCCTGGTCTCAATGTAAATATGTAAAAAGTAATTAGGATTAATAAACTAGGTTTAAGGTAACCAGAGTATTTGATTACACCCTCTTCAAAGGTTTCTCTGTCCACCAGTCCACTCCAGTCCACTTTAACGTAAATGAAGAATCTGAAATCTTATGGAAAAATTCCTGCGAGATTAAATTTAATGGAATTTGTGTTACGGTTCCCTGGAGAGAGAAAGGGACCATAACAATATATATGTGCGTGTGTGTGTGTGCGTGTGATTGTGTTCGTGTAGTTATTTATTGAGCATTACCCTTTTCCTGTCCAATATCAGTAAGCTTTCTTTTGGGATGGTGTTGCTAACCCCATGCCCCTCACCATCCAGAATGCCACCCACCACAGTCGACTAACCACATACTAATAATATTTCACAGTTTATGTCAAGGGAAGCACAATGAAATTTAAGATTCTCTGTTGAGCGGAATGAAAATAACCAAAATAAATTATGTGATTTGAAAGAAACTAAAAAACCCGATGGCAAAATGACAAACGATTCCAGACTGCAGATCAAGATTTGCACGAGACGCGAAATGATCAATGAGGGAAAACGAGGTAATTTGTTGCTTGTGGGAAGAAATTGCCGCTTCTGTTATCCGCTCTGTGTCATTCATTTTCTGATTATGAATGAATCTGTCACTGCATCATCCATCCCTTCCTTGTTGCGTCGTCCATTTTTCATTCCTCAGAATTTACTCCACTCCGTTCTTCTCAAAGTGAGTTCTGTACGGGTGGTTTCATTCAGCAACTGATGAATGAATGAACTGAGTAATCGTGAGTGAGTGATGGATGGATTTCAAGGAGGGATCTCAATGGCGGAAGCTGGATGCGGGGATGGCTTACGGATGTTAGGAATGAGGATCTTTTTCTTTTGCTTTTAACGTGTTTTTTTCCCATTTGTATGGGGTAACCACAATGCCTTCTTTTGAAGGACTCTGATTTGGCTTTGGGGTACACCGTAGTCTCGATCGGCTGCCTGCCTGTCATCGCTTAGACCCCGGTAGCGTATGTATATGTACTGTATCAGTCACCAGCCCTTTCTCCCAGCAGCGAGGAGTTGCTGCGCGGTTAGGTCGACAGTCGAGACGTGTGAGGTATCTGTTATGTTTTAAGGAGATGTTGGAGTGGCTTTCTTTGTGTGTGTATTAGTCTGTAACACCATTTGCTTTTAAGCAAACCTATCCGATTAGCATACATAATCCCGGGCGCTTGCATAACGATATAAAGTGTCCGCCTCTGACCGGTCGCCTGCGGATTTGAACCCGTGCCACAGACCTCTATAAGTACGAAGCTGCTGCTCTAACCGACTTGGCCATCGAGGCTCTGATGTTAGGAATGAGGATAAAGGTTATAATTATGGTGATAATGGATGTGAAAAGAAAAAAAAAACTTACGAAAGATGATTAAGAATAAACTTACGAATGATGAAAATGGTGCTTGAGGGCGTTGATAACATATGTTTCGTCACTTTTGAGGTTGTCACTTGCACGTGTCTCTTACCATAATCATCAGCTCCTATCCTTCTCCTAATTTTGATAATGGTCTAATAATGTTCGAACATAG
>NC_089749.1:23720161-23735161 GCF_040412425.1 Macrobrachium rosenbergii
CGAAAGCACGTCATAATACAGGCTTCACCTTTCATCTGTCAGCTACAATTCCGTGTCATATTCGATTCCTAATCATATGATTCTCAACGGCCATTTTTCGTATTACGTGAAACCATACATCTGGCAACAAGAATTTTTTTTATACTCTTTCCTTATCGTATGTCTGGTAATTAGTTAACATTTCACGTTAGTTTCCCAATTGTGCGTCTGACAATGGTCAAGCACTTCCATATCGTTTCCCGATCTCATGTGTGACGACGGAGAAATGATTTCCATGGCTGTTTACTAACCGTTCGTCTGGCAACGAGCAAACGTTTTCACGCGCGTTTCCTAATTGTCCGCCTAGCAGTGAGCAAACCTCCTGGGCAACCTGTCCTTTGCTGTTATTGTTTGCTGAAGCTGTCTGATGACGTTAATGTCATCATTTGCTAAAGTCTATATGACGGCTTCGCGAGGTCAAGGTCCCTCCTAGCTGGACGGAATAGTCGCTGAAAGTTTAAACGATTCTAATGGCTGCAGCTGCGTGGCGGGAGGAGAAGTCGCTGAGAGACGCAGAATGAAATAGAGAGCTCGTTCCATCCGCTTAGGATTTATGCGACTGAGATGGAGTGTCTAAACAATCGTGAGAGGCGTGCGAGGTCCCTACCAAACCGTATGTATTTTTCTTTATTTAGTTTTCTTTATGTCGTGTTTAGTCATTCATATGTATTATATACTTCGTACCCAAGATTGGATATTTCGTATTTTGTATTTAGTTACTCTTGCGCACCTCGTATTTCAGTTTCGTATTTTATAATTCGTTTATCGAATTCTGTACTTCATATGAATGTTGCCTATTTAGCAATGCAGATTTAGTTATTCATATTTCGCATTAGCAATACACATTCCACATTCTGTATTTCGTGTAGCTAGTGTTTCAATATCGTATTTTGTAATTTATATTTCGTAATTCGTGTTTTGTAATTTCGCATTCAGCACTTAATACTAAGCATTGCGTAACTAGCATTCGGTATTTCAATGTTAGTATCTCGTATTTCGCAAGAGTATTTCAAACGTCGCATTTACTGTTCCGGTTTGTGCGATCGGTATTATATTAAGAATTGCGGAATTCCGTATCCCACATTTAGTTTTGTAATATTTCGAAATTATGTTTTATTCAAATACTGCATTTCGTTAAACTGTTTCGTACATTACACCGAAAAATAAACTCTCAAATGATAATAATAATAATAATAATAATAATAATAATAATAATAATAATAATAACAAAGTCTTGTATCCCTAATTATTTACATATCATTGAGAAAAACGTATCATCACAAATATAACAATAAAGAAAAAATAATTGAAACTCGTTGGAAAATTGTAGCTTCATAAAAACGTGAAAATATGAAGCCTTGTTAGTCTATGACGTCATGTTCCCGTGGCCAGGACTTGGGTACAGATGACGTCAGTTCGAATTTATTCATAACAATTGTTAAACAAATAAATAAGTAAATAAACAGAGAAGGGAGCTGAAGTTTATCAGGTTAAAGCGTGGGGAGGTGTACCCTCCCCCCCTAACACACCACCCGCCACGTGCATGTCCCAATTCTGCATAAAAGAGGTGGGTTGAGTTATATTTAACCCATCTCTTTGCAATATAATACATGAATTGATAAATAATTAAATAAAATTTACTCCTTTCCTACTGAGGGTTGGCTTCGTAAGGTATTAAGCTTCCTATTCTCAGCAAGTTTTTTTTTTCTGAGATGAGGTAGCGAGGCCTACGCCTTTTTCCCTTTTCATTTATACTCACCATAGTCGAATAACTTGATTCCTGTGTAACTTAACGAAGGCACACTGGGGTAGCGAAACGTGTCAAAAATAATCCGAGTTGGTCAGGAATCGAATATAGACCCTTTCACTGGCGAACCAAAAAAAAAAAAAAAAACTCTATTGAAAATTTCAGCAAACACGGCGCTCGAGTGCAAGCGGCAATGGATCACAATAGGGCTTAAAAGTCAATGGCGTAAGAGTAAGAAGTTCAGCACAGACATTTCTTATTTCAATATGAAATATATTTTAGGCTTAAGAATCTTAAAGAAGAATTAAAACATGATTAAATATTCAAGTAGGTTTAACTCCTGTATAATTTACATTTTTCAACTGATTTTCGTAGGTTACCTTTAATATTCTACATTTTTACTTTTCTGTAAAAGAAAACTATTGTGCCGACTTTGTCTGTCCGTCCGCACTTTTTCTGTCCGCCTCAGATCTTAAATTATTAGTTAGAGGGCTGCAAATTGGTATGTTGACCATCCACCCTCCAGTCATCAAACATAACAAATTGCAGCCCTCAGCCTCTGTAGTTTTTATTTTATTTAAGATTACAGTCAGCTATGATCGTGCGTCTGACAACAATATAGGACAAACCACTTCCGAGCCGTGGTTAAAATTTCATGGGCCGCTGCTCATACAGCATTATACCAAGACCACCGAAAGATAGACCTATTTTCGGTGGCCTTGATTATACGCTGTACAGAAAACTCGATCGCGCCGAAGAAACTTCAGTGCATTTCTTACTTGTTTTACCTCAATGATATATCTGACACGGAATCCGAGAATAGCTCTTTATAATTGCTACTTTCCATTATACATAATTCATAACTGAGGATTTCCGAATAAATTTTGCTCATCTCTAAAGGGTCATGTAGCCTAATTTGAGACTTCTGTGATGTGTGTAGATTTCTCACAAACGAGATAAGAGCTTTTAGTAATTACTACATACGAGGGAATAGTTATTTCACAGAAAATCCTAGGAAAGGAATCTGGTCTCCCGCAGAATTACCAGTGGAAAATGTCGTTAGATGTAAGTTATTTTTGGATAAAAATGAAATAGAAACAGGACCAAATAATAATAATAATAATTTATTATAATTTGGCAGCAGACCCTCTTTAAACAGGTTCTATTGAATATTATTGCTGCTTCAGCTGCATTTATTTTGTAGAAGACTTTTCTATTTTCCTTATTGTGGACTTCTCTTCAGTGGAGGTGCGTGCTAACAGCTCGCCTATATTTGCATTTCATGGGGGAAAAGTCAAAATCTGGATTCTTCTTTATATATATCTATACAGTTAGTTATATACAATTGTTGCTGCGACGCGTTTCGACAGACTCTTCTGGTCATTCTCCAGCGGGAGCTAGTAGAGGGACTGGCAGATTGCATAGGTCCTTCTGAATTTATACACGGGCTTCAGCGGGGTCGGATGGCGAATTCTGATTGGTTGCAGTCAGCGAACTTTCAAGCCAAATTTCTGGCGAAGCTCGATCCTGACAGATCTTTCGCAACCTGGGAATGTCATTCCCAGCGTTCTATTGGCTCTGCCGTTGCGGTGATGTCATGCCGGCTGACATCATCGGTAGTTTGGCGTTATTGGGCTGCGGATGAATGATGTCATTATCTACTCTTTCTGTCGTAGTCGGGGATTGTCTCGAAGGGCGCCTCTCGCCCATCAGCATTCCATTTTCAGGGCTGTCGTTTTCAGGTATTCGTTGGACGGTGGGTGTTCTTGCATTATTCTTCTTAAATCGGTAGGTAGAGCGATGCCTCCTGCGTCGTATTCATTGTTGGTTCTCTCTCACGAGGAGCGCTCTAGCAGGCGCAGACGTCGAGGGTCGGCGGCTCTCCCGATTATACTTTATATTTTGTATAATACCGTCGCGGGAGATGGAAATATTGTGAGTAGCACGGCGTGGTTCATGATGGCACCCTCCTGGGCGTGGCAGGAGATCCTTTGATTAGACCATCGTGGTCATTCAATATAAGCGCTGGGGCATCTTTGACAGGACATACAAATTGGTAGACCACGTTCTTTCTGCTTGAGGGTTCTCTGCTGGCGGAGAGGGGTTATTCTTCATCACAGATCACGGGTGCGGCGGCTCTTATAATAAAATTACAAGAATGTCAAGACACACAGGCTGGCAATCCTCCGCCCGATCATCAGCCAAACACCTGCCCCGACCTACGCCCTCGCCAAACGACTAAATCATATCTTGACCCCTACGTCCCGAGCAGTTATAGCCTGAAGTCCTGTGGAATTCCTCGAAGTGATCCGAGACCCCTGGCGCAGGGACCATCGCTTCTCTGGACGTAGAGAGTCTATTCACCAACGTACCTGTGGATGAAACCATCCACATTATCCTAAACAAAGTCTATAGAGCCGACATGACCCCCTGAACATCCCAGAAGGTTCCTGAAGGCTCTGCTGAGATCTGTACGAAGATGGCGCCTTTCACTACGCACAGAGGGCACATGTATAGACAGAAGGATGGCGTTGCGATGGGCTCCTCCATTGGGCGTCCTCTTGGCAAATTTTTACATGGGCACCGTAGAAGAACGTGTCTTCGAGAGAATCCAGCGGCGAAGAAATATGCCCGATATATCGACGACGTCTTCGTTCAAGCAGACAACGAGGAGGTTGAAGCCCTTCGTCTGACACCTTCCAACAATGTAGTGTGTTGAACTACACTTTCAGTCGAGTTCAGCACAGACGACCGGCTCCCCTTCCTCGACGTTATGGTCACAAAGACGGAACGGAACTTGAAGACATCAGTCTACACAAAATCCACCAATTTGGGACTTTGGCTTGAATGGGGATAGGGAGTGCCCTGCTAGGTTTAAGAACACGACAGTCAGACCTCATTAAAAGGGCCCTCTCCCACTGCTCCACCTGGCAGACACCAACAAAGGAATTCGAACGTGTTGCACAAATGTTGTGAACAATGGTTTCACCAACAAACTCAAACAAAGAAATTCGAACTGGCCTGGAAAATGGTACAACGGTGAGAACACACAACCTGCCCCCAAGATGACATAAAGATCTTTATAAGGCCCGGATGCATCCCCAGTACCGTGAGGACGAGAACCCATGAAGAAAATCGTCATGGAAAACGTCACCCCGACCGAAGACAGTAAGAGAATAAATCTTGTAATCATTATAAGAACCGCCGCACCCTGTGATCTGCGATGAAGAATAACCCCTCCGCCAGCAAGAGAACCCCTCAAGCAGAAGAACGTGGTCTACCAATTTGTATGTCCTAACTGAGGATGCCCCGGCGCTTATATTGGAATGACCACGATGCGTCTGTCAAAAAGGATCTCCTGCCACGCCCAGGAGGGCGCCATCATGAACCACGCCCGTGCTACTCACAATATTTCCATCTCCCGCGACAGTATTATACAAAATATAAGTATAATCGAGAGCCGCCGACCTCGACGTCTGCAGCTCTGCTAGAGGCGCTTCATTGCCGAGAGAACCAACAATGAATACGACGCAGGAGGCATCGCTCCTACCCACGAATTTAAGAAGAATAATGCAGAACACCCACCAAATCCAACGAATACCTGAAAAACGACAACCCTGAAAATGGAGATGCCCTGATGAGCGAGGCGCCCTTCGAGACAACCCCCGACTACGACAGAAAGAGTAGATAATGACATCATTCATCCGCAGCCCAATAGCAGCCAAACTACCGATGATGTCACGGCATGACATCAGCGCAACGGCAGGCCATGGGAACGCTGGAATGAATGACATTCCCAGGTTGGTGAAGATCTGTCAGATCGAGCTTCGCCGCAGAAATTTGGCTTGAAGTTCGCTGACCAACCAATCAGAATTCGCCATCCATGACCCCGCTGAAGCCCGTGTATAAAATTCAGGCGACCTATAATCTTGCCAACCTTACTAGCTCCTGCTGAGAATGACAGAAGAGTTCGTCGAAACGCGTCGCGGCAACAATTGTATATAAACTAACTGTATAGAATATATAAAGAAGCAGAATCCAGATTTTGACTTTCCCCATGAAATGACAAAAATATAGGCGAGCTGTTAGCACGCACTCACTGAAGAGAAGTCCGCAATAAGGAAAATAGAAAAAGTCTTCTACAAAATAAATGCAGCTGAAGCAGCAATAATAATAATTATTGTTATTATTATTATTATTATTATTATTATTATGTTACAAAAGATAAAATTCATTCGAGTTCCTATACACAAGTATACAATACATTCTTCTGGTAGGGAATATAACTGTCATGCTTTTTTCCCAAAGTAATTAATCAGCTGGTACAGTTGAAGCTCTCATTCCAATAGACAGGTTCCTACTTACATCGATGCAGATTTACGATATTCCAATACAATTGAGAATCGTGGCAAATTCCTTCATATTATTGATAAAAATATACTAAAAACAATTTCGTTCTCAAAACAAATATTTTCGCTTAGTCGGATTCAGGACGAAATGAAATGTATAAACTGTCCAAAACATCTGAAATATTTATCAGTAATTTGTAGACAAAATTCCTCACATTTTGCAGATAAAAATGTAAACAAATATATCCACCGGTTTGGAATGTTTTACTAAATTGGTATCTGCATAAAACGAAAAAAAATTTTTTAGATATGGAAAACCATATATTTTCCGCACATGCAGACAAGGGCCATTACTCTGAATAAGTGACAGTACATTTGTAGAACCAGAGCGTGAACTGAGAATGTTATTTTTTATACAGTCTGGGTAAAAGATAAAAATGAAATTGAAATTTACTTTTGTTTCCAACTGATTTTTGTTTCTTTTTCTCTTTTGAGTGTATTGGTATTGCGCGCTGCTTTGCCACTGTAAGGTTTGGTAAAGATATTTGAACGCCTTTTATGACTTTACAAATTGAAAAAGCTGAAAAAATCTGATGAGAATTTAACTTTTATAATTTACAATTGAAAGTTGAAAATCTGATGAGAATTTATTATTAATTAAATTTTTCTTTTATAAATGTTTTCTCGTATGAAATATACAATGCTGTACTATTTTTCAAAGGTAAATATTCAAGTTGTGCAGCAGAGGCTGTCTTCCAATAAAATGGAGAAGATGCAAAACAATAGCATTGCCTTCACTAGTAAAAAAAAATTAACTTATTTTGATTGGCATCGAAGCTTTAGAATTAATTCGTTATGAAAACATTTTGAAAGAAATTTGTGAAAAATGTTATAACTACAAGGAAGTTCCTGTTTTCTTCAATGCAGAAATTAAGATATATGGAAAAATCTTGTATATATTAAATTTCAATTAGAATTGTGGCAAATCCATCAAATTATGAATAACGAAAAATATATGAAAAAAACCGTTCATCCCAAACCAAATATTTTCACTCAGTCGGATTCAGGGTGAATTGAAATATACGAGTATAAACTGCCCTGAACATCTGAAATATTTATCAGTATTTTGGAGGAAACATTCCCCACATTTTTCAGATTAAAATATAAACAAAAATATCTACCCGTATGGAATTTTTTTTCTAAACTGGTATCTGCATAAGACGAATAAAAAGTTTGGACGTGGAAAATTTTATTTTTTGCACATGCAGGCAAGGACCATTATTTTACATAAGTGACAGTCTATTTTTAGAATCCGAGAGTGAATTTTTTTAAAAATGTTGTTTTTCATGGAGATTGGGTAAAAACGGAAAATGAAATTGAAATTTGCTGTTACTTCCAACTTTTTTTTTTTTTTTATTTGACTTTTATATATAATTTTTTGAGCTGCTCGGACACTACATAATTTTGTAAAGCTTCTTGTAAAGATATTTGAACTGCTTTGTAAGTTTTATAATAGAATAAAGTTCAAGATCTGATAGGATTTTCACGGTTAGTTTAATTTTTCTGCATATTTACAAGGATTCCTCGTGTATTTATGAAATGGTTTGTAATTTTTTATTTCCACTAAGTCAACGAACTGAAGTTGATTAATAAATCAAAAACATTTTCCAGATTCTAGAATCGTTTGATAATTTCTGTGTAACTCATAATTCTGCCATAAATATATCAAGGTTTAGACTATAAAAAGTTGATTATTGATCATTTTCTCTAGTCTCGAGTGTTTCTTGCATTGCCTCGTAACTATATCCTACACAAACGTTTGAAATCATATTAAATTTAATTTTTAATTCCAATTGTGTATTGAGTTTTTGTAGAGTTAGTGCGCAGGACGACTTCTTTGTGGAATTCATTATTCGGTAAACATTTTCGACTTGAACTGAAATAAATTCCATACGAAAACATTCTAATCGTTTTATTGACTAACCCTTACACGTATTCTTTACATTTGTACTTAGGTTAAAGATAATTCCAGTAAGCATATTGTTTTATGAGCATTAATTGGCTTACCTGTATTTCACCTTTTCCTAGACTGAAACCTAAAAGCAAAGTTCGTACTTCAAAACTCTGTTCTCTAGAGTCTTTAAACCATCCCCATAAAATGAATGACTAAAGAATTACATATACTTTAGAACTAACAAAACTAAACCATCAGTTTCAAAACCAACACTTGAAAAAGAAGATTATATCAGCAAACTAGGAACAATCTAGAATCTGCAAACAGTTTCCAAAATTAGGGACGAGAAGAGTGTAAAATTTCAGAATTATGCCTGGTGATTTTACATTACACAGAACATAAATAACCCAAGAACGGAACTCAAACTCTAACAACTCAGAATTCAGTCTTTTTCATGTTCCAGTTCTCAAGACGAAAACTTTAAGGAACTCTCTTGTCTCCACACTCAACACTTTCCAAGTCCTGGAAAAAAAAAATGTTCAAAAAACGAGGGTCCAGAATGACCATCCTACTTTGGGAATATGCGAAGGCTATCTTTACAGTTTCACAAACCAGGTTTCCAGTGCCTTTATTTCCAGAATTTACAAGACCAAAGGATTACACGCTATGTTCCAGAAGCGACGCCATTAGTGTCACAAGCGAGTAATACCCTTCCATCAACACTTTCCATTGACTGACTCTCTCTCTCTCTCTCTCTCTCTCATCCAAGTACCCCGCCCCCTTTCGGCCCATCAAAGGCTTCCAATGCACGCACTAATGCTTGCGAAGGATTCAACCCAGAAAGGGTTCCTGTCTTATATCATACATTATCTCCGCAATCACTCATGCTTGGACGATCTCCAAGGGCACACTTGATTTTCAAAGAGCTCATGCAATATCACTTCCCCTTCTCTCTTTCTCTCTCTCTCTCTCTCTCTCTCTCTCTCTCTCTCTCTCCTCCCCTCCCTCCCCTCCTCCTCCTCCTTCCCTCTCTCACATTGCCCTTTTCTCCTTCTATCCCCTATTTCTTGAAGGGCTTCTTATTCCTCCTTGATAATTTTTCTCCTAGTTCTTAGATTCATCATAGTACATTTAGACTGACTTTCTTTTTTCTATTTATTTTCAGTTCTGTTTTCACGTTAAATTTAATGCCTTTGAAAAGAAAATCATGAAAACATTTGACATTTCTAACTGTCGCGACGAATATCCTTTCCGCCTGACACTTCGTATTGATAACAGTGCGCCTTCCTTCGGACCTTTTATTTTCTTCATTGGTTCCTTTCAGTCGCCGCGTACCAATGTTTAACTTCTAACTTAATCCAGTTTTTCAAAAACAAGCCTGTTAAGAGGCTAAAAGCGCGGATCAGCTTCTTCACTTTCTAATAATAATATTATGATGAATAAATCCCTCCTATACCATACGAGCGTATAGAAATATGAAATTTAAAAAAATCTTAACAGGATTTATCTCTCTCTAAGTGTTTTTTCGTTACCATTATGTTCTGTCACCGTTACACCAGATATGGTTCTTTTCCGCCTTCGTAACACAAACGTAAGATCTGTTTTTCAATTGGAAAAATCTTCCAATCGCTTTCATCACGTTGCCTACTGCTTTCTACAATCTCAATACCATAAATACATTCTAATGACACAGATACATCTCAACAACCCCACATGGCATGTCGATCACACGTCATTCAGTTTTACTCGATCCTTGTATGCACAGGTTTAGATTTTGTTTATACTTTTACAACTATTATTATTAATATTATTATTATTATTACGAGCTTGTTGGCGCTGCTGTCTCCCTACCCTCCTGATCCCCTACTAACCCCGCCCAAACCGGGGCGGACAAACAGGTTCGCAGGAGGAGGACTGACGTCTCCCCTACCCTCTCGTTTCCCTACCACCCGCCTCAACTCGGGGCGGACAAATCGGCTTGCAGGGGGTGGGTGGCTGTGTCATGTCTCCTCTACTGTCACCCGGGAGAAGGGACAACAACATCCACTCTGGATTATTATTATTATTATTATTATTATTATTATTATTATTATTCCCACATACAAACTGGTGTCTTGCTATTTGGTTCGAATTTGGAGGTCCATAATATTTATTCCCCTGAACACCTTTACCATTTTCTGCTGCCTTTGAGCAAGGGCCCGTGCTGAAATTAAGCCGGCTTTAATCTAAGTCATCCAACCAACCAACAAAAAAAAAAAGTATATCTTAGTTTGAACCAGACCACTGAGCGATTAACAGCTCTCCTAAGGCTGGGCCCAAAGGATTAGACTTATTTTACGTGGCTAAGAACCAGTTGGTTACCCAGCAACGGGGCATCGAAGTTTATTGTGAATCCGAATCACATTATAACGAGAAATGAATTTCTATCACCAGAAATAAATTCTCTAATTCTTCATTGGCCGGTCGGAGAATCGAAAGCGGGTTAGCAGAGTGCTAGCTTGAGAAACGATACCGACCAGTCTAATGAAGAACAGTAACCAACCAAAATGGTGAAAATCAGCAGATTAATAATGGCTTAATGATCACTTACACTCTAGATTTCCTCATTATTTTAAACAAACCATGATGATCTCTTAACACTTGATTATCTCGTTATGTTTTAACAGCGACAACGGCCTATGATTTTTGATTTTCTCTGATTAGTTTTCTGGTAAAGGAAAAACTATTGTGCCGACTTTGTCTGCACGTCCGCACTTTTTCTGTCCGCCCTCAGGCCTTAAAACCTCAGGAAGTTAGAGGCTGTAAATTAAAATGTTGATCATCCACCTCCAATCATCAAACATACCAAATTGCAGCCCCGTAGCCTCAGGCTAGTTTTATTTTATTTTTATTTAATGTTAAAGTTAGTAATAATCGTGCGTCTGCGATATAGAACAGGCAACCATCGGCCCGTGGTTAAAGTTTCCGGGCCGCGGCTCATACAACATTATACGAAGACCACCGAAAGATAGACCTATTTTCGTGACCTGATTATACACTGTACAGAAAACTCAATTGCGACTTTGAAGAAAACTGGCATTTTAACTTTTTTTGTTTTTGCTATTTTGTCTTCAAGGAGTTAAGAAACCATTGTTGTTATTAAAAGTGTTAGAGTTAAGTATACCTTAGTTTAACCAGACCAATTGAACTGACTAACAGCTCTCCTAGGCTGGCCCGAACGATACCATAATGCGAATGTTATCTCACTTATTCTTTTTCCTCCCCAGAGGTAATATACCACGACTTAGCACTAGAACAACCTCCACATAATACACCAAAATACGATTTTCTTCCTCATAATATTCATTTTCCTCGAGTCTCTCCCGGAGGCTGGATGAATCTTGGAGCATGAGAACAGAGATTAAAACCCCCAGATACAAAGTTTCCTTAAATTCTCTCCTGCCTAAGTCTCCTCTTTACAGATAATACAGGAACCTCGAGAGGTACAGACAGGAACCCTGGAAGAGGTAATATACAGGAACATTTAAAGGATTGAATAGGGCTGTTAGCACCTCCAAATACGAGTGTTCTCAAACACTGTCCTCCCTCTCCTTAAGTATCCCTGTAGAGGTAAAATAAGAAACCTCTGAAGAGGAAATATAGAGAACCTTTAGAGGAATATAATAGGGATTAAAATCACCCCCAAAATACGAGTGTCTTCTTAAACATTGTCTTCCTTTCCTAAGTTCTCCTCGTAGAGTGAAACTATACAGGGTCCTCGTATAAGTGATATATAGGAGCCTGTAGAGGAATTATAGAGGAACCTTTTAG
Source organism: Macrobrachium rosenbergii (assembly GCF_040412425.1). Taxonomy (NCBI): domain Eukaryota; kingdom Metazoa; phylum Arthropoda; class Malacostraca; order Decapoda; family Palaemonidae; genus Macrobrachium; species Macrobrachium rosenbergii. The sequence goes on from NC_089749.1 coordinate 23,732,061, forward strand.
ATAATTAGAATAGGCTTTAAAAGCACCTCCAATATGAGCATTTTCTTCACATTGTCCTCCTCTCTCACGTCTCCTCAGAGGCAACATACAGGAATCTCGTAGAGTAAATACAGAAAACCTCGCAGAAAATGTACAGAAACATCTAGAGTGATTGAATAGGTATTAAAAGCACCTCCAAATACGATTGCTCTTCATACATTCTCCTCCTCAAGTCTCCTCAGAGGCAATATACAGGAGAGGTAAAATACAGAAACCTCGTAGAGGTAACGTACAGAAAACATTCAGAGAGACTGGAGTAGGTATTAGAAGCACCTCCAAATACGACTGCTTCATACATTCTCCCTCCTCCTCAAGTCTCCTCAGAGGCAATATGCAGAAACCCTGCAGAAATGATATACAGTAACCCCTTGTAGAGGAAATATAGAAGAATCTTTCAATGATTAAACGACCAACAAAAATCCCTCAAATACGAGAACACTGTCACACACTTTCCTCCTCGTAATCTTCTTGGAGATAATTTAAAGGAATCTTGAGAGAATTAGAATTTATATCGACTCCGCATTCCCATTATGGGATAAGTGAGACGTATTATTGTTTAGGTACGGAAGGAGATGGCACCGTTTCCAGGCACTTCCTGGAACTGCATAAAATTAATCTGAGTATCTGGAATGGAGGATATGTATTTATGGAAACTCAAACTGGTGAAACTAGGAGAACGACATATGGTGAGAGAGAGAGAGAGAGAGAGAGAGAGAGAGAGAGAGAGAGAGAAGAAGCACTGAAAGTGTCTATAAACTAGAAGAGAGAGAGAGAGAGAGAGAGAGAGAGAGAGAGAGAGAGAGAGAGAGAGAGAGAGAGAGCCAATAAAAGTGTCTTATAAGCCAGAACGGAGTGTAATATCCCTCAAAATCTATGGAAAGCGTCCTATAAACTGGAGAGGGAGAGAGAGAGAGAGAGAGAGAGAGAGAGAGAGAGAGAGAGAGAGAGAGAGAGAGAGAGAGTTTGGTGGGGCTGGCCCTGGTGGCTTCATCTGGCCTGTGAAAGATAAAAGCTGAAGACGACACCATTCCATTAAGTCATCAAAAATTCACGGGGTTCGCACTTGCTTTGAGGTCGGCGCCATCCGAGAGTTAAAATGCAAGTATTAATGGGCGAAGTGATTGCATTATGGTCTCAAAGGAGCACGCAAGAGGCTTAAAGAGAGAGAGAGAGAGTAGAGAGAGAGAGAGAGAGAGAGAGAGAGAGAGAATGTTTAAGATTGTCGAGCCAACTGATAGTTACAGCTGGATATGGCGCTCAGGGGGTGGTGAGGTCAATGTCATTTTTGCCCGATTCTCAAGGGAGAAATCAACGACAGTGTATACCCTTCATTAAAACGTATAGATAGGTACAGCTTCATCTAACTCTTGCTCTTCAGTTTATAGACGTTTTCCATTGATTTACCGATTCCATTACTCTCTCTCTCTCTCTCTCTCTCTCTCTCTCTCTCTCTCTCTCTCTCTTGAGGATGCAAGCATTTACATATACAGCACCCTTACTGAGCACATGCATAATTTCAATGAAAGTATACACATGGATACATATCCATTCATCTATCTATCTATCTATATATAAATATATATATAATATATATATATATATATATATATATATATATATATATATATATATATATATATATATATATATATATATATATATAATATCTAGTAAAGAGAGAGAGAGAGAGAGATCATAAGCAAAACTTTTCAGACGGAATCGGGAGGATTTAGTTTTTTATTAATTTAATTTTTTATGAGGGTTGTCTGCATCCCTCATCGATATCTTCTGCTCCCGCTTTGAAGTTGGACGGAGGACATCAAGGGGAAACTTTTTAGTCTAAATCCCCCTTTCGAGCTCCTCCCGGAACGAGGGGTTTCGTGTCGTCTCTTAAAAATAATCTTTTCCCCTCCCCCCGCCCGCCACCCTAGTGTTTCCATGCGAACGTCTGTGCAGCTATTCCTGCAAAAGTTAGCTGCAAAGTATTGCAGGACCTTGCTGCAGGCGGTTTTACACCTCGGATTAACGCTCCGTTGCGGGATAATGTTCAGGAAAAGTTTTTTTTTTTTCGAACGAAGTCTGAAAAATTCCTGCCGGAGTGTTCCGATGACAGTTTTGTAATCTGAGGAATTAGGTGAAAATGACTGAATGAATTTTATTTATAGATAGGTACAAATGTGTAAGGTATTTTGTTCACTAACAGACGAACACAATCAAGTTAATTTGGAAATGTATTTGTATACAGGTTCATAAATGTGTATGTATTTTGTTCACTAACAGACGAACACAATCAGATTAATTTGGAAATGTATTTGTATACAGGTTCATAAATGTATAAGTATTTTGTTCACTAACAGACGAACACAATCAAGTTAATTTGAAATGTATTTTATACAGGTTCATAAATGTGTAAGGTATTTTGTTTCACTAACAGACGAACACAGTCAAGTTAATTTGGAAATGTATTTGTATATAGGTTCATAAATGTGTGAGGTATTTTGTTCACTAACAGACGAACACAATCAAGTTAATTTGGAAATGTATTTGTATACAGGTTCATAAATGTGTAAGGTATTTTGTTCACAACAAAGCAGAACACAATCAAGTTAATTTAGAAATGTATTTGTATACAGGTTCATAAATGTATAAGGTATTTTGTTCACTAACAAACGAACACAATCAAGTTAATTTGGAAATGTATTTGTTTACAGGTTCATAAATGTGTGAGGTATTTTGTTCACTAACAGACGAACACAGTCAAGTTAATTTGAAATGTATGTTGTATACAGGTTCATAAATGTGTAAGGTATTTTGTTCACTAACAGACGAAAACAATCAAGTTAATTTGGAAATTCTCCACAAAAGAAAAAATACTTTAAAACCCGAAAGAGTAACTAACACGATGAGTCGACGAAGAACAAATTCCGTGAATAATAATAATAATAATAATAATAATAATAATAATAATAATAATAATAATAATAATAATAATAATAATAATAATAATCGTAGTAGCAGTAGGAGTAATAATAAATATAATAATAGCTGTTTCTACGGCGTCT
>NC_089749.1:23740161-23750161 GCF_040412425.1 Macrobrachium rosenbergii
AACACAGCTGCAAAAAATAACAACAACAACAACAACAACAACAACAACAACAACAATAGTAATGAAACAACGCACCAAAGACGAAAATCCACTGATGCGACTTGCTGACGGAAGAGAAAGTCCCAGAGACGAAATTCAGACAGAAAGGAAAACAACACCAAGAAACTTTTCCTTACAGGGAGATAAATGCGAGTCTCTCCAACCTGATCTAAAATAGATTGCATTGCAAAGTGGCTGTTGCTCCTGCTTGTTGATCCCATTTGTTCAATGAAAAATTCGGGATTTTTCTCCCCAAGACGGATTTGCTTTGTCAGAACGGGACCCGACTCTGAGTGTTGGTGGATAGAAGGGATTTTGTCTTGATCTCTTAACTTTTGGAAAATGTTTTGGCTTTCGTTGTTCTTGTGGAGAAAAATATTTTGGCTTCTGTAATTTTCATGGTGGATAATTTATGGCTTTTATTGTTTTCCTGACGTTTTATTGTTTTCAAAATGGTCAATTATTGGATTTTATTACTTTTCCGGCTGAATTACTCGTACTTTAGATTTTACTTTGATGGCGGACATATTTTTATTTTAGCATTTTCACAGAAGAAAATTATTTGTTTTTTATTATCTAATTGACTGGAACTTTTTGTCAAACCATTTCAGTAGCGAAAAAAATGTTTCGGATTGGAATGGAATAAATATTTTTGTCGTAATTCCCAACAGTGAATAATGTTTTAGCTTTTATCATTTTAAAGGTGAGAATGTTTTTAGTCAATGATTCCAACAGCCGGATGTGAGTTTTTTTTTTAAATTTTTAGTTACTTTATTGGTGGAAATTTCGTTTTCATGGAGCGCTTATATAAAAGACAATAATGCTGTCTGATAGTTGGATACGTTTTAGTTTTTCATCTTAATGGTTGAAAATATTTTACTCCTCATAAACTTAATACTGGATAATGTTTTTGTCTGTTTACTTTAGGGATAGAAAATAAACTCTTGGCATTATAAATTACCAACCTGATAGTAGTAAATGACTTAGCTGATGTCATAAAAAGTGCTTGCTTCATTTATAAAAAAATATCTAGTTAAATTACTTGATTAGAATAGATATTGCAGCTTTCATTGTTAGAATTGTAGAAAATGTTTTCGATCTTACTAATCTAGTGGTAAAAACGTTTTAGCTGTTGTTATTGTGGTGGTGGAAAATGTCCTGAATGCTATTTAGTTTTTTTTTATCATTATGACATTGAACAGCACAGATGAATGCTCTACTCATAATATGAACATTGAGCTTCCACGATACATAAAACGTCACGGAAGAAAGGCGATCTAAGTAAACCGGAGGAAAGGTTCCAGAATGGAAATCCTTGGAAGATAATTTGAAAAATAAGTAACACACCTCACACAGCAACTAAAATGAAAATAACACAACTTCCCCAGATGCAGGACTTCGACATTTTACATAAACAAATCCTTTCAGAACACAAACCTTCCAGAACGCATTAACAAGGAGAAACCCCAACAAAGAAATCAGAAAATGTACGAAAACAAACGGGGAAGTCCCACTGGAAATCTTCTCTCTTATTCCCTAAATAACATCAAAGGAAGGAAGAAAGTTTGAAACTTTTCAGTCGCATTAAGCTTTTCAGAAGTCTGAACATACTTTAACTTCATTACGGGGCTTAGCCATGATTTGAAATTTAACTATATAGAAAGGACTTTTTTTTTTTTTTTTTGGTGGGGAGAGTCAGGTCTGAGGCGCTGCTGACGAAAAAAGGGTGAAGGAAAAAATATTTTGGAAGGGGACCTTCATTAGCGTTGTCACCCTGTTAAATGGGTTACTTTTATCTTGATATATCGCAAAAATGAAGAGAAATACAATGGTTCGAAAAATATTGCGCATGGTTTATTTAGTAGAAACACATTAACTCAAACATGTAGACGTAACTGTGACATTGACACAATACAAGACAGGTACAGGCCAATGAATATCAGCTTGCAGAATGACAGATTATTATTAAGACACGATCCGGTTTGACGGCTAATGTGCAGTGAAAGGCATATGACATCTTTTTGGGTTGTTTGCCTGCAGTAAATAATGAAATAAAATTACTTGAAATAATTCTGACCACAACAGAACCTCGGTACCTCGAGAGCCTTCTAATCTGATGCAACAGGAAAAGGTTGGTCTCGTCTTGAAAACCGTAAGATAACCAATGTGTATCGAGTCTGAGAGTACCTAGTTAGTAGGTGTACTGAGACGAAAGCGTAAAAAAAGTTCTTTTTCCATTCCCATGATATCAACAGCTGTTATTAAAAAACGCAGCAACCCCAGCAGAACTTTTCAAAAGCCAAAACTAGAATAAACAACGTATCGCCTTCCCATGAAAATCCAGCGTCGTGTCCCGCGTCACGCGACAGAAAAGTCCCCTTAATGAAATGTGAAGTGGCGGAGACAATTCGAATGACTTTTACACGAGATGGCTCTTAAAAAGCCCTATCTAGCCTTAACAGCCATGTCTAGCCCTGACAGCCGTGTCTAGCCACCGACGGCCATCATGCCTTGCCATAAAAGAATAATTCCACAATTTTCGTTTACTGCCGGACGTAAAAGGCGTCTTCGCGGTCCTTCGTCATTTCTCGTTTGTTGTTAAGATGCTCTTCGTCAAGCTCTCTGGAATAGCGAATATTCTAAAAACCCCCTTCAACTGGTCTCATAATACACATAGTGAGCTTTTTAGAAAATAATATCTTGGTTTTAAAGACGGTATCAAACTGAAAGATGTGATGTCCTTATGAAGAAAAGGAATTTAACAACAGAAAAACCAATTTTCATCGGAATTTAACACCTGTTTGGAAAGAGTGGGAAGAACAAATGACCAAAATAATTGGTACGTTTGGAGTGGTTAAGTAGAGTTATAAATCTTAGGTCTGAATGGAAATTAGATTCTAGAAGAAATTTTAGGAATGTAACATGATATCTACGATTTTGACTGGATATTCATCTTGCTTTATGGATAATGTTTAAAGTAACTGTAGTTACTTTTTTTTCGGACCAAAATATTTGTTTTTAGTGAATGAAGTGACCAGAGTTCCTAAAGTTGAAAATCGACAAATGTGTACATAAAATATACCCTTGCGACATCATTACGTATTTCAGTTTGACATCAAGACCTGTAAAGCTACAAAGATTAGAAAATACTGGAAACTTCAGTTCTCAACCAAAAATTCCACTCTTGTTAAAAAGACGCGCGAGGGAGAGAGAATTACCACAAGGATTAGCAAGGCTCTCTTTCAAAATCACCCTTTGATTATCATTTGTCATCGCTTCATGGCCCGTTTGGTAGAGCAGTTTGGCTTCGGTGGACGTATAAACCTCCAAATGCGGCTCATTTCGGCCCAGTTTTTCCTCTCTAAGGACTTTTAGTCACGTCATCCCATCCGAGAAAATTCCTCCCTGGGCGTTTATAGTTCATATGCAAAAATTGAAGGCTTGCAATATCCCTTTTTTGCGCGGCACTAATCGCCAGATTCATCAGCACTGATGCATAACTAACAACGGAGCCTTGTTTTAGTTTTCTGTAAAAGAAAACTATTGAGATGGTTTTGTTTTTCCGTCCGCACTTTTTCTGTCCGCCCTCATATCTTAAAAACTACTGAGGCTAGAAGGCTGCAAATTGGTATGTTGATCATCCACCCTCCAGTCATCAAACATACCAAATTGCAGCCATCTAGGCTCAGTAGTTTTGATTTTATTTGAGGTTAAAATTAGCCATGATCGTGCGTCTGGCAACGCTATAGGACAGGCAACCACCAGGCCATGGCTGAAGTTTTATAGGCCGGGGCTCATACAGCATTATACACTACAGAAAACTCGATTGCGCCGAAGAAACTTCAGCGTATATTTTACTTGTTCCTTTTGTCTTGCAGATGGCTCCTTCATCACTTTTGTTTCAGGTACTTTTCGCTTCGCCTTTTATTCAGTCAGAATCTCTCTCCTGTTTTTCGTATTCTTTCTTCTAATTTGTTTCACAGGTGCTTCTTTCACCTTTCCTTTCTCACCTGACTCTTCCACTTTTGTTGTACAGATGGTTCCATCTCGTTTAAAAGGTCCATTTTTACTTCTCTTCATCCCCTCTTGTTTCAAGTACCCTCTCTATTGTTTTATATATCCTTTCTTTCATTTTGTTTCAGAGACGCTCCGTTTTTCTCGTATTTAGTACATAGTTCTTTCTCCAATTTCCTTTTGCACACAATTTCTATGTTGCTGATGTTTAAGTATAATTCTTCTCTTTCCTCCAATTTTATCAGTTTTTCTGCCTCTTTCGTTTTACGCAGATTTCTTTTCATTCTTCCTTTGAGTTGGGTAAAAATGAAATTAACTTTTCACTACTTGCGCAGGTCAGCTACGTTGCCTGTGGTTAATTCAACTACTAGGTGTTTGTAATCAATATTTAACTGAATGATTATAAACTCATTTACTCACCCATTTCCAGCGAGTGGAAAGCAATGGATTTCAATGACCATTGGTGCACAGATATTTTAAGGACATTACTAATTTCTGGGGTTTATGGCTGATCATGAGAAAAGAAACACGCATTTATAGATTCCAGCAGGTATACTGCCAAGATACATGTTATTGTAACGATGGTTACCATGACTGATAGTAAAAGTTCTTGATGATAGCACTCACTCAGCGATAAATAAGATAATGCTTTAATTTCCAACAGTTATACACCATAATATCTACTGTATTGGTAAACAGGACACTTTTACAACTGGCAAAAAAATTTAGCGAAGTTGGGTCAGTATCCACCTTGCTGCCTTTTGCCTTTTTTTTAGTTTTCAGAAAAGAAAACTGTTGTGTCGGCTTTGTCTGTCCGTCCGCACTTTATTCTGTCCGCACTTTTTTTCTGTCTGCACTTTTGCTGTCCACCCTCGGATCTTAAAAACTAATGAGGCTAGAGGGTTTGCAAATTGGTATGATGATCATCACCCTCCAACCATCAAACATACCAAATTGCAGCCCTCTACCCGCAGTAGTTTTTATTTTATTTAAGGTTAAAGTTAGCCATAATCGTGCGCCTGGCATCGATATAGGATAGGCCACCACCAGGCCGTGGTCAAAGTTCCATGGGCCGCGGCTCATACAGCATTATACCGAGACCACTGAAAGATAGATGTATTTTCGGTGGCCTTGATTATACGAAACTCGTAGTCTTCGGGCCTGGGCTGGAAAAGGGTATCAGTTCCCCTGTCTAACTGGCCTTCATTCTAAACAAGACGAAGAACAAAAAGGTTCAGCAGAAAGGGAATCACTGGCATTTGGAATGGCTAATCATTTTCAAGAAATTCAGAATGACCGCTCGAAATATTTCTCCGGGAACTACAAACGGAAATTGAGGAAGCGGACTGGAGCACAGCATGCTCGGATAAATAAATATCACCGCTATTCCTTGAAACCACGCCCTGCTAATGGAGTTATCTCAGCACTTATGAATCATTTATTCCGCACAGGACTGTGTTCACTTAACATATCTGGCTCCTGTACTGTGCTCGTGTGGCACTGAACCCCGTGCTGAAACTGGATATTTAATAAGGCTGACAGCGGACAAGACGGAGCTAAATAGAAATGAAATTTCCTTTTGTCTAAACTTGGAAGATGAGGACATTTAAATCGTTGATTATATACCAGACTGTAACTGCAATTAGGGATGTTGATTTTTTATGTTATGTACGACCATCAACTGCTTGGTTTTTATTTTTAATTATTTTACACGTAGGTACACTGGAGAGAAACCCAAGCAATGATCTAAAGAGGTGAAAATCTGGAAAGGAGCGAGACTCCAGTCCCTCTTAATGTAAGAATTTGTAAAAAAACCTTTCAACAATAAATCTTCGTATTTTCCTCTGGTGCATTCAGACGCACGTGAACAAAAAAAACACTGCAGACTTAGCACTTATTACAGACTTCTAAAAAGCAACTTCGCATATTCTTTCGGAGTCTACAAACACTCAGGTCATCCTCGTACCGCAGGGGAGGCCCTTTGTCGAAGGACAAGGCGCGAAGGGCGCTCGGCTAATAAGCCTGTGGCAAGCACTTGTCGCAAAACAGGAAAGAAAGTTGAAGACTCCTTGGGTCCTGTTACTAAATATTCCAGTACTCGACTCACGACAAACATTAAAGGGGAGGGAGCGAGGCGCGCGCGCGCATGTACCTTGTCGTATTTCAAGCCGGGCGACTCTTTCTTTTCTTTATTTCTCTCCTTCTTCGTCACGTTTCGCTCTACACGAATATTTTCCTTTTCTCGCGTTGTGTCTCTTACATAGCTTCAGTGGTGATTGATGAGACATTTACTTACAGTAAGGTATATGGTGCTTACAGTCGGTTTGATCGCGTGATCTACTGTCAGGCAAGAAAAAGTCTCATTCATTTATTATTCTCTTTCCTATTTTTAATTCGTACTTTGCTGCGAAGTCAGTTTAATTTTAGCTTAACAGTGAAACCGATGCTATTTTAGGAGTAATACCTGCCTTGCTGTTGTTGTGAAAGATTACGTACGGTCATTCTTTTGCATAACGTAATGTACCCCGAGATATATATATATATATATATATATATATATATATATATATATATATATATATATATATATATATATATATATATATATATATAAATAAAGATATATACTGTATATATAAACATATATTTATATATATATATATATATATATATATATAAATATAGATATATACTGTATATATACATTATATATATATATATATATATATATATATATATATATATATATATATATATATATATATATATATATATATATATGTATATATATACACATTACATGTGTGTGCGTGTTTATGTATATTTAATTAGACTTTATAATTACAAAGCTACGTTCCCTTCAGTTAGAAATACAAGTAAAGCAACTTGCTCGGGTAAGAAAATAATGTCTGTCAAATGAATTTGGTGTTCATTTTGTTGTCTTTCCTTCAACTTATAAATGTAAGTCCAACAAAGTCCTTAATCTTAATCCTTGATAACAGACTTTCCTCGAAAGGTGAAGTGCAGTTGGAGGTGGCTTCAAATGTATAGCTTCAAATCAAAAATTTCCTTTATGTGTTAAAAAAAAAAAGTATGGTACATCAAAGATAAGAACTGTTTTTCTCCCTGGATGTTATTTGGTATGATTAGCTACATGCACAGGAGATCAAAACATTTTCCAAAATCTGTAGGAAGTAATTCATCTGGTATGAGGCATATCGCATATGGAGTCTTCCATAGCACAAAACATAACACCCATTATTCAAAAAACAGATATGTAAATGCATCCGCATTAAACGTAGGCCGAGAATAAGAAATCTCCATCAAAAATAACTAACGATTAGAGAACATGAATATTTATCCCTCTGGGCAGAGCCGGTACTAATCTGTGCAACTCGGGCTGCATAAAATCTCGCATAACTAACATTCCCCAGCTGCTGTGCACACCGGAATTGGCCTCCCAAAAATGCATACAGCTTCATTTTTCTAATTCTGTTACTTTAGGTCCGAAGTTCTGGGAATGCAAACCGTAAATTTGGGAGTAACTACTTGTCCAATAATTTCGGCTGCAATGAACGGGGCTTAAAAACATTCCAATTTTCATTAGCGCCTGGAAACATATGATAGCCAGGCGATGCTTACTCTCGCAGGGAAAGGCCTCCTCTCTCTCTCTCTCTCTCTCTCTCTCTCTCTCTCTCTCTCTCTCTCTCTCTCTCTCTCTCTCTCCCAGCTGTGTAGGTGGCTAGAGAATTTCTCTTGGTCTCAGCAATGCAACCGGTTAAATATTTATAGAGCTCCGTTGTCTGATGACTGAGAGTGTTGCGTGTATATATAAACATGTATATATGTGTGTATATATATATGTGTATATATATACTTACATATATATACATGTGTGTGTGCGTGTGTGTATAATATGATGCAAAACTGACAGAGAGAAAGCGAGACAGACATTTTATAATTAAGGGAGACACTCTCAGTCATCAGACAACACTGATATATATTATATATAAATATGTATATTTGTATGTGTATATATATATATATATATATATATATATATATATATATATATATATATATATATACATTATAGTTCTATGTACGCATATGTGTATGTATGTGTATATAATATTAAAGGCAGCCAGATTTCATCCAAGTGTGTAGGTGTACAGGTGGGTGAGTACGTTTTTAAATTATAATTCAGCTTTAACTGAGGAAATTGCTCTTGATCTCCACATTTAGAATATGATTGACAGGTTATAAGTTTTACTGCTCCCATGAGTAATCCTTCGATCCGGCAAATTATTTCTCTTTGAAAACTATAAATTTGAAATGGGATTGGAGGTCAAATTTTCTAGGAAAATATAATTTGTAACAGAGAGGGTCTGTAGGAGGGATTTCAATGATAGATCTGGAATTTTGAACACATTTATCTTTTGTGAAAAGCGTTGCGTTATACTTTGATTGAAGATTCGCCGTTATTGTATTTGAAGTACAAAATCAACTGCAATTCTTAATTAGTTAATAAGTCAGAATTATTGCTAAATAGGATTTTAAATTGTGCCAGTACATTTCTTGTCTACGGATTTCTCATTTAGCAAATTTTCTGAGAAAATTCTTCAAACCAAAGAAAACGAGTAAAATATTAAACCTTTGGGTCAGTAAGAATAATAAATTCAATATATACTTTTACAGATACTCTAAGTATCAGGGAAAACAAGAAATAAATAAATAAAAAAAAACATTCAGCATAACATCCAGATATGGTTGCCCAGCCTTCTGCTCAGAATCCCCCTCTTATATATCTACGCATCTTCTTCTTCCTATTTTTTTAAGATATTCCTGTCAGACCTCAGACATATAAGCCCAACGCTCATCGGTCTGTGGTTAGTTGAGGCATGGCCTGAATACCAATCACATGACTCTTGCCCAGTGCGCTTCCTGTTGCCTTATCTTCAGTCTGCATTTGTTACCCATACCTACGAAATGAGGGTCAAAAGGTATTATTTTATTTTAAAAACATTTTTGCATTTTGGACTAAAAACATACTTCCCCCAACATTTAATGTGTGCTTTGAACGTTTCTGGCATTCGTTTTGTTAGCAAATGAATACTTTTAGAAATAGTGAATAGAACAAAATAGAATATAGAATTTAGGCCAAAGGCCAAGCTCTGGGACCTTTGAGGTCATTCAGCACTGAAGCGGAAATTAGGAGTAAAAAGGTTTGAAAGGTGTAACAGGAGGAAAGCCTGCCAGTTGCACTATGAATCAATTGTTAGGAGAGGGTGGAAAGCAAAACAGAATAAAGAGAATATGAACGGAGGTACAGTAAAGAGAATGAAAGGGGTTGCAGCTAAGGGCCGAAGGGACGCTGCAAAGAACTTAAGTAATACCTACAGTGCACCGCATGAGGTGCACTGACGGCACTACCACCCTATGGGGTTGAAGAGATAGTGAACCCCACCCATATATCCAACAATTTGGGATACCCCAGTGCGAAAGAGGGGGTTTATGGGTGTGGAAAACAAAAAAACAAGCAAAAAATGCGCCGAAAAAGTTTCTTCGGCGCAATCGAGTTTTCTGCACAGCATATAATGCTGTATGAATTTCTCAGCCACGGTCCATGAAACTCTCAGCCGCGGCCATGAAACTTTCAGCGACGGCCCGGTGGTGGCCTGTGCTGTTGGAACCAATAACGGTGCCAGAAGCGCGATTATGGCTAACTTCAACCTTAAGTAAAATAAAAACTACTGAGGCTAGTGGTCTGCAATCTGGCATGTTGGATGGTTGGAGGGTGGATGATCATCGTAACAATTTGAAGCCTTTAGCCTCAGTAGTTTTTAAGATCTGAGGGCGGACAGAAAAAGTGCGGACGGACAGACGAAGCCATCTCAATAGTTTCCTTTTACAGAAAACCAAAAAGCGAGTGAGATACAAGGACGTT
>NC_089749.1:23752661-23807661 GCF_040412425.1 Macrobrachium rosenbergii
AGACTCATACACCTCATTGTTTCAAGCCAAGAGAATAGACCTATACCAAAAGTTCCAGACTTTTTATAATTATTCATTGGGGATGAGATTCACCCCGAAATTATTTATTTCCCTCGGTCCTCAAAACGTGCTGGTTGCTGTAGGCAGCAGGACGGTGGCTGTGGTGGAATTCGCTAAGGAGTGTGGAACAACTCACTTGCTAAAAGCAACTAGCTCAAAATGGCATGAAGGATAAATGAAGTCCCGACTGACTCATTAAATCATTGATACCCGAACACAGAAGAACCTCGAAAAGGCTCACTAAAATCAGCCACTTCGACCAGGAGTTAAGCTGAGAAAAGATGACGATGATACAGCTAATCTGATATGTCCAGATCACGTATTCCAAAGCTAGTCATCAGCTAGGGTCAGGTTACCACTGATCAAGAACTTTACTCCCAGAACATATCACTAGCTCCAAAGGTTTCTACACAGGCTGGGCATAGCAACGACCCAGACCTTAAAAAAAATCGCAGTTCATGGAAACCCACGCAGTCCATGAACAATGGTGCTCAATCCAGAAAGGTAACTCCCAATTCTTACTCAGAAATTGCTCTATTGCAATGACAGTTTCAGCCGAGCCAGTGCGCGTGATATATCTGTCTCTTTCAGCGATAGGTTACAGAAATTTAGACAACTCGAAATTCCGGAAAGCCTCTGGGGATACGTCGCACATTCCAGGAATATCTCGCTGCTGAATTTTGCCAGTGTCCTTTTTTTGGAAGTGCACGCCCTGTTAGGGGGCCAGTACAGTGAGATACGAGGAAAAAGAAATGACGTAGGCTGGATGAATTCTGCTGATTCTGTAAATGTTTACAGATATATATATATATATATATATATATATATATATATATATATATATATATATATATATATATATATATATATATATATATATATATATATATATATATATATATATATATATATATATATAACTGTTCACGAAGATATGGAACGTGATGAATGTATAAGTAGGCAAATACGAATGAAATTGAAACAACGGAGTAGTTGCCAGGCCTTTCGACACAACGGTCCTTCACTAGAAGACTGCTAGTAAAGGACCGTGTGGCGAAAGGCCTGCAACCACTCCGTTGTTTCAATTTTCATTAATTAACATCATCTGCCTTATATATATATATATATATATATATATATATATATATATATATATATATATATATATATATATATATATATATGTATATATATATAATATATATATATGTGTGTAAAGGCCATGCATACACATACATACATACACACAAATATACACACACACATATATATATATATATATATATATATATATATATATATATATACTGTACATATATACAGTATATATATGTATATATATATATATATATATATATATATATATATATATATATATATATATATATATATATATTTATTTATTTATATATATTGTGAGTGAATGACAGTTTTGAGTACAGTTATTTGCACATAATTAAGAATAGAATACTGTTTAGTTGATGTGCTCTAATCTTGTAAGACTAGTAAGAATAATGGTGTTGGTAAAAATTTGACAGTGATTATGATGATTGCAATTTCCTTTCTTTCACAGATTCTTGTAGATAAAGTCAAATGCTTACTCATAAAAAGGAATATTAAATTTTCACATGTAGTATTATGATTATTATCTTTATCATTACCAAACAATGAGGTTGATGCATTTCCCAGGACTCAAAAAGGTTCATCCGAATTTTTTGTTCTCGTACAAGGTAACACAGCCGTGCGCCTAGTGCAAGTTTCTTTTATGTTTTTGAGAGCTGGCATTAAATATCTGCAACCGATATCACTGAAGTTAATCGTGAATGGCGGAAGCTCATGCTGCTCCCGACTCATAAGAAGTTATAGTTCGAATTCATTAGCCGATCAGAAGCAAGACAGAACCTGCAATGATATCTAATAAACGGTGACAAAGGGAAACAGCCTACGGTCCTCTAGAACAAGGATAGAGAGTGACTCGCCTCAAGGGTTCTTTCACATATAACGTAAAGCAACTAAAGCAGAATTGTTGTCGAAGCAAATGTTAGCTTTGATGAAGGATTTGTTCTGGTACGTAATCAAAGTCAACATTCTTTCTTGGGCGTAAAGGGAAACGTGATA
This sequence comes from Macrobrachium rosenbergii, assembly GCF_040412425.1. Classification (NCBI taxonomy): domain Eukaryota; kingdom Metazoa; phylum Arthropoda; class Malacostraca; order Decapoda; family Palaemonidae; genus Macrobrachium; species Macrobrachium rosenbergii. The sequence continues at coordinate 23,754,840 of NC_089749.1, forward strand.
CACTAGAAAAGGTGACCTGGACACTTGACTTGCTAATTATATTATAGAGTGAAAAAATCTAAGAGGCATGGTTTGACGTGCATCGGTATAGTGTCCAGTGCAACGGTGTTCAGTGTAAGGAGCGTTATACACACACCCACACACACACACACATTATATATATGGGGCCTCCGTATTTATCCACCTTAGACAGCGTTTTCAAAGGAATTGCAGGTTACATTACACACACACACATATATATATATATATATATATATATATATATATATATATATATATATATATATATATATATATATATATTTTATATATATAAATATAATATATATATATATATATGTATATATATATATATATATACAGTATATATATATATATATATATATATATATATATATATATATATATATATATATATATATATATATATAATGTACACACACATAGATATATGTGTGTAAAATAAAAATAAAAATCATCGAAGTAAAATACACTAGCATATTTTTCCAAAGCTTCAGAGTCATGTTGACTAAAATTCATGCGTTGACATTTGCCATGAGTTTTTAATGACAACTACGTCTATCACAGAGCTGCAAACACGGTAATGTCTGAGCCCGGTGCATACATCAGTTTGAATGACAGTTCGTTTGTAATTAACGAAAGCGTTTTACGATGAAAATGAGGATTTCTTTTATTCTCTCTCTCTCTCTCTCTCTCTCTCTCTGTTTTTATGTAAGCATTGTATAAAGATTAATTTGCTTTCAGCAGCGTAATGCGGTTTTTCCTCATTTACTCTAAATATTCTAATAATTTCTTAGCTTTCGACCGTGATACAGAAAAATCATTGCAGAGCATATATATCACTGCAGTTTCTTGTGCCACATGTTTAGATTTTGGCTTCTTCTGAATAATTCAGACATTTTATTAAGTACAAATATTTAATATCAATTCTAATCTTATAGATTTCTTCCGCAAACCGGGATCAAGTAAACGTTCTCCTTTCAAGTTCGCGTTTCCTTTTTTGTTGTTTTGTCATTTTTTTTAAGAAATTCCCATTTTCTACCCTTTTCTACTCGTAAGCTGTTACGTTTGAATCTGCCATTTCGCTTTTTAAATTATCTGCATTATTACTTATTCATTTTAACATCCAAGGCCTAATTATATTAACCATAATAATCACAAGCCAATATCAAAGAAGAGGGGCTCATTAATGAGTAAAAATCCACAATTATGTATATGAGGAAGGTTGTATTCATCAAAATACAAAAAGGATTAAAAACGAGAGCTTTCGAACGTGTGCGCGACGGCCCTCTTCAGTTGGCTGACGAGGACCGTCGTGCAAATGGTCGAAAGCTCCAATTTTTAATCAGTTTTGATTTTGATAAATACAGCCTTATTCATATACATAATTGCGGATTTTCATCACTATTTCCGATTATAGAATAGTGAAGCACCGTAGATAAAGTGTCTATGTTTTGGCCGCAATAGGACGCAAACTTCTTTGTAGCTTGTGACGAATCTTACCGCTCTGTTGCGGGAAGCAATGGCCACAGTAAGGCAATGTTAACAGTATAATATCCTTCCTACTTCAAGAGTACTTTTCTTTACTCATCTGGAATCGCTTCGAGAGAATCCTTCTTCTTCAACTTTCCCGGAGAAAGGATGGTTTTCGGAACAACTCAACTCCACCTGCATCTCCAGCTCGGTGAAGTTTTTGACCTAATGTTAGTGTTTTTAACCTGAAATGGAGGAGTTGAAGACCCAGCCAAGATTTCGGGCGGTATTTACGAGTGTGGGGAATGTTTTGTGAATTTTCGCTGGCTCCGCAATTCTAGCCTAATGGCTGTGTTATTTAAGAAGCTCCGAAAATGCACTGGGTTACTAACCCCAGGTGTGCAATGTAAGTTTACAGTGGGTATAAGGTAGACTTTCACGACAGGGGGTATGCATAAAGTAAAATATGCTGGCCATTTACAGTATACTTCACATGTGATGAAGGGCGTTATATTAGCAAATGTATTAGATAATCAATAGGTTTCTACCATTAAATCACCTAAAAGTGGCAAACGGTGTCATTAGACTGTGTATGACTTTACGATTTAAAAAACAGCAATGGTTACATGGTTTTACAAGTAATAATAATAATAATAATAATAATAATAATAATAATAATAATAATAATAATAATAATAATAATAGCCACTAATGGGAATGGATGGTGTAGTTTCCCAAGAAGAATTGTGTATAGATGAATATCCCAAGTTTCCTTTTGACGAATACACTCAATGGATATTTAGGAAATTAGGAAATCATAAAAAATGTCCATATTTGAATCAGAAATAAGAGTGCACGCTCGCTCTCCTAAATGCATATTCGTTGCAATTACCTCCAGGACTATTTCTTTATGTAAGCATTGTGCAAAGATTAGACCATTTTCAGCAGTGTGTAAGGTTCTCTTCCTCAGTAAATCCCAGGCATTTTATATTTTGAAGTTTTCAGAATTACCCTTCTTTTATTAAAAAAAATATTAGCAACGTTTCAATGTTCTTAGTTCCTTTCGCAAACCGTCATGAAGTTCAAGTTTCCTTTGTAAGTGTTATTTTGCCATTTCGTCCCTTTTTTTGGGGAATTCTCATTTTCTCCCAATTTCTGCTCTTTCTCTGATACATTTAAACCTGCCATATGTTTTTTTTTTACTATTAGTATCGCTTCCTGAATTATTTAAGCTTCTAATGCCTAATTACATAAACATGATAGTAACAAGCTAGCATCACAGTTAAAAAATGACGCAAACTTCACGAAGCTTGCACTAAATCGTAACGTTCTGTTGCAGTAAGTACAGCTGGCACTGAGACAATGTTAAGAGTGTAATATCCATTCTGTTTCGAGAGCCATTTTCTCTGCTCATTTGGAATCGCTTCAAGAGAATTCTTCTTCTCGAACCTTCCCGGAGGAAGGAAGGTTTTTGGAACAACTCGGCCCCACCCGCATCCCCGGTAAAGTTTTTGGCCTAATTTTATTGTTTTTAACCTGGAGTGGAGGAGTTAAAGGCCCACTCTAAATTTCGGGCGGTATTAACGAGTGTGGGAAAGTTTTGTGAATTTTGGCAGGCTCCGCAATTCGAGTCTAATGGTTGTGTTCTTTTAGAATCTCTGAGAGTGTGTTCGTGTGCGTGTTGGGGTGGGGGGTTCCTAACTTGAAGAGTGCAGTGTAAAGTTTGCAGTGGATATGTAAGGCAGACTTTCACGACAGGGGCAGTGCTCGAATGAAAAATGCTGGTTCATTTACAGCGTATTTCAAATGAGATGCAGAGGATTGTTACCAAATATAACCGATAAGTTTCGACAATTAAATCACCTAAAAATGGTGAATAGTGTCATTAGGCTGTATATGACCGTATGATTTTTAAAATAGTAATGGTGAAATGGAGAGTTCATCTTATAAAAATAATAATAATTACAAAATACTCATAGCAGCATGAGCCATCATATGAAGAAACAAGTCCACAGTTAAGTATGGGTACATATATTCAAAAGAGAACTTTCAGGAATCTGTTCGATTCCCCTTTTTCAACCATATTTGTACCCATGCATAACTGTGGATTTTTTCTCCAATAATAATAATAATAATAATAATAATAATAATAATAATAATAATAATAATAATAATAATAATAATAACAGTAACCATTAATGGTGATGGATAATGTAGCTTCCCGAGAAAATTATGAATAGATGAATATCCCAAGTTCCTATTTTTAATAATAATAATAATAATAATAATAATAATAATAATAATAATAATAATAATAATAATAATAATAGCCATTAATGGTGATGGATAATGTAGCTTCCCGAGAAAATTATGAATAGATGAATATCCCAAGTTCCTATTTTTAATAATAATAATAATAATAATAATAATAATAATAATAATAATAATAATAATAATAATAATAATAATAATAATAATAATAACCATTAATGGTGATGGGTAATGTAGCTTCCCGCGAAAATTATGAATAGGTGAATATCCCAAGTTCCTATTTTAATAATAATAATAATAATAATAATAATAATAATAATAATAATAATAATAATAATAAAATATTAGTTAACATTAATGGTCAAGGATAATGTAGCTTCCCGAGAAAATTGTTAATAAATGAATATCCCACGTTCCTATTTTAATAATAATAATAATAATAATAATAATAATAATAATAATAATAATAATAATAATAATAATAATAATAATAGTTAACATTAATGGTGAAGGATAATGTAGCTTCCCGAGAAAATTATGAATAGATGAATATCCCAAGTTCCTATTTGACGGATAAACTTGATAGACAGTCAGGAAATGAGGAAATCATGAAAATCGCCCCTGGTTTTGTCAGAAATAAGAGAGCACACTCATTTTCATAAATGCATATCGTGCTGCAATCCCCTCCGGCACTATATTTTTTTCTGTCAGAAGTTCAAGTGAAGATGCAACGCGTTACGGCCCTTATAAAATTCTTGTTTCAATAATTTACTTAAATTTTTACTATTTATTTATTACATCGTTAATCTATTTTTTCTTTTTAATAAGAGATCTCTTATTTCTATGTTTCCCATTACCTTCTGTTACTTCTTTATAATGAACACCATATTCTTTGGAACCTTGAATTTCATGTCAATGGTCCCTGTGGTCTGGTTCTCAATGAATAGGAGTCATCCTCTCAATAATACTAATAACAGTAACATACAGAGGTGATACTATAGTATTATCTACCATGCATTTTCTGCATTTGACCCCCCCAGGGGCTAGTACTAAACACGGCAAAACAGTGTAGGTGAGTCAGTGTTTCGCCGTGTTTAGTACTAGCCCCTGGGGTATCAAATAGTTTTGTATATAGTTTGAGGAAGTAATACAGAGATGCTACTATAGTATGATCTCACATCCATTTTCTTATTTGAGCCTTAAGGGGGCTAGTACTAAACACGGCAAAACAGTGTAGGTGAGTCAATGTTTCGCCGTGTTTAGTACTAGCCCCTGGGGTATCAAATAGTTTTGTATATAGTTTGAGAAAGTAATACAGAGATGCTACTATAGTATGATCTCTACCATCCATTTTCTGCATTTGACCACCCCCCGGGGCTAGTACTAAACACGGCAAAACAGTGTAGGTGAGTCAATGTTTCGCCGTGTTTAGTACTAGCCCCTGGGGTATCAAATAGTTTTGTATATAGTTTTGATAATACAGAGATGCTACTATAGTATGATCTCTACCATCCATTTTCTGTATTTGGCCATTTTCCCCCCGGGGCTAGTACTAAACACGGCAAAACAGTGTAGGTGAGTCAATGTTTCGCCGTGCTCAGTACTAGCCCCTGGGGTATCAAATAGTTTTGTATATAGTTTGACGAAGTAATTGCCATAAGCCTTAATTGGGTTGTTTGGTAGATAGCATCCCAATTTTTGGTAGGTCGTGAATAGCTCGGTAGATATCATACTGTAGTAGCACCCATACAGATTAGACCATTCTCACCAGTGTGTAAGATTTTCTTTCTCGGTTCCTCTCTAAACATCTGGTGACTTTGTCTTTTTCCAGTTTCCTGCGTCAGGCGTTTTATATTTTGGGTTTTCCTGAATATTCTGCTTTTATTAGTAAATGCTTAACATCATTTCACTTTTATTTGTTTCCTTTCGCAAACCGTGACCAAGTTCACGTTTTCTTTGTAAGTGTTATTTTGTCATTACGTCGCTTTTTATTTGGTATTCCAATTTTCTATAATTTTCTGATCGTACTCTGATACATTTAAACCTGCCATATGGCAATTTTAAAATGAATCATTTAAGGTTCTAAGGACCAATTACATAAACAGCTTAATAACAAGCTAGTACCAGACTAATTACATAAACAGCTTAATAACAAGCTCGTACCAAAGCCAAAATATAACGCAAATTTCACCGAAGCTTCCAATAAATCGTGTAAGGTTCTATTGCATGAAGCACTGCTGGCACTGAGACAATGTTGATAAGAGTGTAATATCCTTCCTGTTTCCAGAGCCATTTTCTCTACTCATTTGGAATCGCTTCAAGAGAATCCTTCTCCAACCCTCCTGGAGGATGGAAGGATTCTGAGACAACTCGGCTCCACCAGCATCCCGAGGCTGGTAAAGTTTTTGGCCTAATGTTATTGTTTTTAACCAGAAGTGGAGGAGTTAAAGGCCCACTCTAAATTTCGGGCAGTATTTACGAGTGTGGGAAAGTTTTGTGAATTTTCGCGGGCTCCGGAATTCGAGCCTGATGGCTGTGTTATTTTAGAAGCTCCGAAAGTGGACTTGGTGTCAGGGATGGGTTTTGTGGATGGGAAAGGGGGAGGGTGGTATTATTAACCTAAAGGGTGCAACGTGAAGTTTGCAACTAAAACACCACAGATTTTCATGACGCGGTAATGCACGTAATGAGAAATGCTGACTATTTTCAATATACGAGTGTATTTGAACCGAGATGAAGAGGGAGGGGAATCTGTCAAATATATCAGGAAATCGGAAAGTTTCCACCATTAAATTACATAAAACTGATGGATGGAGCCATTAAACTATATATGACTCGCCTCGTTCTCAAGATTGAAATGGTGAAATTGTGAGTTCAGGTAATAATAATAATAATAATAATAATAATAATAATAATAATAATAATAATAATAATAATAATAGTAGTAGTAGTAGTAGTAGTAACACTGATGAACGCAAATGAGAATTAGTGGCGTAGCTTCTTCCCAAGAGGAATTATCCCCAGATGAAGAGCTCGAATTCCTATTTGACGACTATACTTAACACATTTGGAAAAGAGGATATTATTAAAAAAAAAGTCTATGTTGCAAGAAGCCATCAGAATGCCACCCACTTTCATAAACGCATGTTTCTTTGGATTACCCTTTACCTGTGCAGCAATAAGGATACTAGGTACCTGGTAGTCAAGTGACTATGGTAGGTAGTGCCCAGTGTGGTACAAGAATGGTTAGTTATTTCATCTTAAAATATTGCTCTTGAGAGCAATATTTTAAGGTCCATGGTTCAATGCACTGGCTGGTATTGAACCATGGACTTTATAAATACGAACCCAGTGCCTTATCAGAGAGAGAGAGCGAGAGAGAGAGAGAGAGAGAGAGAGAGAGAGAGAGAGAGAGATTCACCAACCTTTATATCTTAAATGAAAGACGAAATTGTTCGTCCCTGCTGAGGTTTGAATAAATGCTGGTTTTTCTGGCTCTCAGTGTGATTTTCTTTAATCCTCTGAACGAGGTACAAGGCGTACAGCGTTTAGCATTCAGTAGTAGTTAGAAGGCATAACTTGCATGCACACCATTAGCAGGTACGCCCGATTGAAAAAGTTAAGTATACCTTAGATTAACCAGACCACCGAGCTGATTAACAGCTCTCCCTGGGGCTGGCCTGAAGGATTAGATTTATTTGACGTGGTTAAGAGTCCAACTGGTTACCTAGCAACGGGACCTACAGCTTATTGTGGAACCTGAACCACATTATGACGAGAAATGAATTTATCAGCAGAAACAAATTTCTAATTCTTCATTGGCCGGTCGGAGAGTCGAACGCTGGGCCAACAGCGTGCTGGCCGAGAGCTCTACCCACCCCTCCAATGAAGAACTACGCCCGATTGAGCAATAGCGGGTACCTATAGTGTTACGCTGAAATACTCCTGTCCCCAATGCAATTAATGGTAATTAACCGAATGATTGCAGTGAAGTCATAGAATGATGGTCACCCTTTCAAAGAAATGCCACGAATAATGTTGCTTAAATCCACCGATAGAGAGATGTGCAGTGATGCAATCGTATTTCTGCCTGGATTTGACTGATGGTAATCCATTCGTGTATCGACCAAACACAACATTACATAACTGCCATAATCGAGAGATCATCAGCAGTTTTGCCATCTAGAGCATTACCAAAATAAAAGACGCATTGAACGCTACAAAATTAGACAAATACAAGTGAGAGTTGCCGGTTCATTACCATAAAATTATTTTTTTATAAAGTTACGAAAGAACACCTTTAAAAAAATTAAATTTCATCATGTATAGTAATTACATAATTACGTCGTCTCAATAAGCAACGGTTTAGGTTTTGAAAAATAGGTCGTTTCATTAAATGCTTTGCATCGTTTATCTCTGACGTCATTATTACACACACTAACGTTTGCATGAAAAGTTCCTGAATAACAGCGTTCGTTTTGTTTAATTTGGTTATTGGCCTTAAATTACTTTAATTATGCATTTAGTGCTTACTGATACAGAATAGTTAAAGGTGTGCTTATGAACTACTAAATGCCACAAGGATGAAAATTTCGAAGCTTAAAAGAAAGTGCTCCTCGGGGCGTTCAGAAATAATTATTTGCAATACTGAGTGTAGGACAGTTCTTCAAAGACAGTGCTGAATATGAGAGCAGTACTTCCAACAGAAACTGGATGAGAACCAATATTTCAAACAGAACTGAACATGAGACTAGAATTTCAACCGGAACTGAAAATGAGACTAGTTTCTCATATATAAACTGATTGGGCACAGTACTCAAAGGAGGAACTGAATATGAGAGCAGTATTCCATACTAAATAAATATGAGGCTATTGCCTCGCGCAAAAACTAAATGGGATGAGTATTTGAAACAGGAATGGGATCTGAGAAAATTATTTCAAGCATTAGCCGAAAATAAAGCCTATATTTCCAAACATGAACTATATATGACACCATTGCTGAACATCCAGACATGATATCAGACCATTATTTCTGTCAGAAACTGAATATCAGACCATTCTTTCTTTCAGAAGCTGGACATGGAGCCAGTGCTTCAAACCGAAAGTGGATGTGGACAACATTTCCAAACAGAAGTTGAGAGTAAGACCAGTATTTAAAAAAAAAAAAATAAAAAAAAAATAAAAAGCTAGTAAAAAATGCATCCAAGTTTCCTCGGCGCAATCGAGTTTTCTGTACAGTGTATAATGCTGTGTGAAACTTTCAGCCGCGCCCCATGAAACTCAGCCACGGTCCGGTGGTGGCCTGTGTTGTTGGTAACTACATCGGTGGCAGAAGTACGATTATGGCTAATTTTAACATTAAATAAAATAAAAATTACTAAGGCTAGAGGGCTGCGATTTGGTATGTTTGATGACTGGAGGGTGGATGATCAACATACCAATTTGCAGCCCTCTAGCCTCAGTAGTTTTTAAGATCTGGGGACGGATAGAATAATTGCGTACAGGAAAAGTGCGGACGGACAGACAAAGCCATTACAATAGTTTTCTTCAACAGAAAACTAAAAATATATACGAGATCAGTATTTCAAACAGTAATTCAGCTCAAAAAGGAGCTGAATATCAGGCCATTCCCTAAAAGTGAACTAGAATTTTTATATTAGACCAGTAATTCAAGCTAGGACTGAATGCGAGACCATTTTTTAATCTGTCAGAAAACGAGGAAATGAATATCGTCCATGTGTAAATCAGAACTTACTCCTCACTTGTCATAAATGCATAATATTTTGTTGCAATTCCCTCCAGAACTATTTCTTTATGTGAGCCTTGTCTAAAGTTAAAGTTAAAGTCATCCTGGGCCTCTGTAGGCTCATAGGGCAGGCGCTGATCTTGTCTAAAGATTAGACAATTTTCAGCCGTGTGTAACGTTCTCTTCCTCGGTTCCTCTCTAAGTGTATAGTGACTATGTCTTCATCCAGTTTCCTGAGTCGAGTATTTTATATATTGGATTTTCTGAATGACCCTGCTTTTATTAAAAAAAAAAAAAAAAAAAACCCGTGATCAACTGAACTGAATTACACTGAATATAGAATTTAGGCCAAAGGCCAAGCACTGGGACCTATGAGGGCATTCAGTGCTGAAACGGAAATTGACAGTAAAAGGTCCGAGAGGTGTAACAGGAGGAAAACCTCGCAGTTGCACTATGAATCAATTGTTAGGGGAGGGTGGAAAGTAAGATGGAAGAAAGATGATATGGAAGGAGGTACAGTAAAAGGAACGAAAGAGGTTGCAGCTAGGGGCCGAAGGCACGCTGCAAAGAACCTTAAGTAATGCTACAGTGCACCGTATAAGGTGCACTGATGACACTATCCCCCTACGGGGTAAACCGCGATTAAGTTCACGTTTTCTTCGTAAGTGTTATTTTGCCAATTCGTCCCTTTTTATTAGGAATTCTCATTTTCTACTATTTTCCGCACGTACTCAGGTACGTTTCAACCTGCCATATGGTTTTTTGAAATGATCAGTATCGTTTCCTGAATTATTTCAACTTCTAAACTCTAATTCCAATTACATAAAGAGCTTAATAACAAGCTAGTATCAAAGCAAAAATAGGACACAAACTTCACCGAAGCTTGCAACAAATCGTACGGTTCTATTGCAGGAAGCACTGTTGGCACTGGGACAATGTTAAGAGTGTAATATCCTTCCTGTTCCCAGAGCCATTTTCTCTACTCATCTGGAATCGCTTCAAGAGAATTCTTCTTTTCCAGCCTTCCTGGATGAAGGAAGGCTCTTGAAACAATTCGGCTCCACTTGCATCTGGAGATCGGTAAAGTTTTTAGCCTAATGTTATTGTTTTTAACCAGAAGTGGGGGAGCTAAAGGCCCACCCTAAATTTCCAGGGGTATTTACGAGTGTGGGAAAGTTTTGTGAATTTTCGCAGGCTCCGCAATTCGAGTCTAATGGCTGTGTTATTTTAGAAGCTCCGAAAGTGGACGGAGGGTGTTATTAACCTAAAGGGTGCAACGTGGAATTTGCAGAGAAAATACCGTAGGGTTTCAAAACCCGGTAATGCAGGCAGTGAGAAATGCTGACCATTTTCACTGTACGGGTATATTTCAACTGAGATGGAAGGGGAGGGGTTTTCAAATCTATTAGGAAATCGAAAAGTTGCCGTCATTAAATTGCATAAAACTGGTGAACGGTGCCATTACACTATATATGACTCGCATCGTTCTGAAGATGGAAATGGTGAAATGGAGAATTTTAATAATAATAATAATAATAATAATAATAATAATAATAATAATAATAATAATAATAATATAACATTGATGAACGCTAATGAGAATCAGTGGCGTAGCTTCCCAAGAGGAACTATTCCACGATGAGAAGCTCGAATTCCTATTGGCTGACTAAACACATTTAGAAAATGAGGAAATTATGAAAAAATGTCTAAGTTAAAGCGGCCATCAGAATGCCACCCACTTTCAAAAACGCACATTTCATTGGGTTTCCCTTTCCCTCTGTGGCCATAAGTAAATTATGTACCTGGTAGTCAACTGACTATGGTAGGTCGTATCCAGTGTGGTAAAGGAACGGTTAGGTACTTTTCAAAATATTGCTCTTAATAGCTGGGTGGGTTATGGTTAAATGTCATAAAAATACAAACATACACGCATACATACACTGGTTGGTACTGAATCATGGACCTTACAAATGCGAGCTCAATGCCTTATCTGTGAGAGAGAGAGAGAGAGAGAGAGAGAGAGAGAGAGAGAGAGAATCCTACTGGTCGCAATCACCAATCTGTATATTCTATTAGCCACAAAGGTGTTTCACCTCGATATCCCCAATATTTTTAGAAAAGAAAAATTCCACTGAAAACCTTGAAATCTGTGAGAAAATTAATAAAGAAATTCTCCTCCTTTGTGGGCTTAGAGCAAACACTGGTTCTTCTGGCACTCAATGTAATTTGATTAACCCCAGTCATAGTCATACAAGTCATGGAAGGTGTGTAGGGTTTAATAGTGGTCACCCATCCACTTAATGCTCGCTTATCGACTGGCAGAGATTGATGGTCACCCTTCGAAAGTAATGCCACGACTAATGTTGCTTAACTTCACAGATCGAGAGATATGCAGTGACGCAATGTTATTCCTGCCTGGATTTGTTTGTTGGCAATCTATCCAAGTAACGACCAGATACAACGTTAAATAACTTCCCTAATGGAGAAACCATTGGCAGTGTTGCTACCCACAGCATCACTAAAATAAAAGACGCCTTAAAACAAAACTAAACATCACACTCTTATTACTGTCAGGAACTGAATATCGGACCATTCTCCCAATTAGAAAAAATTCCTCGTTGGGCGGGTAGGTTCCGTTCTCAGCTAGCACTAGGCTGGCCGCAGGTTCGAATCTCCGACCGGCCAATGAAGAATAAGAAGAATTTATTTCTGGTGACAGAAATTCATTTCTCGCTATAATGTGGTTCGGATTCCACAATAAGCTGTAGGTCCCTGTTAGCAACCAATTGGTTCTAGCCACGTAAAATAAATCTAATCCTTCGGGCAAGCCCTACGAGAGCTGTTAGTCAGCTCAGTGGTCTGGTTAAACTAAGGTATACTTAACTTTTTTCCCAATTAGAAGCTGCACATGAAACCAGCACTTCGAACAGAAACAGGATGTGAGGCAGTATTCCAAACGGAAGTTGAATATAAGACCAATATTTACCAAAAAACTAGGTAAGAGATCAATATTTATAGCAGTAACCGATCGGAGACCAGTACCTCAAACAGGAACTGAATATGACGCAACGTTACATAACCATAAGTGTTGCCAAATGCAAAATCTCCCAATTAAAAGACGCCTCGAACGCTACAGAAAATAAGCAAAACGTGAGAGTTGCCGGTTCATTACCATAAAATTAATTTTTTTTTCAGGTTACGAGAGAACACCTTAAAAAAAAGTAATTTGATCATGTATAGTAATGACGTAATTATGTCGTTTCATTAAGCAATAGTTTACGTTTGAAAGAAGTGGCCGTTTCGTTAAATTTTTTGCATCTTTTATCTCTGACGTCATTAGCGCACACTTTACCGTTTGTATTGAAAAACTTTGCTGTTTAAACTATGTCCGTTTTGTTTGGTTGTTGACATAAAATTATGTTAATTGTGGCCATAGTACTGACTGACAAAGAATATTCAAAGGTGGATTTATCTAATTCTACATCCTTATTGTTATAAGAGTTAGGTTATTCATTCATACCTGAACTGAAAATGATAAAGCTTAAAAGAAAGTTATCCTCGAATTGTACAAAATAAATGTTTGCAACACTGGATACAAGACAGTTTTTCAAAGACAATACTGAATATGAGGGCAGTGCTTTCAACAGAAACTGGATAAGGACCATAATTTCAAACAGAACTAATTATGAGAGCAGTTCAAACTGGTACTGACAGAGAGACTAATATATTAAATATCGACTCAATGAGCCTAAAACTAGAAACTAATTATAAGATCAGTATTTCAAGAAAGAACTGAATATGAACTGTATACAAGAGCAGTATTTCAAGTAGGAACTGAATATGAACTGGATGTGATGGCAATATTTCAAGAGGGAACTGAATATGAACTGTATGTAAAAGTAGCATTTCAAGTTGGATCTGAATATGAACTGGAAGTGACGGCAGTATCTCAAGTAGGAACTGAATATGAACTGGATGTGATGGCAGTATTTCAAGAGGGACTGAATATGAACTGTATGTAAAAGTAGCATTTCAAGTTGGAACTGAATATGAACTGGAAGTGACGGCAGTATCTCAAGTAGGAAGTGAATATGAACTGGATGTGATGGCAGTATTTCAAGAAGGAATTGCATATGAACTGTACTATGAGACCAGTATTTCAGACAGAAATCGAACACAGTTCGATTGCTGTAAACAGAAACTTGATATGACACTTTAATTTCAAACAGGAACAGAATATGGGAAAAAAATATTTCAAACACTAGCTGAATATAAAACTGGATTTCCAAATATGAACTACTATTGTAACACCAGCATTTCAAGCAGAACTATATAACTGAAGGAAATGAATATCAGAACATTCTTTCTGACAGAAATTGAACATGAGACCAGTAACTCAAACCGAAACTCGATGTGAGATAATATTCCAAACAGTAGTTGACCGTAAGACCATTATTTCCCCATAAAATTGGATAATAGATCAGTATTAAACAACAGTACTGAACCTGAGATCAGTACTGTAGACAGGAGCTGAATATGACGCAACGTTACATAACCACCAGCGTTGCCAAATAGAGCATCTCCAAATTAAAAGACTCCCCGAGCGCTACAAAAATAAGCAGATACAAGTGAGCGTTATCGGCACATTACCATAAAATTAAGATTTTTTAGGTTACGAGGGAACAACTTGAAAAAGGTAATTTGATTTTGTATAGTAATGACGTAATTATGTCGTTTCATTAAGCAAGAGTTTAGATTTTAAAGAAGTGGTCGTTTCGTTAAACGATTTGCATCATTTACCTCTGACGTCATTAGCACACATTTTAACGTCTGTATTACGAAACGTGGCTGATTAAACAATGCTTGGTTTGTTTAATCTGGTTATTGGCAAAACACTGTTAATTATGCTTGTAATGTTTACTGATATTCAATATTTGAAGGTAGGTTTTATCTGATTTTACCTACATATTGTCATAAAAGTTATGTTGATTATTCATATACGAAATGGAAATTAAAAAGCTTGAAAGAAAATTTACCTCGTGGTGTACAAAAAATAGTCGTTTACAATGCTGAACATAAGACAGCACTTTAAAGACAACCTAGATATGAGAGCAGTACTTCCAACAGAAACTGGATGAGAACCAGTAATTCAAACAAAACTATTGTAAGCATAGCATTTTAAACTGGAACTGAAAATGAGACTAGCATCTCAAATATCAACTGAATGAACCCAGTGTCAAAATTAGAAACTAGTTATGAGATCGGTATTTCAAGAAGGAAATTAATATGAATTAGACATAAGAGTAGTATTTCAAGAAGGAGCTGAATATGAACTAGACATAAGATCAGTGTTTCAAGAAGGAACTGAGTATGAACTAGACATAAGATCAATGTTTCAAGAAGGAACTGAATATGAACTAGACATAAGATCAGTGTTTCAAGAAGGAACTAAATACGAACTAGACATAATAGCAGTATTTCAAGAAGGAGCTGAATATGAACTAGATATAAGATCAGTGTTTCAAGAAGGAACTGAATATGGACTAGACATAAGATCAGTGTTCCAAGAAGGAACTGAATATGAACTAGACAAAAGAGCAGTATTTCAAGGAACCGAATGTGAACTAGATATAAGAGCAGTACTTCAAGAACGAACTGAATGTGAACTAGACATAAGAGCAGTGTTTCAAGAAGGAACTAAACATGAACTAGACATAAGAGCAGTACTTCAAGAAGGAACTGAATATGAACTGAATATGAGACCAGAGTTCCAAACAGGAACATAATCTTAGGAAAATATTTCAAGCATTACCTGATTATAAAGCTATATTTCCAAATATAAATTGAACATGGCACCAATATTTCAAGTAGAACTAGATATCAACCCAGACATTTGTGCCACGAACTGAATATCAGACCATTATTTCTAGAAATTGAGCAGAAGACCAGTACTTGAGACAGAAGCTGGCTGAGACAATATTCCAAACAGAAAATGAGAGTAATGCCGGTATTTAAAAAAAAAAAAAAAAAATTGGACACGAAATCAGTACTTCAAATAGTAACTGCATATGAGATCAGTACTTCAAATAGGAGCTGAATATATCGAGCCATTTCCTAAATATGCAGTAAAATTTTAATATGAGACCACTGTTTCAAGTTGGGACTGAATACGTGACCAGATTCAAACAAACTAAACACGGAACCAGGAACTGAATCTGAGACCATTGTTTCTAATAGAAACTGAATCTGAGACCAGCATTTCAAACAGGAACTGAATCTGAGACTAGTATTTCAAACAGGAACTGAATCTTAGACCATTGTTTCTAACAGAAACTAAATCTGAGACCAGTATTTCTAACAGAAACTGAAGCTGAGACCAGTATTCCGAACAGGAACTGAATCTGAGACCACTATTTCTAACAGAAACTAAATCTGAGACCAGTATTTCAAACAGAAACTGAATCTGAGACCAGGGTTCTAACAGAAATTGAATCTGAGACCAGCATTTCAAACGGGAACTGAATCTGAGACCAGTATTTCTAACAGAAACTGAATCTGAGACCAGTACTTCAAACAGGAACTGAATCTGAGACCAGTATTTCTAACAGAAACTAAATCTGAGACCAGTACTTCTAACAGAAACTAAATCTGAGACCAATGTTTCTAACAGAAACTGAAGCTGAGACCAGCATTTCAAACAGTAACTGAATGTGAGATGAGTATTTCTAACAGGAACTGAATCTCAGACCATTCTTTCTAACAGAAACTAAATCTGAGACCAGTATTTCTAACAGAAGCTGAATCTGAGACCAGTATTTCAAACAGGAACTGAATCTGAGACCAGTATTTCTAACAGAAACTAAATCTGAGACCAGTATTTCCAACAGAGACTGAATCTGAGATCAGTGTTTCTGACAGAAACTAAATCTGAGACCAGTACTTCTAACAGAAACTGAATCTGAGACCAACATTTCAAACAGGAACTGAATCTGGGACCAGTATTTCTAACAGAAACTAAATCTGAGACCAGTATTTCTAACAGAAACTAAATCTGAGACCATTGTTTCTAACAGAAACTAAATCTGAGACCAGTATTTCTAACAGAAACTTAATCTGAGACCAGTGTTTCAAACAGGAACTGAATCTGAGACCAATGTTTCTAACAGAAACTGAATCTGAGACCAGTGTTTCTACCAGAAACTAAATCTGAGACCAGTATTTCTAACAGAAACTGAATCTGAGACCAGTATTTCAAACAAGAAGTGAATTTGAGACCAGTATTTCAAACAGGAACTGAACCTGAGACCAGTGTTTCCAACAGAATCTTAATCTGAGTCCAGTATTTCAAACAGGAACTGAATCTGAGACCATTATTTCTAACAGAAACCGAATCTGAGACCAGTATTTCAAACAGAAACCGAATCTGAGACCAGTATTTCAAACAGAAACTGAATCTGAGACCAGTATTTCAAAATAGGAGCTGAAACTGAATAATAATTTTAACATTATCTGGATATAAAACCGTATTTCTAAACGTGGCATCAGTAATTACAACAAAACTAAAAATCACAGTCTTATCTCTGTCAGGAACTGAATATCAGGCTATTCTTTCTATTAAAAATTGAGCATGAGACTAGTTCTTCAAACAGAAACTGAATGTGAGACAATATTCCAAACAGAAGTTGAGAATAAAACCGGTATTGAAAAAAAAAAAATGGATATGCGATATTTCACAGTAATTGAATATAAGATTATATTACTTCAAACAGAAGCTGAATATTAGGCCATTTCCTAAAGTGAACTACAATTTCAATTTGAGACAAGTATTTCAAGCTGTTACTGGATACGAAACCAATTTTTAAATAAAATAAACATGAGACCAGGAACTGAATGTGTGAGCAGTATTTCTAACAGAAACTGAATCTGAGACCAGTATTTCAAACAGACTCTGAATGTAAGTAAAATATTTTAGGAATTAGCTAAAAATCAAACCGTATTCTAAATATAACCTAAACATGACAGTAATTCAAGCAGAATTAAATATCAGACCATCATTTCTGTCAGGACCTGAATATCAGGCCATTCTTTCTACCAGAAAACGAACATGAGACCAGTGCCTCAAACAGAATTCGGATGTGAGACAATATTCCAAACAGAAGTTGATAGCAAGACTGGGTTTTAAAAACAATTGGATATGTGATTAGTGTTTCAAACAGTAACTGAATATAAGATCATTACTTCAAACAGGAGCTGAATATTAGGCCATTTCCTAGAGTCAACTACAATTTCAATACGAGACCAATTTTTAAATAAACTAAATATGAGACCAGGAACTGAATCTGTGAGCAGTGTTTCTAACAGAAACTGAATCTGAGACCAGTATTTCTAACAGACTCTGAATGTAAGTAAAATATTTTACACATTATCTAAAAATAAAGCTGTATTTCTAAATATAAACTAAACATGACACAGTAATTCATGCAGAATTAAATATCAGACCATCATTTCTGTCAGGAACTGAATATCAGGCCATTCTTTTTACCAGAAACTGAACATGAGACCACTGCTTCAAACAGAAATTGGATGTGAGGAGACATTCCAAACAGAAGTTGAGAGCAATGCCGGTATTTAATAATAATTGGATATGTGATCAGTGTTTCAAACAGTAACTGAATATAAGACCAAATACTTCTAAGAGGAGCTTAATTTAATGTCAGTTTCCTAAATACGAATTCTATATAAGACCAGTATTTCAAATTGGAACTGGATAAGAGACGAATTTAAAAAGAAAAACTAAATATGAACCTAATATCTCCAACGGGAAATAAATATTGGAAGGTATTACAAACAGAGACTGGATATTTTGAATGAGAAGTATTTCTAATAAAATTAATAACAAGCAATTCATTCCTGTAGGGGAATGAACATTAGATCCAATTAAAAATAACTGAATTTTAGATCAGTATTTCCCACAAGAACCAATATTCCGAGCATTACCTAAATTAGTAATCAGCATTCCGAGCAGAGAACGAGTTTGAGACCAAAATATTAAACAGGGACACAATATGAGACCAGTGCCTTACACAGGATTTGCAAAGAATTTTTTTTTTTTTTATATTAGATTCTCTCCTAATTTCTCTCTCCTTCTATGACTCTATCTGTCTGTCTGTCTCTGAATGTCTGTCAATTTTTAATAGCTGTACCGCATCGATTCGTCTGCTTTATTTCCTCAACCTTTTCTCTCTCTCTCTTCTCTCAGCCCAACCTCTATCTCATCAAATAAAACTTACCTTCTCTCTCTATCAGGCCCACCTCTATTTAACAACAAGACTTACCTTCTTCTCTCTCTCTCTCTTTCATCAAATAAGATTACCTTTCCCTCTCTCTCCTCTCTATCAGGCCCACATCTATCTCATCAAATAAGAATTACCTCTCTTCTCTCTCTCTCTCTCTCTCTCTCTCTCTCTCTCTCTCTCTATGAGGCCTACCTCTATTTCATCAAGTAAGACTTACCTTCTCTCTCTCTCTCTCTCTCTCTCTCTCTCTCTAACAGGCCCACCTCTGTTTCATCTTAACAAGACTTTACCCTCTCTCTCTCTCTCTCTCTCTCTCTCTCTCTCTGCCTGCTCCGTGAAGGCGCAAGCGAAAAAAGGAAAATATCAGTTAATTTGTATCATATTTACCCAGAACTGGGGGTTTTAAAAGCGGGATGAATAAGACTGTGCAATTATAAGGATCATGAATATTTAAGGAACAGATGAGCTGGTTGTATGCTCAGCAACATTCTTAGCTCCGGATGTACCTGCGCGCGTACAAATGACCTCATTTCGGCATCTATTCGTTCTTTGTGCGATGCGTTCATTATTCTCTCTCTCTCTCTGAAGGACTGTATTTATCCGTGGTTACGAATATTACGTTCATGAACGCTCGTTTCGCTAAATTGAAGTCTCGTAGGTATAGGGCGTGGGGTTCATTCTCTCTCTCTCTCTCTCTCTCTCTCTCTCTCTCTCTCTCTCTCTGCTTAATCTGGTCCCTTAACAATCAATCTAAATGTTTTCCAAATACTAAGAAAGGAATATTTTCTTCCTCCCTACTTCCCAAAAGTCGTTTAATCTGGTCCCTATAATCTAAATGCAAGTATTTTCATAAGATTTAAGATGCGCTCTCTCTCTCTCTCTCTCTCTCTCCTCTCTCTCTCTCTAATACTATGTATAATAATATTCATAAAAATTATTAAAATATTCATGAAAATATTTTCTTGGTAGGCTAAGGAAATATCTCTCTCTCTCTCTCTCTCTCTCTCTCTTTAATTTTGCACTCTAATAATCTAATTAAAATATTTTCTTAATATTTAAGAAAGTACTCTCTCTCTCTCTCCCTCCGTCCCTTCCTCCTTCCCTCTCTCTCTCTCCCTCTGTCTTTCTCTCGTTTAATCTGGTCCTTAATAATCTAATGAAAGTATTTTCTTAAGAATTAAGATGTGCTCTCTCTCTTTATGTATAATATTCATTAAAATGATTAAAATATTCATGAAAATATTTTTGGTAGATTAAGAAATTCACTTATTGGTACTTGTTTCCTATATGAAATTCAGTAACAACGCCAGATGAAGCAATAAAGCAACTGAATTGCAGCGGTGAAAAAGATGGGAATTAAAACGCCAAAGCATTGACAATATAGTCGATCGACGAGTGGCCAAATATGTGTACAGTTTCCAATATAGTAATAAAAAAAGGATTTGATCCTATTTATTAAGAGCCATTTTTCATTTTGCAGTAGCGAAAAAAAGAGAAAGTACTGCCCAGGTGCGCGCTCTCTCTCTCTCTCTTCCTCACCTCTCTCTCTTCTCTCTCACCGTAAAAGAGAAGGGTTTAACAGATATTTCTCTCTCTCTTCTCTCTTTCACCGTAAAAGAGAAAGCTTTAACAGATATTTCTCTCTCTCTCTCTCTCTCTCTCTCTCTCTCTCTCTCTCCATAAAAAGAGAAACATTTAACAGATATTTATCTCTCTCTCATGGAACAAACTGCCATCAGAAGTTGCAAACAGCAACAGTGTGGAAGAGTTTAAAAGAAGGCTAGACAAAATCATTAGAACACTGTGAATGAACAGTAAAACCTGCTCCTAGAGATAAGTGAGCATATGATGTCTCCTCGGATGGACTAATAAGTCTCTGAGACATCCTAATTCTTGTCACTCCTTGTAACACTCTCTCTCTCTCTCTCTCTCTCTCTCTCTCTCTCTCTCTCTCTCTCTCTCCAGGAAGTCCTTTGGGATGAATTTGCTACCCTCATCCCCTTTTCCGTTGTGGGTGATACTACTGAATTAGTTTTGAAAGATAATCAAAAGACAGAGAAAGTACTGTCCAGGTGCTCTCTATCTCTCACGTCTAATTTTCACAAAAATAACAGATAACTTTGGTTGTGATCCACCATAGTCTGCCAACTGCCAAGTACAAAATGCATAGGACTACGGGCGCAGAACTGAATGGAGTCAGCTTAACCATTTCGAATAGTAATGGCTTAACCAGGACTCGAAGCTGGGATCTCTGGCTTGCGAGTCGAAAGGCCTATTCAGTGGATTCGAGTCGTGAATAAACTTTAAGCTCGTTCTTTTTAATGAGACCGGGTCCAAAAACCTGAGCAATAAATTATGCACCCGGCAATTAGCGAACAATGGTGGGTCGCAAGCAATTTGTTTTCTTGGATTTTCACAAGCATTTCATGAAAAACATGCGCAGAGGGGAAAAATGTATGAGGCTAGCAACTTCACCTCATAAACATATCTATACATGTACACATGTATAGTTATGTTTATGAATCCGTACATAAACCTCATTTCATGCAATATAACAATAAAACGAATGTAAAACAAATGAAGGCATCCACTCGAACAAAGGAGTCACTGAACCGCTCTCACCGACAAAGGGCGCCATTTGCGAGCGCTTCAGTCTAACCAACAATTTTATCACATTGTGCTGGATTATAGCGTTTTCCAGGACATGCCACTAATGCGTCGTGCTGGCACATGCGGGAAGCGACGTCATTCAGTGTCATATAAGACATCGCTCCATGTCATATCCGCTAATGCAGGCAGTGACAGGGGACGGCTGTTATGGCGTTCGAGATAGTGTCAAGAGGAAAGCTTCTTTAATTACTAGAGTGAAAACGGGAGCATCTTGCAAGTAAATTGCCTGATAGCTGATTGGTTGAAAAGGCTTCGATAGCTGACTGGCTGAAGATAGAGGCATGGCATTTTAGAAAGGCTCCGGGGTTAAGAGCAGACTAAGAATGTGCAATGGACTGAGAGTCGTGAAAAACTAATTCCTTTGTCATTTTTCAGTTCATTAACTTTTATTCACGGGGAGATGCTACACGGAAATAAAACGCGCACACACGCACAAGCAGATATATATATATATATATATATATATATATATATATATATATATATACAGATATATGTATATATATATATATATATATATATATATATATATATATATATATATATATATATATATAATATATATATATATATATATATATATATATATATATATATATATATATATATATATATATATATATATATATATATATATATATATATATATATATATATATATAATATATATATATATATATATATATATATATATATATATATATATATATATATATATATATATATATATATATATATTTATATACACACATACATATACTGTGTATATGTATATATACACAGTGTATATATATATATATCTATATATATATCTATATATATATATATATATATATATATATATATATATATATATATATATATATAGACCACCTCCATTTTCCCTTGTGGAAATGACAACAGAGAGCGCTGACTTCCTAGTTCTCGCAAAGCCTTCTAGTGAATAATTACCTGCGTAGGTCAACAGAAACGCAATAGAATTTTAATGGAATATAACTAAATTATTCCCACCAGCTGGAGAAGTGAACCCGGAACCATTAGGCAGTGAGGGAAGTGTTCTAACCACTGGACACCTCTAGCTGCTGAGTAAGGGATAAACACCCTTCGGAGAAAACTTACCTCATTCTCCTTTATCGATACACTGAACCACTCAGCACTTTTCGTCCTCTATTCTCTCCACATGTCCAGGCCGACTCAAAATAATGACACATCTTTATTCCTTTGTATCGCTACTTTTCTCACTCTTAAGCCATTCTTAATCCACTCGCATTAAACAAAAATGCATTTCACATCTTCCGCCTTTTCTCTCTCATTCGTCTTCAGCCTTCACACTTCACTTCCATAAAGGAAATTTGGTTCAACAATCCTTCCTTGAATGACGAATTTTCCTTTCACAGACATTCTCATAACTTCTAAACATATTTATTCTCGATTCTGCGATTCACCTCTTCTCCTGCCTTTTCAATGTACATTCTAAAAATACCTTCCTTACGGAAATACCTTCCAAAATACTTATATGCATTGATCTTTTTCATTTTTCCAAAATTCATGTTGATATTCATCGTTCCCTCTTTTGACCGCCATAACTTTACTCTTGATAAGATTTAGTTTAAACCTTCTCCTCTTACAAACACTTTCAATTTGTTTCATTAATCTCTACAGCTAACACTAAATCTTCTATATAATCAGTATCTCGACATATCATTAAGCTTCCCCTTTTATTATACCGTAATCTTAAACATATATCTCCTGTCATATACCTGGCCTCTGACATCGAACCATCCATATGAAATGTTAATCAGTAATAAATACATGACACTCCTTTGTCTGAAGTTAATCTTACATTAAATCAGTCTCTCTACTAACTATATATTCTAGCATAATATTTGCTTTCGTTATTCAAGCCTCCTACTGCTGTTGGCAAATTACCTTTTGGCAAATTACCTTTTTACAGGTGCGTCCCCGTTGCCCTCCACATTGCATTTCAATGAATTCTATTATCACATTTCCTTGGTATCATGTATGCCACATCAAATCAGTTCCCTTTGCTCTCCCACTTCTGACACAACCGTTTATTATCAATAACTTCGTTCACTAATCCTCTTCTTATGTAAGTCCAAACTTCTCTTCGCTTATCATGCCATCTGCTGCTTCTAATTCAACAGAAATCTGATTATGGGGCTGCGTAGGTATATTACCCTACGCGCACATAATTATTCATTTCAGTAATTCACTGTTTAGTTCAGCAGATCCACGATGGTTTTAAAAGAAGGTTCCCTTATAGCCAAGACCTCGCTATTTAGGGAAAACTGTGCACTCACGCCAAAAATCCTTAATATTCATAGTTCTTGTATAAAAATATGCAAATAACTTTATATAGTCGTAACTGAATGTTTGCATTCCTCCATGAACATTCAAACGCATACTGTATTTCGATTCAAGAACTATTTTAATAATATTACAGACATATATACGCATCAACTTCAATGTTTCAATTGGATTTCTTATGCAAAAATCTGTTAGACATTTTAGATATCATGGATACTAAAGCGCATAACAACAGTACACTGGAAACGCAAGAAAAAATATAAAACTGCCAAGATATATATATATATATATATATATATATATATATATATAGAGCGAATGTCTATGATTCTCTCTCTCTCTCTCTCTCTCTCTCTCTCTGTCATGTCAAAACAGAACAAATTTCCTTCGCCTGACAAGCAAAGAAAGTACTTGTTTGTCCTAGACGTGGGAAGGCTTTCAAGGACTCGTGGACGGTTTAACTGAATTATCTTGAAGCAGAAATCGTCAGTTTTTCTTTCTAATCTGGATATCTTGATCCGAGGGATCAGATCCGTGTTCCCGTTATTGGAGGTTTAAATTCACTAACGCTACGCAGTGCCCTGTTTTGAGTTTACCTGAGCAATATCGCTCTCCGTTTTTCCGTTCTCGTGCTTTTCATTCGTCTTATTTTTCTCTCAATATGAGAGAGAGAGAGAGAGAGAGCAATATTTGTTTAATGGATCTTTTTTGGAGAGAGAGAGAGAGAGAGAGAGAGAGAGATCCATTTCTATTTTATGCTTTTATTTAACTTGACTTCTGCGTCTTTCTGTCTGTCTGTCTATCCTCAAATCTTGTAACTCAATTGTCGACCTGTTCCCTTCGTCGGATGGAATTGAAATTTTGCTTGGTTACTCAATCCCGGTGACAATACAACCTCACATGATCAGTAGGTCCTTGGTGACCTCTAGTGACCTACTGTGACCTCTCCAGTATCTCAGGATTTGTATGAAACTCTTCAGATTTTTCACAACTTCTTTGACTCGGTAGAATTTATCTTCTATATAACCCCTCCCTCTTCCCTCTCCCATCCCCTTCGCCCTTCCTGTTTCCCTCCCCCTCCCCCTTCTCCCTCCCACAGCACACGATCAAGTGTTAATTCAGCTGTGTCCTCCCCTCCCCTCCCCTTCCCCTTCCTACTTCCCTCCCTTCCCTTCCCTCTCCCATCCCCTTTCCCCACCCATCCCCCTCACCCTCCCCCTTCCAAAGCACACGATCAAGTGTTAATTTAGTTATCCTTCTCATCCCTTCCCTCTTCCATACCCCCTTCCCCTCCCCTCTTCTCCCCCTTCCTGTGCATACGATCAAGTGTTAATTTAGCTGTATCCTCCTTCCCTCTTCCCTCCCCCTCCCTTTCCTCTTCCATCCCTCTCCCACTTCCCTCCCCCCCTTCCAGCATACGATCAAGGTTAATTTAGATGTGTCCTCCTCCTTCCCTCTTCCATCCCCTCCCTCCCCCTCCTCCCTTCAAGAAGCACACAATCAAGTGTTAGTTTAGCTGTGTTCTCCCACCCCTCTCTCTCTCTCCCTCCCCTTCCCCCGTCCCCCTTCCAGAGTATGTGATCAAATGTTAACTTAGCTGTGTCCTCCTCCTCCTCCCCTTCCCTCTTCCATCCCCTCCACTACCCCTTCCTTCTGGAGCACACGACCAAGTGTTAGCTATGTCCTCCCCCTCCCCTCCCCTCCCCTCTTCCATCCTCCACTTCCAGCCCTCCCCTTCCCCTCCAGCCCCTTCCTCCTCCCATCACCCTTCCCTCCACTTCCCCTCCCTCCCATTTTCCCCTCACCCCCCTCCCTCTTCCAGCACACGATCAAGTGTTAATTTAGCAGTGTCCCCCCTTCCCTTCCCTCTTCCATCCCCTCCACTTCCCCTTCCCCTCCTTCCCTTTCCCCTTCCCTTCCCTACCCCTTCCTCCTCCACCCCTTCCCCCCTCCTCTTTCCCTCCATTTTCCTCCCCCTCTCCCACCTCCTCTCTCCCCTTCCTCCTTTCTCATCCCCATCCCCTCCTCCTTCCCTTCCCTCCTCTTCCCTCTTCCTTTTCCCCCTCATCTTCCCCTTCTTCCTTGCCCACATATTTCCCTTTCCCTCACCTTCCTACTTCCTCCTCTCTCACTCTTCCCTCCCCTCTCTTCCCCTTCCCCTTCCTTCACCCTCCCCTGCAAACGGATATAAGTTTCGTTAACTACAATCATAAATCGGTTACAATTTCTGCCAAAACTAAAAAGTATATGAAAAATTTTTAAAAATGCTTTCATTAAAATGCATTAAAAAGTAAAAAAAAATATTTTTTGACACTATTTCTTGTAGTATTTCCTTCCATGTTTGGGACCCACGCTTTTATTTTTGTAGACATGATTAATTGTAAGAAAATCCTGGTGTGTCTCAAAATATTAATCATTACTTTTTAGTGCATTTTAATAGAAGCATGTTTTAAAAAATTTTCTATTTTTTTTTATCAAGATTCAACCTTGTACCATAATGAGTGAGTACTTCAACTGATTACCCTTAAGTAAGTGAGTGGGATCTTCAATTAATTATCCTTAGGTATGTGAGTTGAAACTTCAGTTAATTACCCTAAAGTAAGTGACTAAGAACTTCAATTAATTACCCTCATGTACGTGGATGGGAGCTTCAATTAATTACCTCTACGCAAGTGAGTGGGAATTTCAATTAATTATCCTTACATATGTGAGTTGGAACTTTAACTAATTACCCTTAAGTAAGTGACTAGGAACTTCAATTAATTACCCTCAAGTACGTGAATGGGAGTTTCAACTAATTACCTTTAAGTAGGTGAATGGGAATTTCAATTAATTATCATCAGGTAAGTGAGTGGGAACTTCAATTAACTACCATTAAGTAATTCAGTAGGAGCTTCAATTAATTACCTTTAAGTAAGTGAGTGGGAACTTCAATTAATTATCCTTAAGTAAGTGAGAGGGAGCTTCAATGAATTACCTTTAAGTAAGTGTGTGTGTACTTAAATTAATTACGCTTAAGTGAGTGGGAACTTTAATTAATTATCCTTAGTCAACAGAATGGGAACTTCAATTAATTATCCTTAGGCAAGGGAGTTTGAACTTCAATTAATTACCATTAGGTAAGTGCGTGGGAACATCAATTAATTATCCTTAAGTGAGTGGGTGCTTCAATTAATTACCTTCAAGTGAGTGGGACTTCAATTAATTACTCTTAAGTAAGTGCGTGGGTACTTCAATTAATTACCCTTGAGTAAGTGAGTGGGAACTTTAATTAATTATCCTTAGTTAACAGAGTGGGAACTTCATATAATTATCCTTAGGTAAGGGAGCTTGAACTTCAATTAATTACATTAGGTAAGTGCGTGGGAACTTCAATTAATTACCCTCAAGTAACTGAGTTGGAGCTTCAATTAATTACCTTTGAGTGGGATCTTCAATTAATTACCTTAAGTAAGTGCGTGGGAACTTCAATTAATTACCTTTAAGTGAGTGGGAGCTTCAATTAATTGCCTTTGGGTGGGATCTTCAATTAATTACCCTTAAGTGACTGGAAACTTCAATTAATTACCCTTAAGTGAATGGGAACTTTAATTAATTATCCTTGGTTAACAGAGTGGGAACTTCAATTAATTATCCTTAGGTAAGGTAGTCTGAACTTCAATTAATTACACTTAAGTAAGAGCGGGGGAACTTCAATTAATTACCCTTAAGTAAATGAGTAGGAGCTTCAATTAATTATCTTTAAGTGAGTGGGATCTTCAATTAATTACCCTTAAGTTAGTAAGTGGGAACTTCAATTAATTACCCTCAAGTAAATGAGTGTGAGCTTCAATTAATTACCCTTAAGTAAGTGAGTTAGAGCTTCAATTAATTAATCTTAAGTGAGTGGGAACTTTAATTAATTATCTTTGGTTAACAGAGTGGAAACTTCAATTAATTATCCTTAGGTAAGGGAGTGGAAACTTCAGTGAATTGCCCTTAAGTAAGTGAGCGGGAACTTCAATTAATTATCCTTAGGTAATTGAGTAGGAACTTCAATTAATTACCCTTGGTTAAGGGAGTTGGAACTTCAATTAATTACCCTTGTGTAAGTGAGTGGGAACTTGAATTACTCATTCTAGGTAACTGGATGGGAAATCCAATTACTTACCCTTAGGTAACTGAATGGGAAATCCAATTAATTACCCGAAGGTAATTCAGTGGGAACTTCAATTAATTACCCTTAGGTAAGAGGGTGGGAGATTTTAGTTAATTACCATAGGTAAGTATGTGGGAAATTCAATTAATTATCCTTAGGAAAGCGAGTGGGAACTCAAATTAATGACCCTTAAGAAAGTCAGTGGTAACTTAAAGTAATTACCGTTAGCTGAGTAAGTGGGAATTTCAATTAAGTGCAAATAAGTAATTGAGGGGGACTTCAATTAACATTAGGCACAAGAGCAGGAACCTCAATTAATTACCCTTAGTGCGGGAGTGGGAACTTTAACTACCAATAGCCTGAAGGAATCAAGAAACTCAAGACTATAACTATAGAGCTTGAGACATGAATCATGTACTATAGTGCCAAGCAATTCTCATCGTCGTATAAACCCTGTGTAAAAATCCAGCGGGTATCTGTGTAATCAATTTTTTTATGTGTAACTATAGTCAGTGGGTTATTAATTCTCTGGGTACCTAAGCCCGAGCTTCAGGACGGTACGTAATGTCTCTAGTGTCAGGACTTACCGTTTGTACCCTTCCCCCATCTCCTGTTACTTACTCCCTGCACTGTTGTGCCCAGAACCTATACAGTCACTTAAATAAGTGCCCAAAACTTCAGTCATTTCCAACATACAATAGAAACTAAATATATAGAATTACACAATTATGTAATTATGTACCATCGTGAAGTGCAACTTCAGCCGTGTACTACGGAGCCCAAAAATAAGACTGATTACCACAGTACCCAGAAACTTCGGTTATACATCACAGTACTTAAAGATTACTGCTATACCACCATTATACCGCTGAGGGGAGAGTGATACAAAAAAAGTCATTTTACTTTCAGCGCACGTATTACTGCCTTTTATAAAACCACGAAATTGAACATATATTAGAGAGAGAGAGAGAGAGAGAGAGAGAGAGAGAGAGAGAGAGAGAGATAATCCTTATGGATGACCGGTCATTTATTACAAGATAGAAAATTGGAATTTTGGGCTGAATACACAAATTATGACTTGTATTACCTTGCGCGGATATTAAACAATATTTTCAGCGGAGAGAGAGAGAGAGAGAGAGAGAGAGAGAGAGGAGAGAGAGAGAGGAGAGAGAGAGAGAGCCTTGCCTCTTCTACATATCCGCAGAAGTTACCAAAAGTGCCCTATAGCTCCCTGCCTCTTAAAAAGAAGCGGCTTAGTTAGGGCTCATTAAAAGTTTGATAGTAGGCATATAAAAGAAATATTCCATAATTCTTTTTTTTCGCTCCGTTTTCTATCTCCCCTTATTGGCCTGTTGATGGGAAACTGCCCTGCATATATGAACGAGGAGAGAGAGAGAGAGAGAGAGAGAGAGAGAGAGAGAGAGAGAGAGAGAGAGAGAGAGAGAGAGAGAGAGAGAACTATTAGGCATTTTGATCCATTACAAAGTGAAAGTTTGCATATTAGGTACAATGCACATAATATAACTTGTATTACTTTACACGGAGAGTAAGAAATTTTACCTAAAAATA
Source organism: Macrobrachium rosenbergii (assembly GCF_040412425.1). NCBI lineage: Eukaryota > Metazoa > Arthropoda > Malacostraca > Decapoda > Palaemonidae > Macrobrachium > Macrobrachium rosenbergii. Next base: position 23,784,352 of record NC_089749.1, read on the forward strand.
ATTCTAAGATATTCCCTCGCGATTTTTCATTACTTTGAACATTCATTGATGATAACCAAGGTCCTTGCTGATAACGAACAATGAGAAAGAATAAATTACAGACCTGTAGTCTATAACAACGCCAATAACAGATATTAAAAGACATCAGTAACGTTAAAAAAAGGGACACCAGCATTACTGAATATTTATGACATATAGTAATCCTATGCATAAACTCTTATTATCAGCAAATAAACTGAGAAATAAATACAAGATAAAACAACAAATTGGCAAAGGGACGTTGGTTGGAGAGTACCTCTAAGGAAACCCAAACTGGAAATAATGGAAAGGCATAGCACTAATATTAACTTAATGATCTTATAAAACGACTGAACTTGACTTTCGAAAATATCCAACTGTCTGCGAACTCACAGATACCTTATCAGCTATTCAAAACAATACTGAAAGGAGTGGACACTGAATGCCCTCATGAAACTCATCTTGTGTGTGTATTATATATATATATATATATATATATATATATATATATATATATATATATATATATATATATATATATATATATATATATATATATATAAAATGAACAAAATGATAAAAGGAAAGCAAAACCAATGGTTTTTTACTTTAAAGTGGCAACCTATTTCAGGTTGTCTCTTCTCTTTTTCTTCTTCTTCTCTCTCTCTCTCTCGAGAGAGAGAGAGAGAGAGAGAGAGAGAGAGAGAGATTCCCTTTGTACGAACAATGTTGTTTTGAGTCTCTGCTATAATTAACTTCATTGTCCGTCAAGTAACATATTCCCAGATTCAAGATCTTTTTATACATAGTCTAAATTTAATCTCAGAACAAACATTTATCTAGAATTTCCTTTCAGGAACTTTCCCGATTTATACTGGCTCTGAATTTTTCTCGTTTATTTACAAACATGTTCCAGGAATGTATCAGTTGTGTGAAACGATCCGCGTTCGGTTGAATGCAAGGTTTTTAGTTCACCTTCGGCTCACGGAGTTTTCTAAGAGGAGTGCGCTGGCCAGGTAAGAATCCTGTATCTTGTATAATTCAAAAGATATTACCGAGAAAGCCAGAAAAAACTTGATCCTCAATTGACAGATGGACATAGACATACAGACAGACAGACCGACATACAATGACAGAGAGAAAGAAAGACAAACAGTTCACTTACTTGATGCCCCAAAAAAGGCAAATCTTACTTTTAACAGCTTAGAAATTTTAACAGGTTCAAGCAAACGTCCGGTTTTAATTCAGGAAATTTTAAACCATCTCCGTTATTATCAATGCGTTTAAGCCCTCTAACACTAAGTACGTTAAGACAGCCCGTGTTATGCTGGAAGCAAGACTTACAAAGATAATAATTATGCGAGAGGGGAGTAATGAAAGCGATACGTTATTCTCACGTAGTTCATTACGTGTAAGGTGTTTTGAAACAACTTCTGGAAATAATGAGCCAGTGAGTTAGGCAAGGGGGTTATTAACATGTCTAATAGTTTCGCCCAAAACAAAGGATTACGTTCACTCTATTCTCACGAGAGGCTCTTTTTCACACACATACACATACACACACGCGCACACACACAGCATTAGAGCATGGAAATACTATTCCAAGAATGAGTAGAAAGGATGTAATGTTTGTTAACCAGCAGACGAAGAAAGGCCCTTCCTACTCCGTATTTCGTACTTTGTTAACTATCATAAAGAGGGATGGAAAGGGTACTTAAAATAAAGAGAGAGAGAGAGAGAGAGAGAGAGAGAGAGAGAGAGAATATGATAAGGATGAGAGTAACAAAGAATATCTGTAGTGTTTGCTATCAGACAAAAAGCTTCATTCTCATAGCAGACCTGAAGTGCTTAGTATTGACTCATGCCTTCATCTCCTCGCTATGAAGAACAGGCTTTTAAAAGCGTTTTGAGTGAAGAGAATTAAGTAATAATAAGTAAACAATTAATTATGTTAGTAATTTTATTTAGGAGAATGCTCACAGTTAAAACAGTTGAAATGCATTAATCTAACACAGGAATAGAGGAATAAAAACAGACGATGAAGGAGAAGGAAAAAAAGCACTCTTCAATGTAACCATGAAAAAAAGAGGCACCAGTTCCTTGAAGTAGCGATTGTTGTTGCAGTTCGGGACAAAGGGAAAATGGACACAAGTGGAGGAGAAGCTTTTTCCTTCGTTTCCAGAACCACTTGACAGGAGAGGGTTTCCTTTTATCTCTCATCCACAGGTAAAATGTAAAAGAAAACTACATTAGGATGGACACTTTTCACTCAGTGGAGGAGATCCTTCTTCTTCCACCTCAACTACTGCTTAGTATGAGGAAGGAGAATTTCCTCCCACCCAGCAACAGCTTAATAGGAAGAGATCTGGAGCTCTCTCTTTTCTTTATCCTAACGGAGTCAGGCGGTAGGAAGGACCTTCTCCTTTTCAACTTGCTCTGATAGAGGAAATCTGTCTATCTCCCTATCTCCTTCAGCTTAACAACCTCACGATAAAAGCAAGGGCTTTCGCCTTCAGGTCAACTAAAGGAATCTCTTCAACCACGCCTAGTTTGCAAGAGAAGCTCTCTTAATCTCTCTCAGTTCAAAAACCAAATTATATTAAGAAGTATTTCCTACTTCAGAACAACCATTCCACTGTGTCATAGATGGCTCTCTGGTTCACCTTAACATTTCAACCTGTTCAACAACTATAATATCTTAGGAGAGACTCGCTCTTTCATCGCAACAACTGCGTAACTTTAGAAAAAGCTCATTGCTTCAGTTCAACATCTGCACAGTATTAGGAAAGACTCTCTCCATCTCAACAACCGTATGATATAAAGGATTCTCTCATTCAGTTCAACTGCATAAAATCAGGGAGGACACTCCTTCAGCTATGCTACCATATTGCATTAGAAAGGCCTGTGTCTTTCAACACAACGACTGCAATGTATTAGGAGTTCCTCCTTCAGTCGTTTACTTAATTGTATTAAGGAGTACTCTCTTCACATCTTAATTACTGTATATATTAGGGATAGCTTTCTCTTCCATCTTCATCAGTGCATATATTAGGGAGGACTCTCTCCTCCAGCTCAACTACTTCATTACATCAGGACTTTCTTTCACTTCATGAACAGCTTGATATTGCGAGGCTGTTTCTTCTTAAGCTTAATTACCACATGACATTACTGATTTTCTCTTCTTCAGTTTGACTACTGCTTTTTATTACGAAAGGTCCTTTCCGTCAGCTCCAGTCTCACCTGAGAGTCGGGGACACGCCCCTTCACCCCAAAAAGAGTCGTTCATTGCAATGATTAAATTCATTACAACATGATTACAGAAAAAAATATCACATTTCCGACAGCACTGTAATCTCTCTTGTCTTCTCTCTCTCTCTCTCCTCAGCGTAAATCGAGGCTGAATATTGAATTTCTCTCGTAATGAATCTCTTTTGTTTATGTTCTCACCCTCGGGAATGTTATGGAGACGGTGGGGAAAATCTCATTCGGTTTCCAATCTTAGTTTTAACGAATTTAGTGTTATGTAGCTCTCTCTCTCTCCTGAAGACGATAGACCATTAAATCCAGAGTCATTACAGCCATAAATTTGCATCGATATCTCAACATCAGCTAAGGAAGAAATGGGGTTATTCTAACAACCAAGAGGATTTATCTTTATTGCCACTCCTTCCTTTTCTATAGCAAACAAAGCATCGTCTGAATCACTGCTTGAAAAGTCCTTGACTCACTCGTTAATATATTAAGGAAATAGTCGACTAACCTGTTAAAAGCCTTAACGTAAAGCTTTAAAATCTAGTGATGAGATCGATATCCCCAGACGTCTTTGTTCCACAGTGAAATTATAAATAGTTTGTTCGTTCTCTTTGTAAGGTATTCTTATAAAGCACGGTCTCTGTATTGTTACAGAAAGAGGCGACTCCTCACCCTTCGTGTTCCTTACATATTTGGATCCACTTGAAACTGAAAACCTTAAAAGCTCTAAGGAAATGGAGAAAATTCACCCTCCAAAGTGGGAAGGTGTGGCTGGTGCTTATCGTATTACACTATTATTTGTAAATGATTTGTCTTCGGAGAAAGTCTTCCTATTAGTAATGCTTGTTTCTGGAAGCCGTTTTCATATAACTTACATTGCTATTGATGCTACTTTCTCTTTTTAACAAACGTCATTTAAGAACAAGCACCTTGTTAATGAAGACACTGATTTTATGAAATCTAGGCTGTCAAGACAAGCACTGAGGCACTTTCTGCCATTCAGGGCTTAAGGCAGTAAAGAGGATGTTGGAGTGGCTGGACAGGAAGATAAAGAGAGGATGTTGGAGTGGCTGGACAGGAATATAAAGGGATCAAGAAAATAAAGGAAATTGATTGCAAGGATCCAAATGCGGAACTGGGAGAAAATTCTGTAGAAGCATTAAGGAGTGATGGAGAGGCTGGGCAGCAAGAGTGAAGACAGGAAGAGGGAATGGAGGTAAAGTAAAAGGCTTAAAGATGGGTGCAGCTACGAGCCGAAGGGTCACTGCAAACACCATTTAGTAATGACTGCAGTGCAGCACGGGAGGTGAACTGATGTCATTAAACCCCCTCCCTCCCACCCTTCTAAGGGATGTAAATCAAGATAACGATGTTCAAATTGACATACTGAACTAGAATGAATATGATAAAACAACAAGCTTGAGAAACGGTTTATAAATCACAGACGACTTCGAAATATCAGTGTGAATTACCCCGAAGGGGAGACGAGATGTCTCTAACATAACAATTATTTTGAACAATTGGTCTCAATTTTGATGTAAATAATATTCTTGAACGAAACCTGTTTAGTCATTTTGCATTGGAAGGGAGATCCCTACGTGATTATTGAATATCGAAGAGTCTGAAATGAATATTGCAGTAGTTACCGGGAGTAATGTCCAAACTGGTATTCACAGAAAGCGATGAACTGATGATGTACGGGTTCATGGTCGTTTTGGTAGGCAGACCTGGGCCACCGATATAATGAAAATGATTTCTATACATAGAACTACTTAGTAATAGTGAGATAATAAAAAAATATATATGTAATAGTGAAATAATAAAAAAAAAAATGATAAAAGTCACTTGCAGAAAAATGATTTAGATGCTGTTCTATTTATGTCATATTTCCCAAGTCGTTACTGGATGAAACAAATTAAAAAACCAAAGATATAACAACAGGTATAAAAAAAAATACTTCCTATAAAGATTCCTTGCAAAAATAAATTCATACGGAACAATAAAAACTAGATGCAACTGAAGTTTATCGTCCCAGATAATCCGAACTGGAAATGAAAAAGTATAAATAAGAGGAAATGAAAAAAGAATAATAAATGATAATGAATTCCAACGAAACAGCGAAGCAAATACTGCGCACATCTGTCACTCTCGTCTCCACTGAAATGAATAAGGAGAGAGAATGAAGGTAAATAAAATACAATAAAATAAAGGGAAAATTGCCTCTCGTATCACGCCTACGCCCTCGAAGAGAACGACCAGACGATGTTCATAAATGCAGCAGAAGAGGGATTAGGATAAGAGAAAGATGAACTGAATTGCCGTCGGGAAAATGGAGAAGATAAAGTTCTCGAATAAATATTCCCTGTCATTCGCTGTATTCTATTTGCGTGTTTATATTGCTGTGTATGCATACACGTACACGGCATTATTAAACACGCAAGCACAGAAATGTATATATATGTATAAAGAAATATATATATATATATATATATATATATATATATATATATATATATATATATATATATAATGCATCTTTTTTCATCCATGTACATTTATCTCTCAGAGGGTATAACGGTAGGACTTAGGAATGAGGTTGCTATCCCCATCCCTATCTCGTCCGTAAATGAAATACATCATATTTGACTAACTACCAGGTTTGCAGAGGCAAGATGGGCTTCTCTAGATACATAGGTAATATATATATATATATATATATATAGCATATATATATATATATATATATATATATATATATATATATATATATATATATATTTGTATATATATATACATATATATATATATATATATATATATATATTTTATATATATATATATATATATATATATATATATATATATATATATATATACATATTACCAGTGTTCTGAGATGGTTTAGTCTTGTGGAGAAAATGGAGGATAGGAAACTTTTCAAGGAGAGTGGGGAATGGGTGTCAAAATATACTAGTAAGGGGGCAAGGTTAGAATAGATTGATATGATTGGAATAAACGCCAATGAAACGTAATAAACTGTGCAAGAGTTGAGTGGCCTACTGTGTATAGGGGTGTCAGCTTGCTCTCTATGAATTCCAGGTGAAGGTGTATGAATTGTCTGATGCTTAGGGAGGCTTTTTGCGCAATCTTTCTAGTTTAAATGTGAACGAGGCAGTGACTATTGTCTAGCAAATATTTGAAATCACCCCACGATTAGAGGACACGGCTTAGTGGTTAATGAAAGTTAAAAAAAAAAGACACTAGAAAATGATGCATACTAACCTACAAAAGAAAGTAGCAAAAATAAAATAAAAATGAAAAGTAATTAACCTTGCATCGTATTCCAACGAATAACGCACGGGAAATTTTAATAGTTCGTTTATTTAACGCAATTCTGTCTAAGTCTTTCTCATATGTCGTTTATTGTTCTTGTTAAAATCTCTGGGAAGTGAGATGCAAATTCATCTCGGATCTTCCCACGCTAACCCGAACAAAGGAGACAAAGAAGAGAGAGAGAGAGAGAGAGAGAGAGAGAGAGAGAGAGAGAGAGAGAGAGAGAGAGAGAGAGAGAACAAGTATTTAGTTCCAAGTTATTTTGTGTCAGTGTATTTAAGTAGAAAGGCTTATTTCGTAAAGATTCTGAGAGAGAGAGAGAGAGAGAGAGAGAGAGAGAGAGAGAGAGAGAGAGAGAGAAATGGGTTTAGCAGAAGTCGTTTAAACGCCCACGTGATGGGGGTTTTCTCTATTCCAATTTTCTTAATTGGAATGTACCTGGCTTTCTTCTTTCTTTCCTCTCTCTCTCTCTCTCTCTCTCTCTCTCTCTCTCTCTCTCTCTCTCTCTCAGTAGAAACAAACACAGTGATATCCAAAGATAACTAAAATAAAATTTGTTGTTTTATTCTTAACATCAGAGGATTGGTTTTTTGCAGAGATATCTCGACTTCTAGAGTTGATGGCGTGTTATTTTTCACTTATTCTCGACTCCAAAAGATAGCCAAGCGTTCACCAAGAGATTATCACCCTTTTTTTATTTGGCTTGCGTAAACGTAATTTCCTTCACTGGATGAGAGAGAGAGAGAGAGAGAGAGAGAGAGAGAGAGAGAGAGAGAGAGAGAGAGACTATTGCCTTTGTACAAGAACACTTTCTATATTAATAACAACGAAAGGCATTGTACAATTTTATCATCATAGATGCTTATGGGCATACTCATACACACGCATTCCTGTACACACGCACACGCACACGCACACAAACACACACACACACACACACACACACACACATACATATATATATATGTTATATATATATATATATATATATATATATATATATATATACATTATGTATATATATATATATATATATATATATATATATATATATATATATATTATATATATATAGGTAGATGGATAACTAGATAGATAGATATATAAGAATATCTTTACTGTATCCTAACAGTGTCCTGTGAAGATAAAAGTCCCATAAAATGTTATGTATACATTTCGGATCCCAAAACTACTGGATCCCCGATCACTGGTGAAATGAGTACAATTGGAAAGAAACTGAAGTCAGTTTAGTCCCGCATACAGAAGTGCCGATAACAGAAAACATTAAAATTACATAATCCTGAGAACAATAGTTCTTAGATAGCCGTACAAAGATGGTCCTTTCTTTTTCAAAAAAAAAAAAAAAAAAGACCGTCTGATCTTAAAGGGGATTAGGTATATGGGGAAGGAAGATCAAGAGATTGGGGTTAAGGATATAACCTCAGGGAGAGGAAGATGTAACAGAGAATTCTCTGTTTGACAGACACCGACATCTACTAATCACTTTCCATCTCGCCCCGGCCCCCAAGTTCCTTATGGGACGGGTGGGTACCGTTCTCAGCTAGCACTCTGCTGGCCCCGTGTTCAATTCTCCGACCGGCCAATGAAGAATTAGAGGAATTTATTTCTGGTGATATTAATTCGTTTCTCGCTATAATGTGATTCGGATTCCACAATAAGCTGTAGGTCCCAAGGCTAGTAACCAATTGGTTCTAGCCACGTAAAATAAGTCTCCTTTCGGCCAGCCCCCTCTTAGGAGAATTGTTAATCAGCTCAGTGGTCTGGTTAAACTAGGGTATACTTAACTTCCCATCTCCCACATCCCGCCTCTAATTTCCCAGTTCTCAGTCCCCACCTCCCACTCCCAACCTCCCACTTCTCACCTCCTACTCCCACCCCACCTCCCACATCCCACTTCCCACATCCCACCTCCAGTCTCCTACTTCCCACCTCCCACTTCACCTTCCACCTCACACCTTTCACCTCCAACTTTCCATTACCAATTTCCCACCTGCCACTCCTTTACCTCCCATTTCCCACTTTCCACCTCCCACCTCTCACTTCCCACCTCTGCCTCCCACATCCAACCTCCTACTTCTCTCTCCCATTCTCCGACCACCCACTTCCCACCTCTCACTTCCCACCGCCGCCTCCCGCCTCCAACTCCCCACCTTTCACCTCCTACTTCCCACTCCCAATCTCCCACTCCCACCTCTCACCTCCAGCCCCACCACCAGCTTCCACCTCCCACTTCCCACTTTTCACATCCCACCTCATACCTCTCACCTTCCACTTCCCCTTCCTCCACCTCCACCCCCACACTTCCCACTTGCCATTCCCCACCTCCCACCTGCCAGTCCCTGGCCCTGCTCAACAAGAGCGACTGCATTCCCCGGGGCCTCACGGTGCCCTATTGTACTTTGCGCCAGACTTGCAATGTCTGTTTATAGACAAATAAAAAAAATCTTCCTCTTCCGTATGACTCTTGGCTTCATGTAACACAAAGTTTTGTCACCAGTTTGCTCAATTCCTCGTCTTGGGAACGGCATTTTTAAGGGGGGAGCAAACCCCTCTTCTCTCATGAGAAAGTTAATTTTTACCTAGAATCTTTAAGGTCAAAGGGAATCGACGAAGAGCGCGTGTTGGGACATAATTCCCACAAGAGGAACATAACGATGACTTCATTGATCTCAGATGACATTTTTTCATTATCTTTCTATTTTTACCAAAGGGTAATCACACTAAACTCTCGGAATTCAAAGGAACTTGAAATTCTCACTAGAGGGAATTAACTGCTGATTAAACTTGGTCACAGCTGAGATATTCTTGTTGAGGGAAACAAAAGATAAAAGTAATACTGAACATAAAAATCTTTAATAATAATCCGAGTGGATCTTTCTTCTTTCTCCGGCCCGGGTGGGGAAGGGGTAGGTAGGGGATCGGGAGGGTAGGGGAGACATGACACATCCACCCTCCTCCTGCAAACTTGCTTGTCCGCCCCGGGTGGGGAAGGGTAGGTAGGGATCGGGAGGGCAAGCGAGACATGACGGGCAGTGCCGGGTTCCAGTGCAGCGTAGCGCGCGCCATCAAGCTCGTAATTAATATTTACCAGACCGTGTCGGATTCATATATCTCCTCTGAATTTCTCGACTAAAGAAATTAATTATAATAAATAGTTGTTCGTTGAAAGAGGATAGAAGTGGACACAAAGAGAGAGGAAAATAACTGACAACGATAAATAAGTACAGAACTGAGAGGGTCCCCGCAAGAAAGAGACCCAATGTCCCAGGTCAGAGAGCTGTCACCTGGGTCTCAGAGAGAAAGGTTATGTTTGAGTTGAATTTTCGACCAGTTTCTCTCCTCTCGCTCCCTCCCCCTATGAATAAAATAAAATAAAAAAATGGCTGCAACCAACCACTGAAGCTGCCATGCAAGGCGACGAGTTGATTTTAACTTGCAGAACACGCAGTGCCAAAATTAGGGATATGGATGCACAAGACACACAAATATATATGCATTTTATATATATATATAGAGCATATATATAGAGTATATATATATATATATATATATATATATATATATATATATATATACATATGTATGTATGTATGTATGTATGTATGTATGTATGTATGTATGTGTGTGTGTGTGAAAGCATACTATTGTTAGGGTGTTCCTGATTTCCTGATTGCATTCCCACATGACTGAAGATTTTCTCGAAAAGTATCTTTTCCATTCTTCAAGACTTGGTTTCACAAAAATAATAATAATGCAAAACCAAACCATTTCGTTGCTTTGCAGTTTTCATTCAGGGTTTCAGCCTTTTTTCTTTTTTTTTTTTTTGCTCCTTTTGTTTTTAGGTCTCTGCCCTGCGACATTGGGTCTCGTGCTTATCGTTGTCCGGTATTTTTCCTTTCACTTTCCTTCTGCTTTAACTTCTCTTTGTGTCTGAGAGGAAAAATTCAAACCGGATATGTGAATCTGAGAGGTTCAAGTAAACATTAATTGTTTTATGACCAATATTTCTTATCCTTTGCAACATTCTTTTTTCTTTTTTTTTACTCGATGACAATATCGCAATTGAGACCCAGTTTAATCAAAAGTTAATTCTCTCTAGTGAGAATTGAGAATTTCGAGTCACTTTGAACCCTGATGTATTTATTGGAATAAGCCTTTGGTAAAAAAGGGTAGATAAAAAAAAGTAAAAAATGCGCCAAAGTTTCTTCGGCACAATCGAGTTTTCTGTACAGCGTATAATGCTGTATAAAACTCTCAGCCACGGCCCATGAAACTTTCAGCCACGGCCCGGTAGTGGCCTGTGTTGTGGGCACCTATAGCGGTGCCAGACGCATGATCATGGCTAACTTTAACCTTAGATAAAATCAAAACTACTGAGACTAGAGGGCTGTAGTTTGATATGTTTGATGACTGCAGGGTGGATCATCAACATGCCAATTTGCAGCCCTCTAGCCTCAGTAGTTTTTAAGATCAGAGGGCGGACAGAAAAAAGTGCGGACGGACAGACAAATAGCCACCGCAATAGTTTTCTTTTACAGTAAACTAAAAAAAAAAAAAGTCTTCTTTTCTGAACTCAAATGAAATATTCGTTGTTATTCTCTTGGGGGAATTATGTCCCAATTCTCGTTCTACGTCGTTTTACTTCGACATTAAGTTCCTCGTTGGACAAGTCGGTAGAGTTGTCGGCTATCACTCTGCTAGGGCCGAGCTCGAGTCTCCGGCCGGCCAAGGAAGGATTAGACGAATTTATTTCTGGTGACAGAAATTCATGTCTCGTCATAATGTGGTCCGGATTCCACAATAAGCTGCAGGTCCCGTTGCTAGGTAACCAATTGGTTCTTAGCCACGTAAAATAAATCTAATCCTTTGGGCTAGCCCTGGGAGAGCTGTTAATCAGCTTAGTGGTCTGGTTAAACTAAGGTATACTTAACTTTTCACTTTGACATTAAAGATTCTCGGTAAAGCTTAACTTTGCCTTTAGAGGGAGGAGGATTCCGTCCCCTCCCCAAAACACACATGCCGTTACCAAGAATGCATAAAATAGAGATAATCAAATGATTTATGTAACACTGGGTTACGGTGAGGCGGGGAAGCAAATGTGGGAGAGGAGGAGGAGGAGGAGGAAGAGAGGTTGAAAATAAGGGAGAGAAGGAGGAGGGGAAGGATGAGGAGGACGAGGAAGGGAGATGGAAAGTAAGGAGGAGAGGGAGGAGGGGAAAAGAGGAGCAGGAGGAGGAGGAGAGGAGGAGGAAAGGAGGAAAATAAGGGAGAAGGAGGGGAGGGAGAGGGAGAGTTGGAGGAAGGAGATGGAAAGTAAGGAGGAGAGGGAGGAGGGGGAAAGTGAGGAGAGGGAAGAGGGGGAAAGTGAGGAGGAGGAAGAGGAGGAGGAGGAGGAGGAGGAGGAGGAGGAGGAGGAGGAGGAGGAGGAAAGGAGGTGGAAAATAAGGGAGAGAAGGAGGAGGGGGAGGATGAGGAGGAGGAGGAAGGGACATGGAAAGTAAGGAGGAGAGGGAGGAGGGGGAAAGTGAGGAGGAGGCAGGGGAGGGGGAGGAGGAGGATGAGGGGAAGGAAGATTTTTTTACAAATTAATGTTTCTATCAAAGCAGACTTGGTAAGTTGGAAGCAAAGAGGAATGGGACAATGCGGCCCAAGGGCAAGCAGTCGGTCTTGTGAGCGAGGCTGGGGGCTGAATGGTGGGAGGATGGATGTGGCAGGTAAGAGATGGGGGTGGGGCGGCGGTTAGTAGATGTCAGTGTCATTGTCTGTCAATCAAAGAACTTCTCTGCCAAATCTGCTCTGCCTCAGGTTTTTCCTGTAAAAGAAAACTGTCGAGATGACTTTTTGTCCGTCAGTCCGCACTTTTTCTGTCCACCCTGAGATCTTACAGAGGCTAGAGGGCTGTAAATTGGTATGTTGATCATCCACCCTCCAATCATCAAACATATCAAATTTCAGCCCTCTAGCCTTAGTAGTTTTTATTTTATTTAAGGTTAAATTTAGCATGATCATGCGATCAACAACACAGGTCACCACCGGACCGTGGCTGAAAGTTTCATGGTCCGCGGCTGAGTTTCATGGGCCGTGGCTAAGAGTGTCATACAGCAAAAGTTGTACAGGAAACTCGATTGCGCCGAAGACACTTCGGCGCATTTTTTACTTGTTTATTTTCCTTCCCCTACTGCTCAATCCTCATTTCAGAAGTTATTTCATTCTTGAAAAAAGAAAGGACTATCGTCGTAGGGCTATCCTACTGGGCTATCGTCTGAGAACTATCGCTTAAGGATTATGTCCCTTCAATGTGTTCTGTTGTGAGCTCCACTGCACAAGGGACTGACCTGACTTCGATTCCTCTGCACAGATATACTAGGAATTCTTCTGATTCCATTCATGTACCAAAGAATGCTTCGGATTCATAGGTTCCTATTACCTTGTGCTTAGAAATGCTTCTAGTTCTTTGGTTTCTCTTCTTCCGTATGTATAAACGATGTTTTTCGTAACAAATTCGTCTATTTGGTGTTTAGCACACAGAGCAAATTTCGGTTACTGTTCGTGAATCGAGGATTTATTTGAAATTGGCTGAAAGTAATATCTAAAGTTACAACATCAACCCACTCATCTAGAATCCATTTTAGTTCTAAAAATATAAAAGACATTAGCTAACGCTGACGAACAAGGTTTGCTTTCACAGTGTAGTGAAGTCTCCACTTTTGAGAGATGAAGCTGCCACCAGCCTCAGTCGGGACGTGGACCGAATCAGGGAATGGTTTAGTCGGTGGGGCACGAGGCTGAACTCCGGTAAAACGAAAACACTATTGATTAGCAGATCTCGTACAGATTTCCCACCCCATCCTCCCCTTCAGGTGGATGGGATTAACTATTCTAGGAGTAACTTTTGACACATCTAACTTTTGAGTAAAGGCCTAATGAAAAGTTCAGCAAAGTTAGGTATTTTTCCTAAGGCCTTATTACTTATAACTGATCAAATCAATACAACCTGTTTTAGGTCATTTGTACTTCCTTTCTAGAATACTGTTCTCCGGTATGGGTGTCTGCTTCTGCCAGAGATTTATCTCTTTCAGATAGAGTGGTTCGTGGTGGTAGGTTACGGTTTCCTAATAGCAGTAGTAGTTATGACTTAGACCGTCGACGGATGGTCTCTTGTTTGTCACTTTTTTATAAGTTGTATTTCAACAGAGATCTTTCACATTCACAATTGATCCTTGATCCCCTTTTCCGGGCGCAAGCAACCAAATTCGCTTTTTAAGCAGCACCAACATGCAGTAAATGTGCCTCCTTGTAGAACATCATAGTACCAGAGGTCATTTATTCCTCACACCGTTGGATGTCGTGCATTTGGAACTTCAGAAGTTCAAGCGAAGTTGCAATGCATTGCTACCCTAATACTATTCTCCTTGCATTTCAAGACATTTTTATCAATTTGTTAGTTTACTAAATAATTTTTTTTAATAAGTGGGAGCTCTGCTTTCTGTATTTCCCTTTACCTCGTCTTACTTCTTCCTAATCAACACCATATTCTTTGGAAGCTTGGATTTTAAGTCAATGGCCCCTGTGGGCTTGTTCCATATGAATAGGTTTCATCTTCTGAATATTTTAATAATTATTAGAAAACGGAGTAAAATTACATGAATCCAACTCAGCTAGTCTAATTATTTTCATTAAAAAAAAATAAAAATAAAAGTTAAAATGACAACATAAACCCATCTTAACAACAATCTATTTCCATTCTTAAAAAAATGAAGTTAGTCACAATGCGTACATAAGCCATTCCTTTAGTATCATTAAAGAGAATGGAATTGCTCCAGGAAATCAAGTTTGACTAGCATGCTTCTCTTCACTCGAAAAATAAAGATAAATAAAAATCGGTTACAATACAACATAATTAGAGCCTTTATCATTATTCAAATAATATAAACCCAGTAAACCTAGAATCTATAATATCCCTTTTACTCAACAAGTAAAAACCCGAGGAAAAGGAAGAAAAAATGGCTCGCTCTCAATTCCCAAGAGACCAGTGCACTTAAAAATAACACGGAATTAAGCATTGGGAATCCGCACCCTTCCCTTCCCTTCTTCTTTGCCCAATCCATAAAGAATTTGGGGGAAATTTCCTCAAGTTCCAGAAAGAAGCAGGAACTGGAAATGGAAGAAAGGGAGAGGTAAGAAATGGAAAAGACAACAAATGGAAGAGTTCGGGAAGGGGAAGACGAGAAAAACCTTTTAGGAACGAAGGAAAACACCTGCGTGTGTTTTTCTTGGGGAAAGTCGTAGGTGAAATATTAGGAGAAACTTGGTATTATTATTATTATTATTATTATTATTATTATTATTATTATTATTATTATTATTATTATTATTATTATTATGCACAAATGGAGGAAGCTACAATATGGAAATAACAAACAACCCGCTAGAAAACAACAAACTAACAAAAGTATAGTTAACAAGCCATGAAGATTAAGACAAAACGAAAAGTAGCAATTCTTGAAAAAAAAAAAAAAAATGGTATTAATACATAACGATCCAAGGCTCTGTCACACCATTTTTACTGGTTTCCTTGTCATATTTGCAAGTAAACATCGTCGACTTTTAATCCGACGTTGATCGCCATCTGTAAACACAAGTTATGGCTGCTGCTGTGTTTATGATGAAACTGGCGTTATGCCGCACGGGCTCTTGCTTACAGAGCAGACGGTAAGTGGCATTCAATGATTTGAAGTGAAGAAAATTATCATGAATAAAAGCAGAATTAATATTTTGAAAGGTTGAAAGGTGTAAATATGCTCATGAAATTAAAAGTTCGACAGGTAGGATAACAAACCCCTATAAATCCTTTAGGTGCCCGTCAGAAGGAGAGAAAGAGTTACAGAAGAGAGTCCCGACAGTCGTAGATAATCTATTGTCATGCTACAAACTGACAAAAAAAAAAAAAAAAATCTACGGAGATTCTATACTCAAAACACAAAGCAAGCTGCGTGTGCTTAGGGGTCACTTAAGTCTTACGTGAGATACTTGAGAACAAAACGCACTAAAAAAAAGTAACTTTGCATGTGGTTAAGGCTGGCAAGACGCTTCTCTACCCAGGGGCCAATAATCCCTCGGGGATGCGTGTCTTGGGTAAAGTCAAGTGAGTTCTCATGATTATCCCGTTGTTGGAGCTTCTCATGGAATATGTAAACAAAGAAAGATGGAGGCGAGAAGGAAACAGAACGTGAGTTTTAAACTGGCAAATGTAAATGAATTAAAATAATATGCGAGGTTTAAATAAATAAGGAAAAAAGATGGAATCAAAACGTGAAGTTGAAAATGGATAAAAGTCAATAAATTCGGAGAAGCACATGAGAGGTTTAAACAAATAAAAAAAAACAGATGGAATGAAAATATATAAGAGGTTTAAATAGATCGAAATAAATGAAATTAAAACATATAAGGGGTTTTGACAGGTAAACGTATATTAAAACAAAACACGTGAGAGGTTTAAATACATAAAAATAAATGAAATAAAAGAATTTGTGAGATTAAAATAGATACGAATAAGTGAAACCCAAACATGTCGAATATGTAAATAAATAAAGATAAATGAAAGCAAAATATGTGAGCGGTTTAAACAGATAAAAAACAAATTAAATCAAAGAATATGAGAAGTTGAATTAATATAAATAAATGAAATTAAAATATATGAGAGGTTCTAGCACATAAAGTGAATTAAATTAAAAATGTAAGAGGTTTAAATATATAAATATGAATTAAATCAAAACATGTGAGAGGTTAAAATAGATACAAATAAATGAAATCAAAAGATGTGAGAGGTGTAAATAGATAAAGACAGATAAAATCAAAATATGTGAGAGGTTTAAACAAAACAAAACAAAAAAATGAAATCGAATCATATGAGAGGTTAAATCAATACAAATATATGAAATTAAAACCTGTGAGGGGCTTGAACAGATAAAAATAAAAGAAAACAAAACAGATGAAATGTTTAAATAGATCAAAATAAATGAAATCAAGATATGAGACGTTTAAAAGGGTAATTAGTAACTTAAGCCTATATTTCCATACATATGCAAGTACTTGTTCGTTATATATGGATAAAAGTCAATAAATTCGAAGAAGCACACGAGAGGTTTAAATAAATAAAAAAAACAGATAGTATGGAAATATATAAGAGGATTAAATAGATGAAAATATATGAAATTAAAACATATGAGAGGTTTTGACAGGTAAACGTATATTATGTAATCTATATTTATATCTGATTTAAGAGGGAATTGTGCTTTTTTACAGCTATAGGATACCATCTGATTGAAAAGATGACGGACTAAGAAATTGCCGAAAAATACCGTCTGCACTTTTATCACCAACTTTCTATGAAAAAAAAAAAAGGAAAATCGACATAAAAATCTCTAGTTTGACACCGAGTTTGGAGTTTCGTAACTGCCCGGAATCTACGATTCTATTCACCAGACTCATGTAAAAATAATAACTATATGAAATGCTCTTATGACTTCTCCAAATCGTATTTATTTTCAACGTTTTCGCTGACAACTACCAAATCTCAATTTTTTTAAACTAAAAAAATGGATTATCAATTGAAGCCTTACCAAGCTTTTCGAGGAAGGTGAATGCCTGTATGATAAGAGTGCAAAAATGACTCAAGAACGCGTATCTTTCTATACTCAAGTATCTGTATCTATGAATATAAACACTTTTCTAAGCCCAACTGAAAAATGAGTTGAGAATCATACACTCCGTCCATTATTACTTTCGGATTCCATCACTTTCCTTTGGAAGAATCATATCTTTTCTCTGATTACAGGAAAGTGCTAAAGGCTTCTCTCTCTCTCTCTCTCTCTCTCTCTCTCTCTCTCTCTCTCTCTCTCTCTTTTAGGTCAACTGTGCACATTATTAAGGTAACGTAAGACAAACATTTTTCACGCAAGATATAAATAATTTCAACGCCGTCTTCAACACGCCTGTTGATATGCACATATCTTACCTACAGCTGCATTTTTCAAATTTTATGAATATTACGTCTTGCATCAAACTACCTGAAACTAAAGCGATATCTTTCTGAGTGGGAACTGCAAAGATAAATCCGATGATATCGACAGTATCTAAGATACATCCTTCAATATAAGGAAAAAGAAGTGAATGTTGGTAAAATAGATATAGTTATTTGTACTTTTATCTTTGGAAAAGGAAAACATCGTTGGTCAGATTTTTTTTATATTCTCTAAAACTGGCTGAGAAAAAAAAACATAGTATTCAGAACGGTCATGACCACCATCCATTTTTTTATCTGCTTGTGGATTTGAAAGGTCAACCCAGGATAGCTCGCTCTCTCTGTGCTTGGGCGCCTTTTCCTAACACTAAATCAGTTAATCTATCAGTTAATCCCTCTTCAAATCCTCTGTGGTGTTCATAAATAACACACACTTGCAAATGAGGAAAAAGAACAATCTGTTTGCTTTACCTTACACAAAAGGAGCTTCTTTTTACCTAAACAACAAATAAGGTACATGTTGGTCAGTCACATGCTCTGGGTATCATAGTGGAGAGAGAGAGAGAGAGAGAGAGAGAGAGAGAGAGAGAGAGAGAGAGAGAGAGAGAGAGAGAGAGAGAGAGAGAGGCCAAGGGGATGGAGAAATTTTCAAAAATGCCAATTGGAGCAGCCATGGCAACATCTGCATCTGCAAAAACACCAGATAAAAAATGAGTCTAAACTATTTACTACAAAGAAAATCAACAAGCACCTTCCGTTGCCGTCATTTATCAAAAAAAGATGTGTCTGTCGTCAAGGGCATAGCCTCCGAAAAAGAAAGACCACTTTTCGCTTAGCCAAATCAATGCAGGCACTAAAGTCCATTTGAATATGCCTAGTGTCCATTGTTAAATTTATCTTAATTAGGAGAAGCTACATTTGAAATTACATCGCAGATACGTAACATTTATCAAACAATTTGATTCTGAAAGAGCTTCAGAAGTACATCCTCATCCACCTCGTAATAATAATAATAGTTAAGTATACCTTAGTTTAACCAGACCACTAAGCTGATTAACAGCTCTCCTAGGGCTGGCCCGAAGGATTAGATTTATTTTACGCGGCTAAGAACCAACTGGTTACCTAGCAACGGGACCTACAGTTTATTGTCGAATCCGAACCACATTATAACGAGAAATTAATTTCTATCACCAGAAATAAATTTCTCTAATTCTTCATTGGCCTGTCGGAGAATCGAACGTGGGCCCAGCAGAGCGCTAGCCGAGAACGATACCAACCCGTCCAATGCGGAACTATGGTAATAATAATAATAATAATAATAATAATAATAATAATAATACCAACCCGTCCAATGCGGAACAATAATAATAATAATAATAATAATAATAATAATAATAATAATAATAATAATAATAATAATAATAATAATATCTAACCAGTTAGATCTGGAAGGGCACCCGAACATCCCAACAATTATAAAATCTTATGGGCATCAGTGACTGGTATCTAGAGGGCAAGAAAACTCCCATAGGATCACTCAGGTACTTGAAAATAAGCTGTGCGAAAGAAAAGGAATCTCTTTTAGTTTTCTGCTCAGAAACTCATGGCAGTTCTTGCA
The DNA here is from genome assembly GCF_040412425.1 of Macrobrachium rosenbergii. Classification (NCBI taxonomy): domain Eukaryota; kingdom Metazoa; phylum Arthropoda; class Malacostraca; order Decapoda; family Palaemonidae; genus Macrobrachium; species Macrobrachium rosenbergii. The sequence goes on from NC_089749.1 coordinate 23,803,617, forward strand.
ACGCTGCAGGAAAATTGAGTCTATAGTTTTTAAGAGAAAATTCTCTTGAAAGCAATTAAGCGATCCGCGGAAGGATTAAAATCCACTAAAAAAACATAGAATCCCAAAGCCAATCCTTTTCTCCTTTGCGTGAAAATTCAGGCCATTCTTCTTCTGTAATCAAACTCGGAAAAGCCGACTATCTTTTACGAAGGCTAGAAAATGAAGAGGAGAGAGAGAGAGAGGCGCGATAAGAAAAACCTCTTAACCCCGCATAGGAACGTCGGTGGCTGAAAGAGATGCAGAGGCATTCAGGGATATTCAACGGTCTCCCAGGGCCTCAAATCTAAAAATTCCTCTCAGGGCAGCATTTAGGAGAGCTGATTGGCAGACTCATTCCGCAGTCATTGTCTTCCTCAGACAATTTCGGGACTTCGTCCTATTGGTTCATCTCTCTCTCTCTCTCTCTCTCTCTCTCTCTCTCTCTCTCTCTCTCTCTCTAATGTTGCCTGGCATCATGGAAGAGCTTCTCATTACTGCCTCTCTTTCTCTCCCTCATTGTAACTTAGTAGTGGAGTAAGATAATTATAATTGTTACTCTCTCTCTCTCTCTCTCTCTCTCTCTCTCTCTCTCTCTCTCTCTCTCTCTCTCTCTTGTTGCCTGGCATTATGAAGATTTCAACATCACGGTCTCTCTCTCTCTCTCTCTCTCTCTTGTTGCCTGGCATCATGAAGATTTCCACATCACGCTCTCGCTCTCTCTCTCTCTCTCTTATTGTATTGTAAATTGATAGTGGAATAAAATTTTTATTACTGTTTCTCTCTCTTTCTCACTAACTTGGTAGTGGAATAAAATAAATATTGTCACTCTCTCTCTCTCTCTCTCTCTCTCCAGTTGTCTGGCGTCATGAAAACTTTCTCATTACGGCCCCTGTCTCTCTCTCTCTCTCTCTCTCTCTCTCTCTCTCTATCTCTCTCACGCACACACACACATTGTAACTTGGTTGTGGAATAAAATAACTATAATTGTTACTCTCTCTCTCTCTCTCTTACTCTCTCTCTCTCTTACTCTCTCTCTCTCTCTCTCTCTCTCTCTCTCTCTCTCTCATTGTAACTTAGTAGTGGAATAAAATAATTACTATTATTACTCTATCTCTATCTCTCATTGTAACTTGATATTGAAATAAAATTATGATTATTACTCACTTTATCTATCTATCTATCTGTCATTGTAACTTAATTGTGGGATAAAGTAATTATTATTATTATTATTCATTATTAATTATTATTATTATTATTATTATTATTATTATTATTATTATTATTATTATTCTCTTTCTCTTGTTATCTGGCCTCATGAAGACATTCTTGGTATGCTCTCTCTCTCTCTCTCTCTCTCTCTCTCTCTCTCTCTCTCTCTCTCTCTCTCTCTCTCTCTCCTCTCTCTCTAGCCTCATTATAAGGGAAGACTTAGTCCGTCTTGATGCTCAGCTCCTTTCGTCTATTTTCGCATTTTCAAATCTCTCTTCCATGGATTTATTCGACTGTTTTTCAATTTCCTTAATTCAGAAGTAGCAGTAATTCTTGCATGTGTTTACTAGGTAAAAAAAATGGCGACAGAATGGTTACCGAGACTTGAAAAACTATATAAAATAGTAGCCTTTGCTTCTAAATATATTCATATCCTAGTCCCACCCCCCTACAGTTCCTCTTTGGAGGAGTGGTAGAGCTTTCGACTGGCAAGCTGTTCGCCCAGCGTTCGACTCTCGAGCCGCTGAAAATTCAGAGTGAATTTATTTCTGGTAATAGAAATTCCTTTCTCGTCATAATGTGGTTTGGATTCCACACCAAGCTGTAGGTCCGTTGCTAGGTAACCAGTGTTCTTAGCCACGTAAAATAAGTCTAATCCTTCAGGCCAGCCTTCAGGAGAGCTGTTAACCAGCTCAGTGGTCTGGTTAAACTAAGATATACTTAACTTTACTCAAAAAAAAAAATCAAATTATATGCTTTGCATTTTAATTCCATCTTTTTTTATCATTATTTTGAGAGTCTTCGTTATGATATTTTCCCAACTACAAGGAACTCATATGTCGACACGTGCATTTATGAAAATATTACATTTTAATTCAAAAGAATGTCACAAGATGTTTTCTAGATAAAAAAACAATTTACTGGTCTGACTTAACAAACTACTTTCACATGATCTCATATCATCCGAGCGGAAATTCGTCAAAATAAACTAAAACCTCATAAAAGGGAAATCTCGCTACAGTCTCCATCTCGTTATTATAATATTCGTAAAAACAGCGTACAGAGAATGTTGAATAAGGTCGTACGCTGGAGAACTATCCTCTAAACGCAATAAAAGGGCTGAATACAAAATACAGAGCTCAAAACCTACCACTCGAATCCAAAAGGCTGACCACTCCCGACCACACAATGGCAGCAAGAGGCAATCCCTCACAACGACATACAAAGAAACTGAAAGGAAGTTTAGCAGAAAAAAGGGATTCTTATCATATGAGGCTCACTTTGGACATTTAAAGGCGTCCTTTGTAGCTGCCGGCCCCCCGGGAACCCCCTCTGTCTCTGTCTGTCTCTCTATGCGTTTGTTAGCTTTATTTCTTATATAGTGAGTTTTGTTTTCTCTCTCTCTCTCTCTCTCTCTCTCTCTCTCTCTCTCTCTCTCTCTCTCTCTCTCGGTTCCCACCCCCTTCTCTCCCTTTCCCTTTCTCCCCCCTTTCTGAATAGTTCTACTGTATTTCTTGTTTCGGGATAACAACAAATATTACTCTTTCTGTTTCGTTACTTCCATTTTCCTTTTCCCCTTTACTCTCATTTTACCCCCACCTCTTCTTCATAGAACTTTATCGTCAAAACCAAAAACATTTCAGGACTTTGGATGAGGTTTTCAACCGCAACATTCATTGCGAATCAAACCACAGTCTGGGGAAACGTACTTCTTTCAACCTACTCTAGATAAGGCTAAGGTTGCATTGAACCCATTCTTACGACACCAGAAGATAAAACCAACATTGTCACCATAAAACAGGAAAACAACAACAAAAGCTAAATAAAGGAGAAAATTGTCGTTGAATTAAATAAAAGAAACCATGCGATAAACCGCTATTTCACGATAACTATGGAAGAGTGCAACTGAAAATTTCTGTTTCTTCATGAGGAACAAGACTACACATAAAAAATATTCTCAACCATTCCTTGAAGAAAGTAAAGCAAAAATGCAAAGCTCAGCAATTCTTAGGAGCTAGCAACAGAGCTAGAATTAACTGTAAAAGCAATATATCCAAATTACCTTTAAGAGGACCAAAGGTCTGCTAATTCCAGAGGTAAGCGATGGAATCAAAATTATATTGCAAACCAATATATCTAAATTCACTTCACAAAAACCAAATTCAGCCATGCCCCGAGATCTACAATAGTCAGGATTACATTGTAAAAAAAAATCAAGGTCACTCGTTTTAAGATGTGTGTTTCTGTTACATTTGCTTTGAGAGACTGGATTACTTTGTAGAATAAGCAGTTCTTAGAGGAAAAACATTACATCCTCATTAACTTTGCAAAGAAAAAAGCAAACAAAACAATTAACATCCATCCACTGATATCAGTGACACTAACAAAATAGCATTACAAGACATAACAAGACTTCCCAGGGATAAGGACTAGATTCGGGATAAATGAAAAAGATAAGGTTGCCCATTATCACAGGTAAGCACCAGCACTTTCATTACATAGCTCAGACAATGACAGAGGAAAACCATAGAGCCTGGATCGTATTATAAAACGTAATGCGCGCTATTCCCAGAATCAAAGCTCAACCAATCCACGAAGAAAACCAATAGATCATAATTCATTTGCAAAAACAAAGCTCAGTCTTTCCTTTGATAAGCAACAAAACATGGATTACATCAAAGAAATATTGAACATACTCATTTGCTGAGTAAAGTACTAGACTGGAAATAACTCTGCATACAACGTAAAGTACCAGACTGGAAATAACTTTGCATACAACCAAGTTAAATAACTCAAATAGGAAAGCCACAGCAAA
>NC_089749.1:23812661-23842661 GCF_040412425.1 Macrobrachium rosenbergii
CCTGCCAGACGCCTCTTGCAAGACTACTGTATATGTATGAAAAAAAAAAACTCCCGATAAGACCAACGTTGGGCGAGCTGGTTCCGTTCTCAGCTAACACTCTGTTGGCCGCGAGTTCGAATCTCCGACAGGCCAATGAAGCATAAGAGGAATTTATTTCTGGTGATAGAAATTAATTTCTCGCTATAATGTGGTTCGGATTCCACAATAAACTGTAGGTCCCGTTGCTAAGTAACCAATTGGTTCTTAACCACTTAAAATAAGTCTAATCCTTCGGGCCAGCCCTAGGAGATCTGTTAATCAGCTCAGTGGTCTGGTTAAACCAAGATTACTTAAACTTTTTTCTGTCACTTATTCTCGAGTCTTTAGCTAAATCAATATTCATTTATGGATATGCCAGATGCCAAACCTCTGTTGTGAATAAATCTAGCTAAGTGTCAACCAAAACCTAAGTTTAAAAGTTTACGGTAAAGATCACCTACTTTGGGTAGTGTAAAATATTAAGGTGTTTAACGCCCAGTATAAATTACCGATTAGGCTAGGCTCACGTACCACAGGTTAGACACTTGTTTTGCTGTTGAGTGGAATTGCTGTCGCCTGAAAGGAACCATTGTATAGCAGTCGAATGAAGTCAGTTTTAACAAGACAGCCTGACGCTTGCATTCAAGCCACAGTAGCATCAACGGATCAAAGTATTTCTCATTGTGATGTTATTATCTAAGAGATACATTAAGTCAGATCATTTTGAGAAGAATCGGGTCAATATCTTTCCAAAGCAACTAAAGACTTGCTACCGGTTGCCACTGATTTATATTTCGGACTGAGTTACGCTCAACCCCACACGAGTGTTGAGGGTAATACCGTCCACTCACTGCGACAGTCGAAAGAGTCTTCAGTAATTGGCTCGGCGAAGTATCAACAAGCGTTCTCTATGAATAACCACCTGCCCACACTTAAACCACTGGTTCGCGGTGTGCTCTTTGTGGTACGCGAGAGCCTAGTCTTAACCTTGGCAAAACGCCAACAGACTATATACTGTTTTGCTAACAGATTATATACTGTAAAACTATGGTACTGCTGTTCAGCGTATTTCCTTTTAATTTTGTATTTAAGTTATGGCTACCCTGACACTTAACCCCCTTTAAAAAATACTTACTAGCTTGCATCTCTTTACCTCACTACAGGTAGGTCTAAATTCAAACTTAGAAGAGCACAACACATTAATAGTCAGGCTAGAAATTTTTATCACTAAGTCACCTTCTTTAAAAGGTATTCGACTGATTACTTTAATCCTAGTTCCCAGAAAGCTGGATATTTCATGTTAAGTTTACACCTATAAACTTCTCGTGAATTGCTACATTATCCCTGATACGGGGTGCATTTTGCTATGAGAAAATTGGCACTTCAGTATTTACTATAATACTGGTGCCTAGGAATTTGCTACCTGAATTTGTTTTGTCAGACTGTATGGCAAACAGTCAAATACTGCAGTTTACCAGCGAAACTGTTTTAACTCTTTCGTCAGTCCTACATTGCGTTCATTCGTGATTAAGAATGAAGTCTCATTAATCATCTGCACCATAATTTTTCCTAGAGTATTTATCAACACTAGGTTCAGTACTTTCAGCTCCCTTTTGAATTATCTGGTTTCAAATTATAAGTTTATAAAGGGTAATTACTGCTGTAATTCAACCATAACTTTCTGGGTTCACTGTATACCGTAGATGTAGTTTAAAGTGCAAAACTAAACAGCAAATCAAAGAGGCAAGGAAATGCACGATATTTTAGGTTAATTTTAATTCACAAGCAATCTTACTGCTTGACCATACAATGAACCATACAATGAACAATTTGAAAACCCAGCAATAATTAAACTCAAAACCCAGCAATAATTAAAAACTCAAAACCCAGCAAATAATTAAAACTCAAACCCAGCAATAATTAAAACTCAAAACCCAGCAATAATTAAACTCAAACCCAGCAATAATTAAACTCAAAAACCCAGCAATAATTAAACTCAAACCCAGCAATAATTAAAACTCAAACCCAGCAATAATTAAACTCAAAAAACCCAACAATTAAACTCAAAACCCAGCAATAATTAAACTCAAAACCCAGCAATAATTAAACTCAAAACCCAGCAATAATTAAACTCAAAACCCAGCAATAATTAAACTCAAAACCCAGCAATAATTAAACTCAAAACCCAGCAATAATTAAACTCAAAACCCAGCAATAATTAAACCTAAAACCCAGCACATTAAACTCAAACCCAGCAAATAATTAAACCCAAAACCCAGCACAATTAAACTCAAAACCCAGCAATACTTAAACTCAAACTCCAGCAATAATTAAACTCAAAACCCAGCAATAATTAAACTCAAAACCCAGCAATAATTAAACTCAAAACAAATTACAGTACAAGACAATTAAGGAATAACAAAAAACACCTTAAGCACCTTCACAGTTCTTCTTAGCGTCATGCTCATTCGGCTACTAGTTTTCTTAACTAGTTTCAAGCTATAAGGGCTTCGCAAGCAGGGCAAATGAAGTTTACCAACGCTTCGTTGAGAACTAGCCTGCAATGATAGAAATAACTGAATACTGTTCTACACAACTTAAAATACAGTAAATATTCTTCAAGTACAGTATAAGTACTTTGAATATCAGAAATAATTCAGTTAAATATGAATTTAAGCAACCTTGTCTGTTAAGAGCAACAGTACAGTAAATCTTAGTCAAGCAGCTTACAATTACGTGAAAGTTCAGTAAGGAAGTTTAACTCAAAGTCAAACAGAATTTAAGCTCAAATTTAATAATGGACCAATAAAGTTAAAAAGTATTAACCAATTCAAACTACTCCAGATGTAAGATTTCCAATAAACAGATTTCCAATAAACAAACTTAAAACAGACAGCAACTGTAAATTGCAGATTAAAACCTTTTCTCAAAGTTTCTAATTATGACTTACTGCTTTTTGACTTGTGCAGTATGTGATCATGGCTAGTAGCTTCTGAAAGCTAGCTACCTTACCCAAAATATATGCATTCTAAGATCAGGCCTAGCTAGACAACCACACCCATCCAATTAAAGTATTTCATATGTTACTTAACTAAATTTACAAAATTTAAAGCATTAAATTACTATCATTGGCAACCGGTTACATAACCCATTCCTAGCAGTAGATTTAAGACTTAAGACTACACTAAAGTCCTGGTTAACTAATGTATCTCGTGGAAAATCTAGAAGTTGAAAATATTAAACTAGTAATCTGGGTCTTAATTAAATTCATTACCGGTCTTTTGAATCTAAACGGAACCATTATTTACTTTACTTACAACACAAACTGCACAAGATAAACTAAAAGATTAACAAGTACTCACCGCAAATTTTTTACCTGAAAGAACTGTTTCGTTGAAGCCCACCGCGGTGGGGGTTAAAGTTTAGAAATCAGACCACCCTTATAGTTCCTGAACGAAGACTAGTTCCTGAAGGGGTGGAGGTAAGGGTTTTGAAGTACGATCAAGAGGCTTTTACTTTGGGAAGACCAAGAGCTCCATTCCTCAATCGTCAATCGACGACAACGTAGCCAGATAGTCCCTGAAAGAATCTTATGTTAATCCTGTGCAGTGTTAAAAAATGATTGTAAAAATGAAATCTACGTGCATACGAAGTTAAACCTTAAGACAATTATTCACAGCAGTTGGTGATTTTGTAAATTTGAAAAACCACTGATACGTGTATACTTAAAATTTAATTTATAAAGATACAGTACATGTTGTACAGGATCAAATAGATTACAAAAAACCAGGTTAATAGGAATATTTAAAGTGAATAAAAAACCGAGTTGAAGTTAAAAAAAAATAAGCGGGCCAATATAGCTAGATAAACATTAAGTGATACAACAAAATGAAAATTTCCCACTGGTCCGTTGCGTAGTCTTCCGATGGGATAATTCATCCCATGAAAGTGTCAACGAAGCTTCGCCAATAACAAGGCGAAAGTAAACTGCAAATGAAATTGAAACAGGTTTGAACAGTTCAAATTACAGCAAAACTAACACTATTCGCTTTGCACGGAGACAACCTTGTGAAATACTTAAATTTCAGAAAAATTATTAACAATCTTTATTAGTTTAGATTTACATTAAAGCATCTAAATTTTTATACTTAGAAATTTGAGATATTCAGTCTTATGTTAAATGAATTTAAAACGCATGAGAGTTCCTTGAATGACCGAACTAGTCAATAGTTCAACTTGAAGACTTAAAGGTAGCACTTAAGCAAATTTGTACGTATCCACTTAAAATAACTGGCTTCAAAAGCACTTTAGGGCAAATTTGTTACCTATTTCCAGCAAAGCAGTGACACCGAAAGCAAAGTAGTGACAAATTTCAAGAAAATATTCAAACAAATTTGTACTTAACCACTTCAAGTGAGACAACATAGCAATTTATAGGCAAATTTGTACCTATCCACTTACAGCAAGTTAAAGACTTCAAAGAAAAAAGTATTAGAAAGCTTCATACGTAACTAAAAACAATTGACACCAACAGACTTCAAAAAAGAGCGTTCCAACTTTTGTACGGATCCACTTACAGTAAGGGAGATTTCAAAACTCATCAAATTTGTACCTATCCACTTACAGGAAGCTAGATTTCAAAGAAGCAAGTCCCAGTTTTTGTACGTATCTACTTATAGTTCCTCGTTTGGAGAGTCTATAGAGTTATAGGCTAGCACTTACTAGGCCCGAGTTCTAATCTCGGGGCGAGTAATGAAGAATAAGGGAGTTTATTTCTGGTGATAGAAATTCATTTCTCGTTATGTGGTTCGGATTACACAAAAAGCTGTAGGACCTGTTGCTAAGTAGCCAAATAGTTCTTAACACGTAAAAGATCCTTCGAGCCAGCCCTAGGAGAGCCGTTAATCAGCTCAGTGGTCTGGTAAAACAAAGATTTTCTTTTAACTTAGAACTCAAAAAAAACCTTCCAACGAATTTGTACGTATCCTTGGAGCAGTTTTGTTATAAGTTTTAAGCAGCTAGATCACCAGATAGGGGAACCTTGACAGCCATTAAGGTTAATAACCCGACACCACCACCAAACAATACGCCTATAACACCAAAACTCATACCCATAACATTCCACTAACACTTAAATATCCTGAAATCTCCAATAAGAAAAAACTCACCTTAACGAAAACTGTAAAGTCTTCACAATGACTAGACGACATTTCACAAAGAAAGAAGGATGACTGAACTTACTAACTGTTCATATACCCTGAAAACTACTTTGGTGATCCCCTCCCACTCCCCCAAAACCACCAGCCACGACCGAGCCATGGACAATGGACTACTGGATCAGCAAAGGAGGCGATTCACACCCGTTTTCTTTCTACTAATTTACAGCCAAGGACACTGGAAGAGACAGCTGAAGGGGGAGAGAGAGAGAGAGAGAGAGAGAGAGAGAGAGAGAGAGAGAAATAGAAGTTACCGCTTATACTGAATATTACAAAGGTTTGATGTTAGTGGTGTATTTAACACACGCGCGCGTACACATGCACACATACATACTGTACATAAAACACACGCACTCATGTATATATGTATATAATTTTCTATTGGTGCTGGATGGAGAACTATATATATATATATATATATATATATATATATATATATATATATATATATATATATATATATATATATATATATATATATATATGTATATGTATATGAACCTTGGAAGTTTCCTTATTGGATATAACTCAGAATCGTCTGTCAGTTATTATCTGGAAACACCCCCACCCCGCCTTTGGCAATTGCAGAATTTTAATCATAGGTAACAATGACAACTTCAAGTATTTTTAAAAACATGAAATCATAATCCACATATCGATTATAACTAGGAAGCATCTCATCAATTCTAACGTAAAAGCCTCTCCATAAAATGTAGTCTAACAGCCATTTATCAATTGCTCATAAAAATATTCAATACGCATTTCACCAAAAATATGAATACTATTTTCACTTACCCTCTATTCAACAGAATTAGTCCCATGAGAGCTGCGCCCCATATGTTTATGAATTCATATTGACATTTGCCTCATACGAAATTCATAACCATAAATAAATATGTGATAGGTTTGTGGTCGCCGTGTTTATGATCGTAATGCATAAATGAATGAGACCCTTTTAATGAAAAAGATTTTTAATAAAAAGTTTTTAATCGAGCGACAGAACTTTTAATTGGGGCGCCGATGTTATCATCGGAATTTGGACGCCCCCTGTAAACATCGGTTCAGTAATAATTTGAACTTTGGTTTTTGAATTTAATGTCATTTCGGAAAACCAGGTGATTGGTACTGAAATGATTAAATGCACGTTTCAGTTCAGGCTATAAATTCTGAATTAATATCATAATTTATAAATCGTTCCATTGCCAATTTTTTCTTTTAAATACTGTATCCTTTATGAAGGTTATTTTGTTCCAAACAAATTCAGTGAAATGCATACTTTTCTCGGAGACTAAACCAGTTATATCAAAGGCATACATAAAAATAGAGAGAGAGAGAGAGAGAGAGAGAGAGAGAGAGAGAGAGCGGAGGGGGGGCATATATCAGCGTTGGTATAAAAAAACCGTAGAGAGAGAGAAAGAGAGAGAGAGAGAGAGAGAGAGAGAGAGGAGAGGAGGGGAGAGAGCATAAACCATTAATGCTATCGAAAAAAAGATAATGACCAATTTAAAATTAACGAGAAAAAACAATGAAAAATTCCCAAACATGATCTAGTTGGTAATGTGAAACGAAACCGTTTATGAGAGAGAGAGAGAGAGAGAGAGAGAGAGAGAGAGAGAGAGAGAGAGAGAGAGAGCACAAATACGATTAATGTAAAATAATTTCTTGGAAAATCTGTAAACCTACTTTACTTGAAGATGTGAATCATTAACACATATTTAAAATTAACGAGAAAAAAAACAATTATGAAAATATGTATATGATCGTTTCCAGAGGTCCACATGAGGTCCCTTAATCCTTTGAACACCTTACCGTGCCGGCCAAAGCCCAACAATCTAACCAACTAACCACCACCACTTATGTCTCTTGAATCCTAAGTAACCATTCTGAAAATACGAATGTATAACAAAGAAACTAATTGAATTTTATGATAGTTGTTGGTTATCGGAAACACTCCTGAGATAAATTATCCTCTTGGTTTTTCCATTTTGATATTCATTTAATAAAGCGAACAGACAAGAAAAACGAAAACGACCCCATTGCATTGTTCTGTATTATTTTGGGGGTTTGCTGTTTCCAAATTCCTTTTCAGTAAGTCGTCCTATTTACAATAGTCAATACTGACACCCTTCTCTGTTGATTCACTCAAGAAATAATAATAATAATAATAATAATAATAATAATAATAATAATAATAATAATAATAATAATAAAAGAACCTTAACTTGCTTGCTCCTTGTTTTATCCTGAAGGTCTGCCAGATCCGACGTGTTCCTGGAGGGATGATATCTTCAATTCCTTTTTTTTTTGTGGACTTATTGTTATTATTTCTTCAACTTCCTTATCCGTAGGAAGAAGGGGCTGGTTATTCTGTTGCATGATAATATTTGTTGAGTGTCAAAATGGATAGGGAACACAGTAAAAATATTGATAAGAATAAGGGTCGAGCAAATTCAGAGCCAAATATAATATACTTACGTTTGCACTGATGCATATTTTATAAACAATTACTTCCTTCTTCTTGGGGAGAAAGAGAGAGAGAGAGAGAGAGAGAGAGAGAGAGAGAGAGAGAGAGAGAGAGAGAGAGAGAGTCCATCTAACGTAGATACTTTATAGAACGCTGGACTGTAGCATAATCCCGCTTATAAAATGTTTGTTGAAAATGTTTAAATCTTCGAACCTGTGCGTTTATAAAAGGAAAAAAAAAAAAAAACGCAACGAGTTCGAACGCATATAAGTCATTAGAGAAAAGTACGAACGTATTTATAAATTTTCACTGATAATTTAGCATAAATATGAATTTATATTGAAAAGCTACATCATGTACACATATGTATGTTTTTCTGAAGTATGTAATTATCCATGAATACCACAAGCAAAATCTCTCCAGTAGCTATCAAAACATTCAATTACATAACTATAAAAATACTGTACCTTCAATTAGGGACTACAAACGGAAGACCACCGGATTGATTGTTTTAATAGGTTGCTGTTCGTTATCTTTATTCCTTTTTATTGTTTGTTATTCCGCTTTGTATAACTTTCTTTACATTAGAGTATTTGAAGGGAACTTAGATATAAGCTGGAGCTCTAGTAAATTATTATAGCCTTCAGATATAAACATTTCAGCATATTCAGTTTTTTTCAACCTTAAATTCAATCAAAAGGCAGGGAATGTGTTTTCAGTCTATGGATAAACATTAGAGAAGGTAACTGAGTATACATATGTGTACGCGTATGCATACATAAAATGTATGCAGCAAGTTAAAGTTAAGTTATTGTCATTAGATCATCGCAAGTGCTTTTAAACAATAAAAACAGAACTTACCACAAACACCGCTGACCTCTTAATCGAAAAATTCTGGAACACTGAGTCAGACCAGTAGCTGGCGGTGTGGTCACCAATGAATGCAGACATCGTATGCGCATAAAGTGCTAAACTCCCTTTTGGGGATAGGGCGTGGGGCTAGCAACCTCATCCCAAAATCAAAGCTCAGACACTCGTGAGAGACATTAGGAGACCGGTGTGACCGGCAATGGGTCGCCAACAGTCAGTGTGACTGTTATGTGTCTGTTAAAAAGCCATATATATATATATAATGAACTATAAAAAATTATTCAGCTCTTTAATGTCAATTCTGTCTTAGTCCTGAGATTTGATTACATTTGTCTATTTTTATTATACTTTATTTTTTCTAATACTGTATTATATTTTTGTCATGTAACTAGAATTTTTTTTAATTGTATCATTCCCTTTACTTCCTCTTACTTCTTCCTAATGAACACCATATTCTTTGGGAGTTTGAATTTCAAGTCAGTGGCCCCTTTGGTGGGCTTGTTAATATCAATAGGGTTCACCTGAATAATAATAATAATAATAATAACAATAATAATTCCCTTTGTCATAATTATTACATTTTACGTTGTAAGTGCTCTTGTAAGAAATTTGTTTCACATTTCCTCTTTCTTTTCATCTTTGTGCTACGATGGTGAATTGTTGTTTCTGGAAGTGTTGTTGACCTATTTTTTTCACATTTCTTCTTCTATTCCTTTGTTTTTCATTGTCGTCATTGTCTTCTTCTTTGTTTGTATGGAAAATAACTGGAATTTTTGTTGTTGTTCCGTCTTTCCATTTTGTTTCCCTTTTTTGTCTCACGAAACACCTTCAAGCGTTGTTTTCCCTTCTGGGAGAAACTGAAGGGTCCATTTCACCGTCCATTATCCACCACCATCATTCCTTTCTCTCTCTCTCTCTCTCTCTCTCTCTCTCTCTCTCTCTCTCCTCTCCATACTTCCGCGTTTTTAATAACTTTCATCAACCGGTTGTTACCTTCTCCTTCCCATATTCGTTCCTTCCAGATTGTCGCATCCTCCCATATTTATCCTCTTCCTCTGCTTTATGGCTTCTTGTTCTCCCTCTTCCTGATGGCAAATTGTCATCCGCGATTTTTATCATCGCTTCCTCTGCTGCGTCTCCTTCCTTAAAACTTATTCTTTCTCCCCCTCTGTCTCTCTCTCTCCTCCCTGCCTCTCTCTCTTTCTCACTCTCTCTCTCTCACTCTCTCTCGTCTGTCGTTTTTCAGTTTCGCCTTTGATTTTTCTTTGTTTCAGGCTGTTTTTATTTGACTTTGTTTTTTGTGTAGGTGCCTCTGTTCAGGCTGCTGGAGCTTGGAGGGGGGAGGGGGTGGCTGGGTTTGTCTGGAGGTGACGGTCCAGCTCCAGATTTTTTTATAAAATGTTTGCTTTCCCCAGTAAAAAGTGGTAAAGGGCAGGGGTTAAAATAGAGTGTTTTATATATATATATATATATATATATATATATATATATATATATATATATATATATATATATATATATATATATATATACTATATATATATATATATATATATATGTATTTATATATATGTGTGTGTGTATGTATGGTGTTCATTAGGAAGAAGTAAGAGGAAGTAAAGGGAATGATACAATTTAAACAAATAATTTCAAGGTTACATAATAAAAATACAATACAGTATTGAGAAAATAAAGAATTATTCAAATAAAAAGACAAATATAATCAAATCTCTGGAGTAAGACAGAAATGACATTAAAAAATGTATTTGTAAACAAATTTCCGATGTTTGTGATGTATTCGTCATTAAAAGAACTGAATGATTTTATATATATAACATATATATATATATATATAATATATATATATATATATATATATATATAGTATATATATATACATATACATACATACATACCTAAAATGTCTATCTATCTATCTATAGATCTCTAATTACATGAGACAACGCCTTCGGCACAGAAAACCTTCGAACTGCCACGGGGCGGGTCATCGGGTGAGCAGTCTCTCTCATTAACTACTTAAATTCGGGGAGGAAGTACCTATTGTGGAAAAATTTAACTACATCTAAAGTATAATTCACCTATAATTAAATGCTCTTTATGCTGGTTGCGTCAGAGGGCATTCACATTTATCACAATGCAGTAGTGCAAGGCTTGATCTATATCATGTAGTGGCTTCAAGTGGTTTTGATCATATTAAGTGTCAGTAAAGTGGGGGTTACAATAATGCAAGACTAAACCTGGATACTTTGATGTTGTTGGAGTATAGACTGGAGTATAGAGTCTGGGCCAGAGGCCAAACACTGGGACCTATGAAGTCATTCAGCGCTGAAAAGGAAATTGAGAGTAGGCAGGTTTGAAAGGTTTAACAGGAGGAATGCCTCGCAGTTGCATCATGAAATAATTGTTAGGAGATGATGGATAGCAAGATGGAAGAGAGAGAATATGAATTGAGGTGCAGTAAAAGGAGTGAAAGGGGTTGCAGCTAGGGGTCGAAGAGACGATGCAAAGAACCTTCAGTAATGCCTACAGTGCACCCCGTGTGGTGCACTGACGGCGCTACCCGCCTGCGGGGACTTTGATGGTATTGAGCCTGAATAAATGTAACATGGGCTCGATGGTAGAGGTCCTAACTTCATCTTTAGTCTTGTTTTTAACAAAATCTCTTTGCAGAGCAAAAAAAGTTATCGTCTGATTAAGTACAAAGAAAAATACAAGAGAACTGAACAAGGGACTCTAATCTTTTGGTTCCTAAGAGAAAATATCTTAAAAAAAAGATGCATGAACCTTAATCAGTATGCTATGTTTTTTTTTTATATTTCAATATCAAATTATTTATGCTCCCCAAGGAAATCGGATGTAACCTTAATAAATGTGGCAGTTTTCCATTCTGAGAATCTTATTTTGAAAATTTCTGTCCTTCTGGGAGTATTTTGAGAATCGTGATTTAATATTTTAGGCCATACAATGTAGACTATAATTCAGTAAATTCCACATCATTCGTGAGTGAATTCTCAAATGAGTGAATTCATACGTAGGTGGTTTCACCCACTCGAGGTCCCCGCCCCCCGAACCCTTAGTATTGATAACTGATACTTGATAAAGGATCGTTCGTCTCTTGCAGAGAGCGTCAGGAGAACTCTCTGCTCTGCCTCCTCGAAGCTTCATTGGCACTTGAAGGTTCTGCTTGCAGTTGATCTCGACTGAGGAGCCTTCAATCACGTTCTATTTAATTAACATGTTCATTACGACATCAATCATTTCGTAATACACATTGAAGGCTTCGGTATCAAACAGGCCAGAGATTGCGTGCTCCCCAAACGACCCTTTGCCTGTTATCGTCTCTTTCTCTCTCTCTCTCTCTCTCTCTCTCTCTCTCTTAGTTATACACACACATGTATATACATATACTGCTCTGTTTCTTATATTATTATATATATATATATATATATATATATATATATATATATATATATATATATATATATATATATAGTAAAAAGATAAAGGGAGGAGGGCATAGGTGGAAATGTGCATTTTTTCATCTCTCTCTCTCTCTCTCTCTCTCTCTCTCTCTCTCTCTCTTAATCATTTCAAAAGCCCCAATAGAAAGGGAAAATAATAAGACATCTTGTTATTTTCCTTTCTATTATGTACTATATAGTCTCAGTTTTTCTACAATGTGAACTCGTGTAAGATATTCTTCGTGCTTTTGTTATGATTTTAATTTTACAAGTAATTAGCCATTCAGTTACATACTGTTATTTCGGTTGGTTGTATTGATTACTCTGCTTATCTGGTTTATTGATTTGCATATTTTTATCCATTTATGAATTTTGGGTTTAAAAAACTATTGCATAACTTTTGTGTGTTCATTCGCATTTTATTTTGTCACTTTTCTGTCCGCCCAACAGATCTTAAAAACACTGAGGCTACAGGCTAAGTGAGTATGTTGACCATCCACCTCAATCATCAAACATACCAAATTGCGGTACTCTAGCCTCCAGTAGTTTGTTTTTATCTAAGGTTAAGTTAACCTTAATCGTGCATCTGGCAACAATATAGGACAGACCACCACCTGGCCATGGTTAAGTTCATGGGCCGCGGCTCATACAGCGATATACCGAGACCACCAGATAGAAGACTATTTTCCCGGTGTATGATATACGCTGTACAGAAAACTGTTGCTGGAAGAAACTTTGGCATTTTAACTTTATTATTTGTAACCCGCAACGGGTAAACAATGACCATCTGAGCCTGTTACCTATTAGAATACCGGAAGTTATCTCGTTACTTAACCGCCAGAGGATGAATTTGGATGTGACTGCTAATGCATTTTTCTCTTAAACTATCTGTCCGTTTGGAAAATAACTTACTAGTCAAAACAAGTAAAAAAAAATGCACCGAAGTTTCTTCGGCGCAATTGAGTTTTGTGTACAGCCACTACTGCGTATAATCAAGGTCACCGAAAACAGATCTATCTTTCGGTCGTCTTGGTATAATGCTGTATGAGCCGCGGCCCACGAAACTTTAACCACGGCCCGGTGGTGGCCTATCCTTTATCGTTGCCAGAAGTTCGATTATGGCTAATTTTAACCTTAAATAAAATAAAAACTACTGAGGCTAGAGGGCTGCAACTTGGCATGTTTGATGATTGGAGGGTGGATGATCAACATACCGATTTGCAGCCCTCTAGCCTCAGTAGTTTTTAAGATCCGAGGGCGGACAGAATAAACTGCGGACGGGCAGACAAAGCCGGCACAAAAGTTTTCTTTTACAGAAAACTAATAAACTTAGTCTGAAAATAATTACGTCAAATTGTTTTTCCATCACCAATTAACCTTCTCTGCCATTTACACAATTCCCCCTTAGCAACGAATACTTGTGAATCCTCACTAGACTCACAATTAATATTAATTTGCAACATAAACAAAGCAACCTCCTTGTGCGCGTAAATTCTTATGTACAAAACACAGACAATGCTCTTGTTTGTACAAATAAGTCATTACTTGCAACAGTCAGAAATGCCGCGTTCTCTGTTCTCTTAGATGAAATAATCATTAACACTCACAAATATGTTTTTTTCCTTTATTCATAAATCTTCATTTATAACATACAACGTAATATTCTCCCTTAACACATAAATTCACATTTTTAACGACAACAATGCAATGATCTCTCTTGCCTTATAAACAAACATTCAGAAATCCCACGTATCCTATTTAGAAATTAATGATATCCGTAAACATTTCTTCGCCCTCACTAATACGCGAGGCCTTAATTTATAGCAAGCAGAAACGTAATGGCCTCTATCAGCATCTTCGCATAAATCCTTCTCACTTAGATTAACAGCCGCCCTTCCCCGAATCTCAGTGATGATAAGAATTATCCCTTTCACTTAAGCGAAGTCTCTGGGCTCTGGACAGGCTCGGTAATTTACCCCGTCATTTCTCACCAAGTCTCTCGCGTCAGTTTAAAGGCAGATAAAGAACGGAAATGACATCGAGAACTGACGTCTTTGTTATTTTGGCAGGGGTCCTTTGATGTCTGGAGAAGGGGGCGCCGTGATCTTCATACTAATAAGGTCCTGGTTTATGAGTTTCCGGGAGATCAGAAACACCCTTGATTTGATATAAAGCCTTGGATTTGCTCATTAGTTGCTGTATCTTGTGTAATTTGGGAAATTGGGATTTCATTCATTTGATTGTCTTAGACGGCTCGGATTTAAGTTAATTGGGAAATGCATTTCTGATTTAAGTTTTTTTATGATTATCTTAATTTGCACTAACACATTCGTCAAGCGTTAAGATTCAAAGCTCAAGTGACAATGGATTGGATCTTGAAGTATATATATATATATATATATATATATATATATATATATATGTACATATATATATATATATAGATATATATATGTGTATATATATATATATATATATATATATATATATATATATATATATATATGTACATGTATATATATATTTATATATATATATATATATATATATATATATATATATATATATATATATATATATATATATATACATATACATATGCACGTGGGGGTGTGTGTGTGTGTTTTCACTTCATTAAATTGAAGTGACAACATTCCCCTACGATCGCGATAAAGATGGTCAGACCTTTGCATTTCTGGGAAATAATGGGATATTATGTGTTTTAGATTTCTACAAAAGCTAGCATAGCCTTCGACAGTTAGGACTGTTCTTCGTATAAAGCTTTTCATCTGAGGGTTACGTTGGACAGTTTTGTTAACAGAGGTAAGTTTGGACTTACTACAGAATTTTTAGTCATTGTAACAGATGATAATGAATGGTATGTAAGCGTAATCTAATTTCAAGACTACATTTACAATGTAAAAAAAAAATATATCAAAATATAAAGGTAGTATCCACACTCGCTTTCGCAATCATGGATCAGCGAAGTTGCTGGGTCTTCAGTCTTGAAAAAAGTGTTGTATTGTACAAAACCTACTTTTTTCACTAAAATGCGTTACCTGTCTGGTGTTAAACCAAATCAAGGTATTTAATTCGCTGCATTTGTGTACCACCGTCTGTTCTTTGGTACTCACTGAAATAAACTTCGCCGCAGATGGTTTTGGTAGTTTGCGATTGTCTTCTATCACTGATAAGATCTAAAACAATGAAAGCCGGATTGAAATCCGTCCAATTAACTCTACACACACACACATATATGTATATATATGTATGTATGTATGTATATATATATATACACATATTCATATATATATATATATATATATATATATATATATATATATATTTCTACTAAATATATATATATATATAACATATACTATATATATATATATGTATATATATATATATATATATATATATATGTAATAACATGTATATAACAATATAACATGTATGTATGTATGTATGTATGTATGTATGTATGTGTCCCTGTGTTTGTGTGTACGCGTGTGTACCTAAGAGAGAGAGAGAGAGAGAGAGACGATAACAGGTGAAGGGTCGTTTGGGGAACAGGCAATATCTGGCCTGTTTGATACCGAAGCCTTCAATGTGTATTACGAAATGATTGATGCCGTAATGAACATGTTAATTAAATAGAACGTGATTGAAGGCTCCTCAGTCGAGATCAACTGCAAGCAGAACCTTCAAGTGCCAATGAAGCTTCGAGGAGGCAGAGCAGAGAGTTCTCCTGACGCTCTCTGCAAGAGAAGAACGATCCTTTATCGAGTATCAGTTTATCAATACTATCGGACCGGGCGGGGGATTAACCACGAGTGGGTGAAACCACCTACGTATGAATTCACTCATTTGAGAATTCACCCAAGAATGATGTGGAATTTATTGAATTACAGTCTGCATTGTATGAACTAAAATATTAAATCACTGTTCTCAAAATACTCCCAGAAGGCCAGAAATGTTCAAGATAAGATTCTCAGAATTGAAAAATGCTACATTTATTAAGGTTACATCCGATTTCCTTGGGGAGCGTCAGTAATTTAATATTGAAATATATATAAAAAAAAAAAACATTACATACTGATTACGGTTCACTGATTCTTTTTGAAGATATTTTCTCTCAGGAGCCAAAAGATAAGAGTCATTTGTTCAGTTGTTTTGTGTTTTTCTGTGTATTTAATCAGACGATAACTTATTTTTGCTCTGCAAAGAGACTTTGTTAAAAACGAGATTAAATATGAAGTTGGGACCGCCATGATCGAGCCCATGTTAAATCATTCACGCTCAATGCCCACAAAGTCCCCGCAGGCGGGTAGTGCCGTCAATGCACCTCACGGGGTGCACTGTAGGCATTACTAAAGGTTTCTTGCAGCGTCCCTAGCTGCAACCCCTTACATTCCTTTTACTGCACCTCCATTCATATTCTCTCTCTTCCATCTTGCTATCCATCCTCTCCTAACAATTATTTCATGATGCAACTGCGAGGTATTCATTCTGTTAAACCTTTCAAACCTGCCTGCTCTCAATTTCCTTTTCAGCGCTGAATAACTTCATAGGTCCCAGTGCTTGGCCTCTGGCCCAGACTCTATACTCCGGTCTATACTCCAATACCATCAAAGTATCCAGGTTTTTAGTCTTGCATTATTGTAACCCCCACTTTATTGACACTTAATATGATCAAAACCACTTAAAGCCACTACATGATATAGATCAGGCCTTGCACTAATATATTATGATAAAAGAGAATGCTCTCTGACGCAACCAGCATAAAGAGCATTTAAATCTAGCTGAATTATACTTTAGATGTAGTTATATTTTTTTCACAATAGGTACTGCCCCTCGAATTTAACTGGTTAATGAGAGACTGCTCAACCGATGACCCGGCCCGTGGCGGTTCGAAGATTTTCTGTGCCGAAGGCGTTGTCTTATATACATAGAATCTATCTATTGACAGACAGACATTTTAGGTATATATATATATATATATATATATATATATATATATATATATATATATATATATATATATATATATTATAAGTAAAATGATTCAGCTCTTTTAATGACGAATACATCTCAAAAATCTAAAATTTGTTCACAAATATATTTTTAATGTCAATTCTGCCTTAATCCTAAGATATGATTACATTTGTCTCTTGTTTTAAAATTATTATTTATTTTCTCAATAATGTATTACATTTTTATTATGTACCTTGAATTTTTTTGTTTAAATAGTATCATTTCTTTATTCCTCTTATTTTTTCCTAATGAATGCCACACACACACACACACAAACTCACACACACACATATATATATATATATATATATATATATATATATATATATATATATATATATATATATATATATACATATATATATATATATATTTTATCTATATATATATATATATCCTTGACAATTTATCTCTCTCTTGTACCGTTTGGGAAAAGTAAAAACATTTTATAAAAATCTGAGCTGACCGTCACCTCCAGACAAACCCAGCCATCTTCCTCACCCCCCCGCCCTCCAAGCCCAGCAGCCCGAACAGAGGCACCTACACCAAAACAAAGTCAAATAAAACAACCGGAAACAAAGAAAAATCAAAGGAGAAACTGAAAAACGAGAGAGAGAGAGAGAGAGAGAGAGAGAGAGAGAGAGAGAGAGAGAGAGAGAGAGAGAGGGAGAGAGAACAAGTTTTAGGGAAAGGGAGACGCAGCAGAGGAAGCGATGATAAAAATCGCGGATGACAATTGCCATCAGGAAGAGGGGAGAACGAAGCCATAAAGCAGAGGAAGAGGATAAATATGGGAGGATGCGACAATCTGGAAGGAACGAATATGGGGAAGGAGAAGGGTAACAACCGGTTGATGAAAGTTATTAAAACGCGGAAGTATGGAGAGAGAGAGAGAGAGAGAGGAAGCAATGATGGTGTTGGATAATGGAAGGTGGAATGTACCCTCGAGTTTCTCCCAGAAGGGGAAACAACGCATGAAGGTCTTTCGTGAGACGAAAAGGGAAACAATGTGGAAAGATGGAACAGCAACAAAAAAGACCAATTATTCTCTATACACACACACAAGAAGAGGAAAATGGCAACAATAAAAACAAACCATTCTCTGAGAACGAAGGGACAGAAGAAGAAATGTGAAAAATAGGACAACAGCAGTTACAGAAACAACAATAAATCACTCTCGTAGCATACAGAGGAAAAGAAAGAAGAAATATAGGAAATGTGAAACAAATTCTGTACAAGAGTAAAAATGACAAATGACAAATCTCTTGCTTAGATATAAAGGGAATGATACCTGTAGATGGAGACAATTAAAAAAAAAAAATTCAAGGCGCATAAGAAAAATAAAATACAGTAACACTTCAAATTAACAAACCTTAGCGCACTTATGTACTTATCAATTACCATAGTATGATTATTTTTCCTTTAAGCTACAATTTTTAGATGTGGTATATATATATATATATATATATATATATATATATATATATATATATATATATATATATATATAATTTAATTTAATTCAGTGTTATGTAAATTATAGGTTGCATTAGGTTAGAACAATGTGAATTGCTGTTAGCTGTAAGATAACTAGTAAATATTGAAGTGCAGGCTATATATTGAGTCTGCTACTTTACAGACTTTACTTATTGGAAAGACCAAACCCCCAAATCGTCTGTTAAGTTTAGGTGCTACTGTTTAAGAAAAAATTGAAGAATAATTCTAAGAAAGTAAAGCGTAATAAAATCTCAGGCATGGGGCAAAATTTTACGTTAAAAATGTATTTGTAAACCAAGTTTCAGAATTATTGTAATGTATTTGTTACTAAAAACTTTAGAACGAATTATTTCTTATCATTAATTATATGTATTGTTTTTAATGGCCATACAACACATTCACTCTGCTGGCGACCCACTGCCTATCACTCTGGTTTCCTAATGTTTCTTACTAGTTAATATGATTTGACTTATGGAGGAAGTTGCTAGCCTCACGCCCTATATCCTAAGGGGGTCTCGGCGTTTATACACATACGGAGTCTGCATTCATTGGTGGTTACCAAGTCAATTACTGACCTTACCCTGTGTTGCCAATTTTTCTGGGTAAGATTGTAGTGTCGTTTACTATATATTTTCTTTTTATACTTTACGTCGATGTTGGTAACATGATAGTGCAAATCCAAGTGGTTATAAAATGACTATAACTTAACTGAAACTTGCTGTATACATACCTTCTATGTATACACCTATGTATTATTAATTACCTAGAATGTTCATCCATGGCTTAAAACACATCCAAATTGTTTTGCTTGAGTTTGTGAGGATAAAAAAAAGAAAAAAACTGAATGTGCTGAAATGTGTATATCTGAAGGCGATCAAAATTTACAGGAGCTTTAGCCTGTATCAAAGTTCTTTTTCAATGGCAAATGCGTTAATGTAAGGAAAGTTATACGAAGAGGAATAAATAACAACACAAACAATAAAAAGAAATACAGAAGACGAACAACGCAAGTATAGAAACAACCATTCCGGTGAACTTTCGTTTGTGGTTTGTAGATGAAGGTATTTTGGTAGTTGCGTGATTCGACGTTTTGTTAGCAACTGGAGAGATTTTTCTTATGGTATTCATAGGCAATTATTACTTCAGAAAAATAGGCTATACATATGTAAGCATAATGTAGTTTCTTCATATAAATTCATGTTTATGCTAAATTGTCAGTGAAAACTTATAGATACGTTTGTGGTTTCCAGGTGAAGGTATTTTGGCAGTTACGTAATTAGACGTTATGATTGTAGCTGGCGCGGTTTTCCTTGTGGCATTCAAAGATAATCGTATACTTCAGAATTGTAAATTTTAAATGTAAATTCGTGTTAATGCTGAAACATTAGTTAAAACCTTTAAATACGTTATAAATACGTTTGTACGTTTCTCTATTGACTTATATGCGTTCGAAGTCGTTACGTTTTTAGTTTCCTGAAAAGAAAACTATTGTGGCGGTTTTGTCTGTCCGTCCGCACTTTTTTCTGTCCGCATTTTTCTGTCCTCCCTCATATCTTAAAAACTACAAAGGCTAGAGGGCTGCAAACTGGTTTGTTGATCATCCACCCTCCAATCATCAAACATATCAAATTGTAGCCGTCTAGCCTCAGTAGTTTTTATTTTATTCAAGATTAAAGTTAGCCGTAATCGTGCCTCTGGCAACGATATAGGACAGGCCACCACCAGGCCATGGTTAAAGTTTCATGGGCGGCAGCTCATACAGTATTATACCGAGAATACCGTAAGATTATACGATGCACAGAAAATTCGATTGCCCAGAAGAAACACAGGAGCAGTTTTTACTTTTTTTTTATTATAAACGCACAGGTTTAGAGATTTAAATATTAAAAAAAAAACATTTTTAAAAGCAGGGTTATACTGCAGTCCAGCGTTCTATAAAGTCTCTACATTAGATGGACTCTCTCTCTCTCTCTCTCTCTCTCTCTCTCTCTCTCTCTCTCCAAGAAGAAAGTACGTATCTATAAAGCATGAATCAGCGCAATTGCACATATATATTTGGCCCTGGAATGGCTCAGATTTATTCTTATCTATTTGTTTCTTGCGTTTCCGAACCGTTTTGATGCTCAGCAGATATTATCATGTGACAGAATGCCCAGCCCATCCTTCTTTCGGGTAAGAAAGTTCAAAAAATAAGAGATAAATCCAGAGGAAAAGGAAATGAAGAAACCGTCCCTCCACGGACATGTCGGAGCTGGAAGACCTTCGGGACGAAACAAGAAGCAAAGAAGTCAAGGTTCTGTTATCTTATTATTATTATTATTATTATTATTATTATTATTATTATTATTATTATTATTATTATTATTATTATTATTATTATTATTATTACCAGATAAACCAGCGATAAACAATGTAAGGTTCTTATAGTTATTATTATTATTATTATTATTATTATTATTATTATTATTATTACCAGACAAACCAGCGATAAACAATGTAAGGTTCTTATAGTTTATTATTATTATTATTATTCTTATTATTATTATTATTATTATTATTATTATTATTATTATTATTATTAAAGTTGTTTTTTACTGAGTGAGGTAATAGAGGAAGGTATCAGAGCTGACTACGTTAAGTAGAAGGACTACCTGAATAGTAACTTGGAAATAGCAAACCCCAAAATAATGCAGAACAATGTAATGGGATCGTTTTCGTTTTTCTTGTCTATTCGCATTATTTAACAACTGCCAAAAGGAAAAATCAAGAGAATGAAAAATGTCATTTGAGAATGTTTGCGATAAACACCCACCATCATGAAATTCATTTTCTTTCTGTTATACCTTCTAATTTTCAGGATGGTTAGTCAGGATTCAAGAGGCTCAACTAGCGGTGGCTGGTTTGTTAGATTAAGGTGGACTTCACGCCGGCGTGGGCGTTTCAGGGATTAAAGGACCTCATGTAGACCTCTGAAAACGATCAATACAACCTGGAGCTTGAATGAACATTTATATATATTTTCACAATTGTTTTTCTCGTTAATTTTAAGTGCGTAAATGATTCACATCTTCAAGTACACTAAGTTAACAGATTTGCAAAGACGCTTTATTTTTCTTTAATTGTATTTGCTCTCTCTCTCTCTCTCTCTCTCTCTCATAAGCTTGTTTCTACTTACATCGTCAACTAGATCAGGTTTGGAATTTTTCGGTACTGGTCATGAAGTTTCGATAATTGGTTTATGACCAGCACCCCCTTTCTCTCTCTCTCTCTCTCTCTCTCTCTCTCTCTCTCTCTCTCTCTCTAGACTTAACGCTGATATAAAAGGCCGTTAACTGGTTTAATCTCTGTGAAAAGCATGCATTTCACTGAATTTGTTTGGAACAAAATAATCTTCATAAAAAATACAGGATTTAGAAAAATGAGAATGAAATGATTTATAAATTATGATATTAATTCAGAATTTATACCTCGAATTGAATTGTGCATTTAATCCTGTTAGTACCGATTATCTGATTTGCTCAAATGAAACCAAATAAATAAAAGTTCAAATTACTGGACCAATGTTTACAGGGGCGTCTAAATTCCGATGGTAACATCGGAGCCCCAATTAAAAGTTCCGCCGACTGATTCAAACTTTTTATTAAAAATCTTTTTCATTAAAAGGGTCTCGTTCATTTATGCATTACGATCATAAACATGGCGACCACAAACCTATCACATATATTTATTTATGGTTATGAATTTCGTATGAGGCAAATGTCAATATGAATTCATAAACAGATATGGGACGCAGCTCTCATGGGATTAATTCTGTTGACTAGTGTAAATGAAAATAGTATTCGTATTTTTTGGTGAAATGCGTGTTGAATATTTTAATGAGTAACTGATAAATGGCTGTTAGACTATATTTTATGGAGAAGCTTTTAGCATTGGTGGAGATACTTCCTAGTCATAATCCATAAGGTACGTTATAATTTAATGTTTTTAAAGAGATACTTCGAATTTGTTATTGTCAAAGGGGTTTCCAGACAGTAACTGACAGACGATTGTGAGTTATATCTGATGAGGAAGCTTCAATATATATATATATATATATATATATATATATATATATATATATATATATATATATATATATATATATATACATATACTACTTGTGTTAAGCTTTCAGTAAGACTGGATGGTTTAGATTCCAAATTTGTAATTTCCTTAGAAGAAGTTTTCGAAGACTTACAGTATTCTTCATAGGGCACTAACGAAAATTATATATATATATATATATATATATATATATATATATATATATATATATATTATATATGTAATATATATATATATATATATAGTTATATATATATATATATATATATATATATATATATATAATATATATATATATATATATATATATATATATATATATATATATATATATATATATATATATATATATATATATATATATATATATATATATATATATATATATATATATATATATATATACATACACACACATACTACTTGTGTTAGGCCTCAGTCAGACGGGATGGTTTGGTTTCCAAATTCTTTCATTTCGGTAGTAGAAGTTTTCGAAGACTTACAGTATTCTTCATAGGGCACTGATGAAGATATATACATAATATATATATAATATATATATATATAATATATATATATATATATATATATATATATATATATATATATATATATATATATATATATATATATATATATATATATATATATATATATATGACTTTTTTATCACATCACCGTGATTCATATACAATCAGTAAGCTACAAACGTCCTTTAATATCCAATTCGCTCTACCTCGGAAATAATATATTTTCATATATGTTACCGAAGGAATTTTTAGTTGATAATAAGTTGCCGTCCCGTGGGCTCGGAACCAGCGATGGACAGAACTCAGGACTACAGTGGACGCATTAACCCAATCGGCCACAAGTGAGGTATAAGTGGATATCGGCTCCCATGTACAAATCACCCGTCGAACTCATGTTTGTATTTGGAGACGATATCCACCACCTCTGCCATGTTGACCGTGTAATGCGTTTGTAGCACGCAGCCATATTATGACTTTTTTATCACATCACCGTGATTCATATACAATCAGTAAGCTAAAACGTCCTTTAATATCCAATTCGCTCTACCTCGAAATAATATATTTTCATATATGTTACCGAAGGGAATTTTAGTTGATAATAAGTCCGTCGGACGACGAACTTATTATCAACTAGAAAATTCCTCTTCGGTAAAAATATAGAAAATATATTATTTCCGGGAGGTAAAACGAATTGGGATATTAAAGGACGTTTGTACGTTTATATATATATATATATATATATATATATATATATATATATATATATATATATATATATATATATATATATATACATACTACATATATATAAGGATATATGTATGGTGTGTTTACATATACCAATAACAGCAAACCCCTGTAATGTCCTTAAAGAGCCGCGGCTTCTACTTCATTTTTTTTTCGCCCTTGGGGGCAGTCTCCTCTAGAGTCCTTGGCTGTAGAATTCGTAAAAAGAAAACGGTTGTGGAGTTCCTGTAGCCCTTATCCATGGCTCGTTTGTGGCTGGTGCTGTGAGGAGTAGAGTGCTAACCAATGTTGATTTTTGGGTGAATGAAGAATCTCTTGATTTAATCGTCCACCTTCCTTTGTAGCAGCCGGGTTGCTTTAGTGTATCGTCGTGGAGAGGACTTGGAATGGGTTAGTTTTTTCTAATTGGAGCATTGGCGTGGGCTACGTAGGAGTTTGGAGAATAAATATGCTAAGAGAATTTGAATCTTCTGATGTAGACATATTGTTGATAGCAGAATTTGCAGTGGTGTTCGGTTAGCATCGTTAGTGGTATTGTCCATTCTTTATGCAGTCTGGTAATTTCATATTTTAAATGGTGCCACTTTTTCCGATTACTTAAACCGTATAAAACATGTAGTCATCTATTAACGTTCTATTAAATTTTCAACTAAAAAGCTGTCAAGAGTACTTGTTCACTTTGCTTTAATAGACCAAAACTAGATGTTCAAGCAAACGAAGACCATTTTATTTAATTTCACGTACAGGTTTTCACCTGGTTATTTTTAAAGCTTCGTAAACATTTATCTTCGCAGGATGGATTCTTCTCCCATTGGAAGACTACGCACGAAGCACTGGGTGGTTTTTCATTTTGGATCTGTTTTTTAAATTCATTCTTGTATTTTACTTGTAAAATTTTGTACAACATGGTTTTCACTTCAAGCTTATATTTTAAGACCTAATATTTTAGTAAATTTATCATTCATTTTGATCTGTTTTTTGTTAAATTCATTCTTGTAATGTTTTACTTGTAAAATTTGTATAAACTTGGTTTTTAATTTGTTCAAGCTTATCTTTAAGATCTAATATTTTAGTCAATTTGTCAACCAAACTAAGTTTTCTGTAATGTTTAAAATCCTATTACTAATTAAATTTTTTGCACCGAAACTAATCTTAGTGTTTATATGCACGTAATCGGTTTTTTTCTTATTTGCAAGTGTATAATCAAAACCTTTAACATTGCGCAGCACTAATAGTACCATACTTTCAGGGACCGTCTGGCTACATTCTTGGAATGACTTGAGACATCATTATGAAGACTTGAAACTGACTTGTCATCCCCAGGAACTACAAGGCTCTTCGTATTAACTTTTTTTTTTTTTTACCTCCACCCCTTTAGGGGCTGGGCCCTTGAAGGGGGCGGAGGTAACCCCCGTTGCTTGTGTAGTAGGTCTTCGGGCCCTACTACACAGGGTCGCGGTGGGCTTTTTCTTTTTCAGGTTGAAAGCTGTGGTGAATGGCAGTGTCAATTTTATTTATTTAAGGTAGTTAAGTGTGTATTTTAGTGTATAAAGTGTTAGGTTTTTTATTGGTTAAAGTAAATAGGCGCGCTATGAGATTCAAAAGTAATACTTTGCCTGGTCTGAGATTTTAAATACCACCGAGATTAGTAGAAATTAAGCTTTAATTTGGTATTTGAACTTCCCCACGAAATTAGTTGACCAGGAATTAATTTTAACCTTGTAATTCAATGAAAGTAGCTTTATTTCCTTTCCAAGTATTAAATTTTTAATGCATTTTATAGAACAGTATTTCTGGTGAAATATAGCTAGTCTGAGGTTACCGTTCTTGAACATTTAGTAAAGCGTGCAAGTAACAATTTTGATCTAATCGCTTGAAGTTAGCGAATTATCTGATGTACTTAGTTTAAAACTGTTCATTTTTATTATAGAACAGTATTTCTGGTGAAATATAGCTAGTGTTTCCGTTCTCGAACATTGCTAGAAAAGCGTGCAAGTAACAATTTTATCTAATCGCTTGAAGTTAGCGAATTATCTACGCACTTAATTTAAAACTGTTCATTCTTAATAATTTTTTTATAGAAAAAGTTCCTTTTTAAGTATAACGAAATAACGAAACTAGTTTAAAGTATACCTTTAGCTTTTTGTTGCTGTTAGCTAGGCTTAATGCTAGCATTTGACATTTTGGGCATTGTAGTTTTGAAGCTCGACTTGAGTTATGGTCACAAGGTTTAATTTTGTACTTAGACCTAATAAGTCATGAATTAAAGTGAAAATTGAAGTGAAATATTAAGAATCAAAATAAGCGTTGAGACAGGTTACTATTCTCCAAGTTTAGTTGCTATTTAAGGTAATCTAGCTATTAGATCTTCCTATTAACTTAGCTTTTAGCTTCGTTGAGTATCTTAGAATAATTTTAGCTTTTACTTGGTTCGTTGTTTTGAGACCCGGAAACAAGGTTTATAGATTAGCTTTTAGCTTCGTCGAGTATCTTAGAATAATTATTTTAGCTTTTACTTGGTTCATTGTTTTGAGACCCGGAAACAAGGTTTAGTTGTATTTAAGGCCCATAAAACTTTTTGTTTGATGTGAATTTCATTAAATTGCTTTTAGACTTAAGATCAGGTTTTAGTTTTGCTGTAATCTTGTATTTAAGGCCCATAAAACTTGACATGTTTGATGCGAATTTCATTAAATAAATTGCTTTTAGACTTAAGATCAGATTTGTTTTGCTGTAATCTTGCCAAAAACTAAGTTTAATTCAGGAATTTATCTTTTAACAGATAAGGTTTTCTCAGATTAACACAATTTAATTCCACCTAGATATTAAATAATTCCTTAAACCGTATTTGCCATATTGTTAGTTTGCTCTACAGGGCTGAGGATACTGCAGCTTTTTCTGTAGTTTCAGGACAATTCCTTAAGCGTTGGAGACTTCAATGCTTTGCCCTGCTCGGAAAGCTTTGAAACTTAACTGGAATGCTGAACGCTGGCAGCTAACAGATGAATGACAAGGAAGAACTTAAAAAAGGTGCTGAAGTGTTAATTTTCATGTAACTAAAGTGTTTTAAATTGTATAACTTGAGATTAAATAAATGAAGGCTCTTTCGGAGATTAGGTTTCTGTTCAACCAACTACTTTTCTTGCCGTATGTTCAGACCATTTCCTTTGTTACATAAAAACTGAAATGTGTATTTCCTCTACTTCGAACTACTTTGGCTGGAAGATTAGCTGAAACTCTTAGTAGTATAGAGAGGGTAAACCCGTTTAAGTCTGATAATACCAAAGATAGCTAATAGTACAGCGAATTGTTGAACAATATTTAGTAAAATTTTATTGAAGTTTTGAGGGTTTTGAATCTGTTAAAGATTTGGCTTAATCCTTAAGCATAAACCATAAAGCAAGGAATGGCGAAAAAATCATATAGAAGCATCAAATGTTATGAAATAAATTTTTTAGATTGATAACATTGCCATACATAACCTAATGATATTCAACGCATTACCAGGTGGTAAACGCTGATAAAATTCTCTTTACTGCTGTCAGTATTGTAGTATTTCAATGAATTACTAGGTAGTATTGTAGTATTTCACTGAATTACTAGGTGGTAAATGCATTTAAAATTCTTACTGATGTCAATATTGTAGCTTTAACACAAGATTCATGAAAGTTGGTAACAGAATGTATGTGTAAATACATAGATCTCGAACAGTAATTGGTGAAAATCTTGCTTAGCCTCACTGGTCTTGCTTAGTCTCGCTGGTCAGGGGGAGTACCCCACCCATGAATGAAATAATTGCACAGGAACAGTGGGTAGCAAAGTTTAAAACAATAGATTAAGATCCCAATATCTATGAACACCTGTTTCACTGCTATATGTAGAGTAATGATCTAAATTCGTTCAAAGTACCTGGTAGAGAAATCTGAACAGTTGAAAGGAAACGACAGTCAATTCATAACTAGGCAATCTGCCTTAAGTAATCCCAACTGAATGTATCTGGTATTAAGTATTCTTAATGAACCTGGTAAACTATGACCTTTCAAAGGTATGAGTGCTCTGATCTTTTTCTTTAGGAACGACTGAATTTTTATCGGGTTTGCTTCTAAATTTACTCAGTCCCAAAAAATTTTCTAAGGGTAGAAGTACTATATGCCGTCAATTTTGCGTTTAACACCTTTACTTGCGAGACCTTAGTGTACAAGGATTTAGCCGAGGTCGTTGTGCCAAGATAACGAGCCAAACTTAATCTTATTAAAATGGTTTAATAGTAAATCTAACCAAAACTTATATCCCTTCCACACGAAGGGGAAAGACACGACGGGCTCTCGGATTTGCCTGTAATTTTCTCGCTTTTAAACAGTGTTATCAGATCAAACAGTCCAAGGCAGGCAGCCCATGACGTCTAGACTCGTGATCGCCATCCACCTACAAAACTGGGAACAGTGACTGCCCATCGTGCATTTGCCTCTTGTGTGGAAGGGGCTTTTGAATGTGCTGCCCAGGCTTGGCAACAAGGAAGTAGTATTAGTCAATGGTAATGAAGGGAGAGTTGAGGGTTTTCTTTGAGAAGGTTAGGTAAATGTAGAAAACGCCAGGTAGCTAAACCTGAACCTCAATTAGCTTTAGTCTCAAATGTGTGTAGGTGGACTGTATACTGAGGCCTCAAGACTTGATTCCCAAATAATTAATTTTTTTTTCTCGTGATGGGAAAAAGGCGCTGCTTTTAAGGCAGCATGTAATATCCGAATACGTATAGGGGCAGTCGAACATAACTGTTGAACAGTCCTTAACTATCTCTCTAGTCATCTTGCGGGTTAAGTTATCAGTGTGGTGCACAATTAGACTGATACAATTTAATGTAAGGAAGGGTAGCATATTGATTAAATCAGATTAGCGTGGTGGTAAAGTCGTGGTAAAAGTATGGTGCCCAGTAAGTGTTATGAGTATGCCTTTAATAAGGTCAAAGGGCTCGTATCAATAAGGTAGTGGCTTTAATTTCAAGGTGAAAGTGTCAAACTAAAGCCCTGTCCACACAAGCGGGCACTGCCCGACGGGCAAACACTGTTCCCATAACCCGTTCCACTATACTGACCGACCGAGTATGGAGCCAGAAGGATGCTATTGTCTGGTAACACTGCTTCAGAAGCGAGAGAAAATATAAACAGCTGGAAGTGCCCGTCGGGCATGCCCACTAGTGTGGACAGGCCATTACATAGCATCGTCCACATACAGTATATTTGCTTGTCTACTAGCCAAGCGTACTCTCTTAAGGTGTACTACACGAAAAGACTGTCAAGATTTTGTTCATGTTAACAGATGACAAGTCACCAGTAGGCTCGTGTTTTGTTTATGTTAGATAATATTCTTTGAGTCTTAGTTTACCAGATTCATCAAGATTACTTAATACCAGATTCATTCAGCTGGGATTACTTAAGGAAGTTTTGGGGGCTAAATAACTTTAGATGACTATAGGATGGCAGAAATAACCCTCAAGCTATAATTTTGTTCTCTTAAACTTTTTCACTCTGGTTATAGCATTTTATTCCTCAGCTGTTAGGTTCTGCTAAATGCAAATGTTTTGCCTGTCCATAGCTGAATGTTCGTACTCTACAACCGTTTAAAGGATCATGGTGCCAACCAGACTAGGACAGTCTTATCTACAAAAGATTATAAAACTTTAGTTTTTACACTATACATTCATGCAATAGGTAACAAGGCAGAGGTACGTTAGAATTTTGCTCGAGTCCATTTTTCCTCTTGGTGAGGGGGAAATGTTGGATGCCTTTTTATGTAGAGTAAATATATTAATATATAAACAAAAGAGAAAAGTGCTTTTTGTTACAGAACATTTGCACGACCAAAATGCAAGAATTGTCTTTCGAAACTTACCTCTGCTTAACGTAGATGTTAAGGCCTATAGCATCATTGTGGCTGGCCTTCTGATAAACTGCAGGTTAATTTCTCAAAATGGATGTCAGAATTCCATGAATATCAGCAATCATAGACTTTGTAATAGGAAAAATCGCAAAAGT
>NC_089749.1:23847661-23850161 GCF_040412425.1 Macrobrachium rosenbergii
TGGGAACAGCTGAGCCGATTTGATTGTCGTATAATTGTGGCTCTATAATCTAATGTGGGTATTGCTGAGATTGCAAGTGTTTTGTTTACCTTTATGGATTATTGAGCTTGGTTTTATGCAAAGCTATATTTATTGCAGCACTTCACTCGGCAACTGAGTAAGTTCATTATTTCTATAATGTAATCCATATTCTGATGTTTATCGCCCGGAATGGATTAGCTTTGGTATTGCAAATGTATTAGGATCTATTGCTTTTCCCGGGGAGTGGCCGAGCTTTGATTCTGGGAATATCGCGCATTTACGTTTTACAGCACGATCCCGTGCCAGTTTCATCCCAGATAATATCTGATCTATGCAACGAAGGTTTTATTTATCACCTGTAATAATGGATAACCTTATTTCTTTTAGTTATTCCGAACTTAATACAGTTTTGTTTCTCTCACTGATTTCTGGGAATGGATATTCATTGTTTCGTTTGCTTCTTATCTTGCAAAGTTAATGAGGATTTGATGCTTTTTTCCATGAGAACTGCTTGTTCTGCAAAGCAACCCAGTCTTCTCAAAGCAAATATAACTGAGAAACACTCATCTAAAAACGAGTGATCTTGAATTTTTGTTTTTTGTTTACAATGTAATCCTGGCTCTATTGTTGATCTCGGGCATGGTTTGCAATGCAATTCTGGTTCCATCGCTTAGCTTTGCAGTTGGTAGACCCTTGATCTTCGTAAAGTTAATTTGGATCTATTGCTTTTCTATGAGAAAAACTAAGTTCATACTTCTGCAGTTAATTCGAATTCTATTGTTTGCTCCTGCGAATTGATGATCTTTGCATTTTTGCAAAATTATTCTGGATGCTTTACTTTCTTCAAGGAATGGTTGAGAATAGTTTCCTACGAGTAAGCTTGTCTCTCTTGAGGAAATAAAAATTTTCAGTTGCACTAGTCCCTAGTTATCATGAAAAAAGCGTTTTATCTCATGGTTTCCTTTATTTAATTCAACAACAGTAGTTTTCTCCTTTGTGTAGCTTTTGTTGTTGTTTTCCTGTTTTATGGTGACAATGTTGGTTTAATCTTATGGTGTCGTAAGAATGGGTTCAGTGCAGCCGTAGCCTTATCTTGCGTAGGTTAAAACGAGTACGTTTCCCCAGACTGTGGTTTGATTCGAAATGAATATTGCAATTGAAAACCTCACCAGAAGTCTTGAAATGTTTTTGGTTTTGACGATAAAGTTCTGTGAAGAAAGGTGGGAGTAAAATGAGGGTATAGGGTAAAATGGAAGTAACGAAACGGAAAAAGTAATATTTATTGTTATCCCGAAACAAGAAATAAAACTATTCAGAAAAGAGAGATAAAGGGAAAGGGGGAGAAGGGGGATGAGAACCAAGAGAGAGTGAGAGAGAGAGAGAGAGAGAGAGAGAGAGAGAGAGAGAGAAGAGAGAGAGAAACAAAACCCAATATACAAGAAAAGAAGCTAGGAAACGCCCAGAAAGACAGACAGAGACAGAGGGGGTTGGGGCTCCCGGCGGGGCGGCAGCCACAAAGGACGCCTTTAAATGTCCAAAGTGAGCCTCATATGATAAGAATCCCTTTTTTCTGCTAAACTTCCTTTCAGTTTCTTTGTGGCGTCGTTGTGAGGGATTGCCTTCCTTGCTGCCATTGTGTGGTCGTGAGTGGTCAGCCTTTTTGTGGATTCGAGTGGTATGTTTTGAGCTCTGTATTTTGTATTCAGCCCTTTTATTGTGTTTAGAGGATAGTTCTCAGCGTTACGACCTTATTCAACATTCTTTGTACGTTATTTTTACGAATATTATCATAACGAGATGGAGAATGTAGCGAGATTTCCCATTTATGAGGATTTAGTTTATATTGACATATTTCCGTTTGGATGATATGAGTTCATGTGACAATATTTTGCTATGTCAGGCCAATAAATAATTTTTGTATTTAGATAACATCTGATGGCGTTATTTTTTTTTTAAATTAGATATTTTCTTAAATACACACGTCGAAATATGAGCATGACTCTTGTGGTTGGTAAAAATATTACTTAACCAAAACCCTCAAAATGATAATAGTTAAAAAGATAGAATTAAATTGGTAAGCATATAGATTAGTTGTTATTATTCAGTAAGACTGTGAATCCAACAGTCTTTTGAAGTTGATAATCCTCATAAAATGAATTATTTTTTTCAGCCAAGGATACAATTAATTTCTGAAACACAGGTTCGTTTCTTATAATCTGTTCACGTCTCGACCATCTTTTTATCTTCGCTATCTCCGTCTTTTACCCGCATGCCAGAATTACTGCTACTCATTTCAAATAAGGTTACCGAAAAACAGACGGATAAACCGAGGTAAAAGAGATTTGTAAAAACATAAATAGACGGGAAAAGAACTAAAGCATAAAGACAGACAGATGTTTAGACAGACAGGTTATCTGTGGTCTAATAGTCTTACCGTCTAATGAAGCTAGACGAGAGAGAGAGAGAGAGAGAGAGAGAG
>NC_089749.1:23852661-23882661 GCF_040412425.1 Macrobrachium rosenbergii
GAGAGAGAAGCCATTAGCACTTTCCCTGTAATCAGAGAAAAAGATTCTTCCAAAGGAATGGAATGGAATCCGAAAGTTATAATGGACGAAGTATATGAGCTACTACCCATTTTTCAGCTGAGCTTATGAAAGTTTATATTTCTCGTTCACAAAACTGAAATTTGGTGGTTTTCAGTGGAAAGGCTGAAAATAAATACGATTTTGAGAAGTCAAAAGATCATTGCACATGGCCGCTATTTTTCACATAAGCCTGGTGAATAGAGCCAATAGACGCCAAGTAGTTATGTAACTTCAAACTCGGTGTCAGACTAGAGATTTTTCCGTCAACTTTCCGCTCTCTCTCTCTCTCTCTCTCTCTCTCTCTCTCTCTCTCTCTCTCTCTCTCTCTCTCTCTCTCTCTCTCTATGAAAAGCTGGTGATGACCGCGCAGGCGATATTAATCGGATTTTCTCAGTCCGTCATCTTTTGTCATCAGTTGGTATCCGATATCCGTAATCAGCAAAATTCTCTCTGAAGTGAGATATAAATATTAATAGATTATGTAATATTAGTTTCAAATTATATAAAATACAAGTACTTGTATTAGCATGGAAATAGAATCTTCGCTTCATTTTTCTGTCTGAAAATCTCACATATCTTTTTATCTCATTTATTTTTATCGATTTAAACGTCTCATATCCTTTGATTTCATTTATTTTGATCTATTCAAACGTCTCATCTGTTTTGCTTTCTTTTGTTTTTATCTATTCACGCCTCTCACAAGTTTTGATTTTATTTATTTATACTGATTTAACCTCTCATATGCTTCGATTTGTTTTTTCTTCTGTTTAAACCTGTCTCATATTTTGATTTCATCTATATGTATTTAAACCTCTCACATTTTTTAAATTTAATTTACTTTATCTATGAACACCTCTCATATATTTTGATTTCATTTATTTTTATCCTTTTAAACCTCATGTTTTGATTTAATTTATTTTTATATATTTGAACCTCTCACATTTTTTTAACTTAATTTACTTCTTTACCTGTTAAAACCTCTCATTTATTTTGATTTCATTTATTCTTATTGATATACACCTCACGTTTGACTCCATATTTATTTTCAATTTATTTAAACCTTTCACGTGTTTCGAAGTTCTTTACTTTTATCCATTCTAACCTCACGTTTTGATGCCACCTATTCCTTTTATTTATTGAAACCTCTCATGTTTTTTTTAAATCATTTATATCTGCCTATTCAAACCTCTCACGTTCTATTTCCTTCTCGCCTCCATCTTTCTTTGTTTACATATTCCATGAGAAACCCCAACAACGGGACAATCATAACTTTACCCCGGACGCGCATCTCCGGGCGATTATTGGCCCCTGGGTAGCCTCATCCACTTTTAGGAAACGTCTCGCCGGCCATAACCACATGCAAGGTTACTTTTTAGTGCGTTTTGTTCTCAGGTATTTCACGCAAGGCTTAAGTGACCCCAAAATGCACACAGCTTGCTCTGTGTGTGTATATATATATACTGTATATATATATATATATATATATATATATATATATATATATATATATATATATCACACATTACCACAGGTGAAAAATAAGAAAACGGGTGTAGGTCTGACCGGTTTCGACTTTTATTTCAAGCCATTGACGAAGGACTGATACAGAGTGAGAAGTCACAAAATATATACTAAAGAACAGTACTGACGAACATACAAAAACCGTTAGAGGCTCCATATCCCCACTCAGGCCGGGTGTCGAGGTAGGGGGTGGCCTTTAAACTCATTTGGCTAAAAATCACAATAGACTCTCAGGGACATTGTTGATAAACAGACCATACCCCACCTCAGATCCACACTGACAGGTGTGTGGGAGGCGGGTTTGGAAACTCATTAACATTACTACCCTCGTACTGTGTTTACAAATATGATAATCTATTTTCATACATCTCTACTGCCTACCTTAAGTTTAAACAATTTACAAAATTTCTTTTGATATTAAAGGATCAAGTTTATACATTCCTTGACTGATATTCATATTATGGTTGTAACTTTCTTTTTATGAGAAGCTAGATTCAATGATGTTCCTTTCCAGTGCATTATTAGAATATACAATCACGCCCTCTTCCCAGTTGATAGCATGATTGTTCTCACTAACATACAAATATACCACTGTTCCCTTGTGCATATCTCATTTCTTATGTTGTTCAATTCTTTTTTTTCCAGTGCTTTCCCGGTTTGGCCAATATAAAAGTTGTCTAAGACTTACACGGAATTTTATATACACACCCTTTAATATTGTCTGGGAGTTCTTGATAAGTACATTTTCATTGTTGTATTGTTCTTAAATGCGACATTAACACCAAATTCTTAAGAAGATGAGGATATCTTTTCATACTATTATATAAGGGGCAGAACAAGCAAATTTTTTTTGTGTTGTAAGGTTCTTTCTGGTTTGATACATAGTCTTTTTGCCACTTCAAATGCACTGTTTAATACACTATCAGGATATTTCAATTTTTGCCTGCATTCCTAATCTTATCTATTTCATCATCAATATATTCAGGCTACATACCCGTAATGCTCTTAAAAACATAGATGAAAACACTGACTTTTTTAACCTTATTGCTTTGTCCAGAATAGAAATGCACATAGGAAGAAATATTAGTAGGTTTTCTATACACACTATATTTAAACCCACTACTATTTCTTCGTATGAGGACATCCAGAAAAACGGTAAGCACCCATCATTTTCCATTTCCATCGTGAATTTAATTGATGGTACTAATTGATTTAACTTAGCAAAAAGTTTTTACATCTTGGTTCCTGGCCATACACAAATTATGTCGTCAACATACCTAAACCATGTTACATTACGTGGGATTATGTTGTTTAATATCTTCTTTTCAAAAAATTCCATATATAAGTTACTTAACACTGGGGATAGAGGGTTTCCCATTATGCCATACCAAAATTTTGTGAGTAAATTTACCATTAAATTCAAATTTACAATCTTTTACACATAATTTAATCAGTTCAATTAAAAAGTACTTTTAGAAAATGGGATATCCAGCTGTGTGTTCTCTAACAATTCAGATAAAAAACTTCATCAGATCATCTATTGGCACCTTTGTGAATAGTGATACAACATCAAAACACAAGCCTGGATTCACTATTAATCTCTACACTATTTAGTTTATTTATCAGGTCCATTATTCTTGATATTTGCATTTGAGATGGTACCTACTAATGGGTTGAGAATATCTACTAAGTACTTCGCTAGCTTGTATGATGCGGAACCAACTGAACTGATAATTGGCCTGGCAGGAAAGTTTGCTTTGTGAGTTTTTATTGTACCATACATGTATGGTAGCGATGGAGAGGTCACACACAACTTCTTTATAAGGCTTTCGTTACCTTTTAACAGGTTTTCACTTTCTTATTGAAAACCACTATTCACATTGTCTATCGGGTTCTTATTTAATTCTTTATATGTGTTATCATCACCTAAAAGATTTTGCATTTTTTTCTATATATCACTTTATTTAAAATTACAAGGCGCCTGATTTATCTGCTTTGTCATGTGTATATTTTTATCTTTTTCAGTTCATTAATAGCAGCCATAAATCTTTTGGGACGTTTGTGGTGTCTGATTTTTTCATACTTCCATAAATCACTCCACTTAATCATGTTCCTTCTTCATTCGTTAAATCACTATATTTTTTCCAAATTACACAGTCCTTTAGTTATTTCCACACTGTTCCTTCCGCCAGGAGAGATAAAAGCAAAGTTTAAACCGTAGCCTAAGGCACTAGTTACATTTCTATCCAGCTGTTTGTTTTGATAAGTTGACGACACATTCATGATTGGCGTTGTTGGTCCAGAGGCTTCTTTCAATCAACAGTTTCATTTTATTATCGTGTTTCCCGTTTCAGTTTTCCGATACATGATTCCTCATCTTCACAATGACAATATTCACGTGGAATCTCTCCAATCTGAGTGGTAGTGAAGCTTCAAAATGTCGTCTTTTCCTCGTGAGATCTTAAAATTCTTTTTGGTTTCCAATGTTTTGATGTTGATATGTTTTTCCAATATGGCACGTTGTATTTCACCGAAGGAGTTGGTCTTCTAATTTCAGCAAGGAATTGGTTATGAACGATCTTGGTATCTTGTTCATCCCGACATTCACGTAAAAACCGCAGGTGTTCCTTGTTGGTATGAGCTTGAAGGTGAGGGCGTCAGCAAATTCTCTGACGGCATATTCCAAGATGGGGAAAAGAACACAGAAAGATCGGAAGGGCGCGTGGTATCCATTGATGATTATTAATATCACTTTTGTTGTGATTCATTTATCACACATTACCACAGGTGAAAAATAAGAAACGGGGTGTAGGTCTGACCGGTTTCGACTTTATTTCCAAACCATTGACGAAGGACTGATACAGAGTGTGAGAAGTCACAAATATATATACTACAAGAACAGTATGACGAACATACAAAAACCGTTAGAGCTCCATATCCCCACTCAGGCCGGTGTTTTCCTAGCCGTGGCCAATTAAAAGTTCATTTGGTTCCGCATCATAAAGACTCTCAAGTACTTAGTAGATATTGTCAACCCATTACCATACCATCTCAAATGCAAACCTGATCAAGAATAATGTGGACTGATAAATTGAAATCATTAACATTAATAGTGAATCCAGGCTTGTATGTTTTGATGTTGCATAATCTATTTCATAATCCAATATAG
Source organism: Macrobrachium rosenbergii (assembly GCF_040412425.1). Taxonomy (NCBI): domain Eukaryota; kingdom Metazoa; phylum Arthropoda; class Malacostraca; order Decapoda; family Palaemonidae; genus Macrobrachium; species Macrobrachium rosenbergii. Next base: position 23,857,412 of record NC_089749.1, read on the forward strand.
ATGATCTGATGGCGTTTTTACAATTGTTAGAACATTTCTTTTGATATTAAAGGATCAAGTTTATACATTCCTTGAACTGATATTAATATTATGTGTAAGATTAAATTTCTTTATGAAATTTTACTCACAAAATTTTAATGATGTTTCCTTTCCCCAGTGTTAAGTAAATATATGGGAATTTTTGAAAAGAAGATATTAAACAACATAATAGCACGTAATGTAACATGGTTTAGGTATGTTGACGACATAATTTGTGTATGGCCAGGAACCAAGATGTAAAAAACTTTTTGCTAGGTTAAATCAATTAGTACCATCAATTAAATTCACGATGAAATGGAAAATGATGAGTGCACCGTTTCTGGATGTCCTCATACGAAGAAGAAATAGTAGTGGGTTTAAATATAGTGTGTATAGAAAACCACTAATATTTCTTCTATGTCACATTCTATTCTGGACAAAGCAATAAGGTTAAAAAAAAGTCAGTGTTTTCATCTATGTTTTTAAGAGGCATTACGGGTATGTAGCCCTGAATATATCTGATGATGAAATAGATGAATTAGAATGCAGGCAAAAAATTGAAATATCCTGATAGTGTATTAAACAGTGCATTTGTGAAGCAGCAAAAAGACTATATCAAAACCAGAAAGAACATACAACAAAAATTTGCGTGTTCTGCCTTATAATAATAGTATGAAAGATATCCCTCATCTTCTTAAAATTTTGGTGTTAATGTCGCATTTAAAGAACAATACAACAATGAAAAATGTATATCAAGAACTCCCCAGACAATATTAAAGGATGTGTATATAAAATTCCGTGTAAGTCTTGTGGCAACTTTTATATTGGCCAAACCGGGAAAGCACTGGAAAAAAGATTGAACAACATAAAAGAAATGTGTGAGATATGCACAAAGGGAACAGTGGTATATTTGTACATGTTAGTGAGAACAATCATGCTATCAACTGGGAAGGGGCAAAAGGATTGTATAGTCTAATAATGCACTGGAAAGGAACATCATTGAATCTAGCTTCATAAAGAAAGTTACAACCATAATATGAATATCAGTCGGGGATGTATAAACTTGATCCTTTAATATCAAAAAGAAATTTGTAAATTGTTTAAACTTTAAAACTAGGCAGTAGAGATATATGAAAATAGGATTATCATATTTGTAAACACAGTACGAGGTAGTAATGTTAATGAGTTTCAAACTCCGCCTCCATGACACCTGTCAGGCTCAATGAATCTGAGGTGGGGTATAATCTTGTTTATCAACAGCGTAATCCCACAAGTCAATGGCCAGCAATTTTAGCAAATATTTAAAAAACCACCCTACACCTAAACGCCGGCTGATGGGGATATGGGAGCCTCTAACGGTTTTTGTATGTTCGTCAGTACTGTTCTTGTAGTATATATATTTGTGACTTCTCACACTCTGTATCAGTCCTTCGTCAATGGCTTGGAAATAAAGTCGAAACCGGTCAGACCTACACCCCGTTTCTTATTTTTCACCTGTGGTAATGTGTGATAAATGAATCACGTACAAAAAGTGATAATAATCATCAATGGATACCACGCTCCTTCCGATCTTTCTGTGTTCTTTTCCCCATCTTGAATATGCCGTCAGAGAATTTGCCGACGCCCTCACTCAAGCTCATACCAACAAGGAACACCTGCGGTTTTTACGTGAATGTCGGGATGAACAAGTGATACCAAGATCGTTCATAACCAATTCCTTGCTGAAATTAGAAGACCAACCTTCGTGTGAAATACAACGTGCCATATTGAAAAACATATCAACATCAAAACATTGGAAACCAAAAGAATTTTGAAGATCTCACGAGGAAAAGACGACATTTTGAAGCTTCAATACCACCAGATTGGAGAGAGATTCTCACGTGAATATTGTCATGTGAAGATGAGGAATCAAGTGTATCGGAAACTGAAACGGAAACACGATAATAAAATGAAACTGTTGATTGAAAGAAGCCCTTGGACCAACAACGCCAATCATGAATGTGTCGTCAACTTATCAAACAAACAGCTGGATAGAAATGTAACTAGTGCCTTAGGCTACGGTTTAAACTTTGCTTTATCTCCTGGCGGAAGGAACAGTGTGGAAATAACTAAAGGACTGTGTAATTTGGAAAAATATAGTGATTTAATGAATGAAGAAGTGAACATGATTAAGGGAGTGATTTATGGAAGTATGAAAAATCAGACACCACAAACGTCCCCAAAAAGATTTATGGTTGCTATTAATGAACTGAAAAAGATAAAAATATACACATGACAAAAGCAGATAAATCAGGCGCCCTTGTAATTTTAAATAAAAGTGAATATATAGAAAATGCAAAATCTTTTAGGTGATGATAACACATATAAAGAATTAAATAAGAACCCGATAGACAATGTGAATAGTGGTTTCAATAAGAAAGTGAAAACCTGTTAAAAGGTAACGAAAGCCTTATAAAGAAGTTGTGTGTGACCTTCTCCACCACTTCCTATACATGTATGGTACAATAAAAACTCACAAAGCAAACTTTCCTGCCAGGCCAATTATTATCAGTTGGTTTTCCGCATCATACAAGCTAGCGAAGTACTTAGTAGATATTCTCAACCCATTAGTAGGTACCATCTCAAATGCAAATATCAAGAATAATGTGGACCTGATAAATAAACTAAATAGTGTAGAGATTAATAGTGAATCCAGGCTTGTAAGTTTTGATGTTGTATCACTATTCACAAAGGTGCCAATAGATGATCTGATGAAGTTTTATCTGAATTGTTAGAGAACACACAGCTGGATATCCCATTTTCTAAAAGTATTTTTAATTGAACTGATTAAATTATGTGTAAAAGATTGTAAATTTGAATTTAATAAATTTTACTCACAAAATTTTGGTATGGCAAATGGGAAACCCTCTATCCCCAGTGTTAAGTAACTTATATATGGAATTTTTTGAAAAGAAGATATTAAACAACATAATCCCCACGTAATGTAACATGGTTTAGGTATGTTGACGACATAATTTGTATATGCCAGGAACCAAGATGTAAAAAACTTTTGCTAAGTTAAATCAATTAGTACCATCAATTAAATTCACGATGGAAATGGAAAATGATGGGTGCTTATCGTTTCTTGGATGTCCTCATACGAAGAAATAGTAGTGGTTTAAATATAGTGTAGAAAACCCACTAATATTTCTTCCTATGTGCATTTCTATTCTGGACAAAGCAATAGGTTAAAAGTCAGTGTTTTCATCTATGTTTTTAAGAGCATTACGGGTATGTAGCCCTGAATATATTGATGATGAAATAGATAAGATTGGGAATGCAGGCAAAAATTGAAATATCCTGATAGTGTATTAAACAGTGCATTTGAAGCGGCAAAAAGACTATGTATCAAACCAGAAAGAACCTTTACAACACAAAAATTTGCTTGTTCTGCCTTATAATAATAGTATGAAAGATATCCTCATCTTCTTAAGAATTTTGGTGTTAATGTCGCATTTAAGAACAATACAACAATGAAAATGTACTTATCAAGAACTCCCCAGACAATATTAAAGCGGTGTGTATATAAAATTCCGTGTAAGTCTTGTGACAACTTTTATATTGGCCAAACTGGGAAAGCACTGAAAAAAGAATTGAACAACATAAGAAATGTGTGAGATATGCACAAGGGAACAGTGGTATATTTGTACATGTTAGTGAGAACAATCATGCTATCAACTGGGAAGGGCAAAAAGGATTGTATATTCTAATAATGCACTGAAAGGAACATCATTGAATCTAGCTTCATAAAGAAAGTTACAACCATAATATGAATATCAGTCAAGGAATGTATAAACTGATCCTTTAATATCAAAAGAAATTTGTAAATTGTTTAAACTTTAAGGTAGGCAGTAGAGATGTATGAAAATAGGATTATCATATTTGTAAACACAGTACGAGGGTAGTAATGTTAATGAGTTTCCAAACTCCGCCTCCATGACACCTGTCAGGTGTGGATCTGAGGTGGGGTATGGTCTGTTTATCAGCAATGTCCCCTGAGAGTCTATTGTGATTTTTAGCCAAATGAGTTTTAAAGGCCACCCCTACCTCGACACCGGCCTGAGTGGGGATATGGAGCCTCTAACGGTTTTTGTATGTTCGTCAGTACTGTTCTTGTAGTATATATATTTGTGACTTCTCACACTCTGTATCAGTCCTTCGTCAATGGCTTGGAAATAAAGTCGAAAACCGGTCAGGACCTACACCCGTTTCTTATTTTACCTGTGGTAATGTGTGATAAATGAATCACGTAAAAAGTGATAATAATCATATATATATATATATATATATATATATATATATATATATATATAGGTATATATATATATATAATAATATATATATGTATATATATATATATATAATATATATATATATATATATATATATATATATATATATATATATATATATATATATAATTTATTCCTTCTCCCTTTTCCTCTTAGGATGAATTTCTTCTCATTGTTCCTTATGGCCATCTGCGACTGGCCAGGACTCCCTCCTGCCACTCTTTCTCTCCTTCTGACGGGCACCTAAAGGATTTATGGGGGTGTGTTATCCTACCTGTCGAACTTTTCGTTTCATGACCATATTTTCACATTTGACTAAAATAGTTCTACTTTTATTCATGACTATTTTTCACTTAAATCATAGAATGACGCTTGAGCAAGAGCCCGTGAAGGCAAAACGCTAGTTTAATCATAAAACCGATTAATCTAGCACTATGCTAGCACGGGCCCTTGCTCAAGTGTCATTCAGTGATCTAAGTGAAAAAATGGTCATGAATAAAATTAGTAAAATTGATTTAGTGAACAGTGAAAATATAGTTCAACAGGTAGGTACACAAAATATTTAACCTCCCTTATCTCCTTTCATTCATTTTTCTTTCATGCCCCATTGAGGCAATACCCATGATTGGCCACTGACGCTTCAATTATGGCAGATTCTTCCGTCCTAAAAGGGACGGAGGCTTTAAAAAAATTTGTTCCCTTTTTTATATCTATTTTTCATTATATTTTTAGTTCCTTGTTACAGTTTACTGGAAGCTTATTCTTATTGAGATCAGTTATCATCTTCAATTTTTCTTTTGTATCGTTCGACACGGAGTTTTAAAACTTTTCTCTTCTCGTGTTGCGAAATTTATTTAAGTCTGATAACTTCAACTCTTCAAAATTCTTCATCTTGTATATTTTCTGTATTTTTGTTATGCTGAGAAAATAACTCAGATCACGTAATAACTGAGTTTCCTTTAGACAACGGACTTTCACTTCTGTCTTTTTCTTATTTCACCTTTTTTTCATTAGCGTCATAGATCCACCAGCATCTGATTCATTTTTCATTTTTCCTGTTTTCCAACTGAGATGATGATGTGTAAGTAAATGAGCAGTAGTTATGAAAAATAGTTACGAAAAAATGTAATAGGAGTATGAACAACATTTTAGATGCATACTCAGTAGAAAAATTTTGAAACTTTGTGATAAAAAATACAAAACTTTAGAACTTCCAATAGAAAAGGGGTCTCGAAAAAAAAAATCATTTCGTGCTAAAAGGGAAAACAATAAGAAGACACTTTTCCCTCTTGAAATGACTGAGAGAGAGAGAGAGAGAGAGAGAGAGAGAGAGAGAGAGAGGTAAGATAAAAAATGAACATTTCCATCCACGCCTCCTCCCTCTTTTTTTATTTTATCATTCTCTTTTATCACTTTATCTCCTTTCATTCATTTTTTCTTTCATCCTTATCAGGCAATCCCCTGATTGGCATGGCGCTTCAAATCTGGCAGATTCTCCCGTCCTTTAAGGGACGGAGGCTAAAGAAATATTTTCCTTTTTTAATTTAATAACTCTTTTCCTTCTGTATCTAGCTCCTTTTTTTAAAATTTTTCGTGAAATTTCTTTTTATTGAGATCAGTTATCAACTTCGATATTTTTTGTATCGTTCGACATAGGGTTTTAAAACCTTGATCTTGTCATGTTGCGAAAATAATTCAGGTCTAAAAATTATAACACTTCAAAAGTCTTCACCTTGTTTATTTTCTCTATTTTGTTACGCTGGAAAGTAAATCAGTTCTACTAACCAGCAAGTTTCTCCTAGATTTTGGGTTTCGATGTTTTTAATTTTGTTTTATTTCAATTTTTTTTTATAATTTCATAAAAATCTTAGTGCTACTATCAGCACCAGCAGCTAATTCATGGACTGGAAACTAAATTCTTTCCTAGCTTTGTAAGTATGTCAGCAGCTCATTAAAAAAAGAGCAATAAAGAAGAAAAGTGTGTCCTTAGCCCACGGAAATGTTTATAAACTCCATGTTCTTTTGTAGCTAATACCATCAAAGGCGTTGAAAGGATAATGGAAAAGCCATTACTTATGTATGTCAGAATTTCATCCCACGTAATGACACTGAGGTCATCCGTCATTTGTTCCAACTTTTCATTGTCGTTTTCTCTGTAATATTGAGGATTTTCTTATCAAATTTCGAAAGAAATGTGTGTAAATAAATTATATATATATATATATATATATATATATATATATATATATATATATATATATTCTTACGTTCTGGGGTCTGTTGGAAGCATGTAAGGGGGTTTTTACCATAGACTGCCTTTGAGGACCAACAGAAAGCACTCAAAATGTAATAAAATGGATGGGAACTAGATGTGACTTACCTTAATTATCAGCAATAAGTTAGGAATTGGAAGGTCGCCATGGGAAATGAGTCACTAGTTACGTTAAGATGAATTTATTTACAAATGAAGCAATCATGAAATTAATCTGAAAACTGATGATCCAGCAGGCATTCACATAAAATGAGAAGCACTATTAGACCGTTAATAGCATGTCTTGGAAACAGTAAGCGGTTAATGCTGACTGAATGAGTTGCAAGGGTCCGGCACTTGCGCACAATGGGAAGGGAACTGGGTAGTCCCCCCGGGACTGTGTATCAGACTCTCTGGCTTATCAGAAATGGCAGTACTTCTAAGTGTAATTGATTCACAAGGCTGGGTCGACCGCATGGGAGCCGAGTAACAGGATTCCTGGAAGAGAAGCCCAGGTTAGCATTCCAAATCAAGAAGTTTCTCTCGTATGAAACTTTAAGGAATTAATCAATTAAATTTAATTTGCCCTTGTTAACACTATGGTGGGATTAATCTAATTCTGATCACTGAATTGACTTAAATTGGAGCTCAGGACAAGTCATGGGGGCGAATCATGGGCTGCTTTGTTGGTAGGTTTTTCTTTGACAAAGGGGGCTTTGTTCAAGAGAATGAAAAGATAGAAATTCGGAAAATATGGAGAGAAATTCACGAGAAGGAACAGAACTGGCAGGGAGTTGCATTCATAGATGTACCTTAACCTGTTGTTGCAGAGCTCTTGCAATTAGATCTGGATACTCTGGTGATGGCAGTCCAGCCAGTGTGAAGATAAAGATGAGGAGCTTTTAGTGTGTTTCCTCTGGCTGCAGCGACAAGTCTGACAGCGTAGTCTTGGCCCCAACGGCTCGGCGTCTTGGGGTATGGGTGAGGCAGACAACAGAGGCATAGGTCGAATCTGAAAGCAGTTCCCAAGGCCAGTAATAGGTTCATACAGAAAGAGACCTTAAAGCTAAGTTCCTAAAGTTCAAAACAGTAGCCTCCTTTATCCCGTTTTTGCCTTGGTTAAATTAACGACTTCTCTACGGCCACCTGACACCCCCACAAATTGTACGATGGCGGGTGGGGGGCGGCTAAGAGCGGTATTGTTCTACTCCCAAATTGGGGACCTGGGTGGTTTAGACTTTAAGTCCTACATGAGTTCAAATCTGAGCACTTTCTTCCTTCCCGCCGCCAAACTAAGCCAAGAATTTAACTGAGAAGCGAGTTTGTTCGTTAATTTCGATCCTCGTATCTAGCAGGTCAAAAGGGACGAATGAAAATATGAGAATATATATATATATTTATATATATATATATATATATTTATATATATATATATATATATATATATATATATATATATGTATATTTATATATATTTATATATTTTATTTAGATGCTGAACCCTGTTCATATGGAATAAGCCCACAGGGGCCACTGACTTGAAATTCAGGCTTCCAAAGAACATGGTGTTCATTCGAAAGAAGTAACAGAAGGAAATGGGAAATATAGAAAGAGGGTACCAGTTATTAGCAAAACAGATAAATTAACATATAAATAGATAAATAAAAATGTTAGTAGAATATAAAAAAATTAGTTGAATTGTATTAGTGTACTAATGCATTGCATCTTTGTTTAAACTTCTGAGGTTGCAACTGCACGGCCTTCTCTGGGAGGCTGTTCCACAGTCCAAAAGTGTGAGGAATAAAGGACCTCCAGAACTGAGAAGTTCGGCAGCGAGGTACATTTATTGCATATTGGTGCTGCTGTTCAGCGAATCTGGTTTCTCTCGGCAGGACAAGGGGGTCGGTGATCAACTGTGAATGTGAAAGATCTCTGTTCAAATACAACTTATGAAAAATTGACAAACAAGCGACCATCCGTCGATGTTCCAAGTCATAACTGCTACTATTAGGAAACAGAAACCTACCACCGCGAACCACTCTGTCTAAAAGAGATAAATCTCTGGCAGAAGCAGATATCTACTCCGGAGAATAGTTTTCCTGTAAAGGAAGGACAAATGACCTAAAATAGGTTGCATTGATCTTATTGTTATAAATATATGAGGCCTTACGAACAATACCTAACTTTCATGCATCATTTGCTGGAACTTTCATTAGATGTTTCTCAAAACTAGGGTGTGAGTCAAAAGTTACACTTATAATAGTTAAAGCTTCAGACTCATTCAGCCAAGTCCCATCTACCTGAAGGGGAGGATGGAGTGGAAACTCTGTAAGAGATCTGCCAATCAATAGTGTTTTCGTTTTATTGGGGTTCAGCCTCATACCCCACCGGCTACCCCCTTCCCCGATCCGGTCCATGTGTCAGTTGAGGCTGAGGGCAGCTTCATTTCTCATAAGTGGAGACTTTACTACACACACAAGTTTTGCATCATTGGCATACTGAACAATCTTGTTTTCCAGGCCTATAACCATATCACTTGTATACTCTAAAAATAACTGTGGACCACGAACACTACTCTGTGGAACTCCAGACACAATAGGTCTTGGTTCACTTAAGACTGGATCAAAAGCAACTCGCTGCATTCTACCTGTAAGGAAATCTTGAAATAACCCTAAAACATATCACCCACTCCAAGATTCTGAAGTTTATAATAAGTGCCCTGTGACGTACTGAATCGAAAGCAGCATTAGAATCTATCTGAATTACTCAGCACTCAAAACCCTTATCAAGGTTTTCTTGCAAATGGCATGTTATGTCAAAAAGAGCATCTCAGGTACCCAACTGCTTCCTATATGCATACTTATATAGTGGCTTAAAAATAAGTTTTAGCAACTTTGGAGAGCACAAGAAGAATAGAAATTGGCCTGGAGTTATTGCAGTCTGCAGATATGCCTTTCTTTGGAACAGGCACTGTATTACTAAGCTTGGACTCAACATAAAAATCTAGAGAATCTACTAATCTTGGGAGACAACACACTAGAAACTTTTTTAAAAAAACAAAGGGCAGAAACCATCGGGATCTTCGTCACCCCAGCTATCAAGATTATCCAGAATTTTCTTAACATCCCTAGAGCGAAATGCAATTTTTGTAAGAACAAGTTTAGGGTGACAAGTACCAGAGGGAGAGACCATCTTCAGCTGACTGCTTAGCTTCAAAAGCTCGATGAAGCAGCTCAGCCTTTTCCCTAGGGCAAGTAACCAATCTACTATCATCTGTCAGTAGCGGTGGAATGGAAGACGAGCCTGACCCAAAGATAGATGGTGACAACTTGGTCCACCACGGCTAAGACTAATTCATTTAAGTTTCCTATTCAAGGAATTATTGCAATTCCTCTCGGCTGTATGGTAGGTTTTATTCGCAGCACATCGAGACCCAACAAAAACAGTTTAATTTTCATGTGAACGAGTTCGTCTCCATATGTTGAATTTGGTCTGTTTGTCATGGTAAGCTCGTCTTCATGTATCATCAAACCATGGCTGGTCATTTGTCCTGAATTTGATGACCTTCCTAGGTTCATACTTTATTAAAATAACCATCAGCATTTCATTTAACTTCTTCTTGGGATCAAGATCTAATATAGCATCTTAAATATTAAGTGCCTGACAAGCTTCAATAATGCGATTCCAATTGTCCCTAGATTTCAGTCAGACCGTTTTTCCATTGGTGGCATTAGGAATATACTGAGTGAAAGATATGTCCATCTCAATTGCACAATGATCAGATGTGCCAATATATTCGTAGACAATAGCTGGAACATCTGTTAATATCAGAAATATTCGTGGGTTCCTCAATTAGCTGGACAAAATCGGAGGACACGCAGAACTCAAGAGCAGACGGGCCAAGTTGACGAGAGGAATTTGAATTTAGCCAATCACTGTGCTTTGCATTAATCTCCACAAATAACGAATGAAGCTTTCGAATCCTGTGACTGAGCTATACTAATCCTTTCGTAGAGAAGTCGTATATTTATATAGAATCGTCGATATCTGGATTGCGGTAAACAGCAAATACGTAAACACTGCAAAACTTAGTGAAAATTTTAAAACAAAGAACTTCATTGCAACTACACTCCAACTTTTTCTGACGATAATAGGTCGTCCTGGCTTTGAGTATACAGCCATACCTTTCCCATGTGGGATGTTACGACGATAAGTAAATTCATGGCCATCCAACCCTGGGATTAAAAACTCAACCTTTGACGTGTTACTACTTTCAAGTATCTCAGATAAAAATATAAAATCGTAGTTATGGGCACAACTCTGGGGATAGCGAAAATTTGACCCAAGTACCTGATATTTGAGTAAAGTACTTTGCAATTTTTCGTACCGTAATGAGTCACAGGCGTAGGGTTCAGCTTAAAATCTCCCGAAAGAATTGAAATAAACAATATAAAATCAGTAGCAAAACTAATATATACAATTCAATAAATTCCACATCATTCATAGGTGAATTCATGAGCGGGTGAATTCATACGTAAGTAATTTCACTCACCCGAGGTTTCTCGAGGCAGTATTAATAAATGATACTTGATACTGGATCGATCTTCCCTTTCAGAGAGCGTCAGGAGAGCTCTCTTGTCTGTCTCCTTGAAGCTTCATTGGCACTTGAAGGTTCTGCTTTCAGTTGATCTAGACAGAGGCGTTATCAATCAAATTCTGCTTAATTAACATGTTCATTAAGACTTCAATCATTTCGTAATACTTATTGAGACTTCAGTATCAAACAGGCCAGAGATTGCATAATCCCAAACGACACTTCGCCTGTCATTGTATCTCTATTTTCTCTCCTCTCTCTTAGATATATATATATATATATATATATATATATATATATATATATATATATATATATATTATATATATATATATATATATATATATATATATATATATATATATATATATATATATATATATATATATATATATATATATATATATATATATATATATATATATATATATATATATATATATATATATATATACACACACACCAACATCCAGGTGTCATCTGAGCTTTTAATCTTAACGCTTGATGAATGTACGAATACAGATTAAGGTAATCATAAAGCGCTTTAATTAGAAATACATTCTCACCAACACATAACTTAAACATGAGCCGTCTACGACAGTTAAATGAATTACCAATTACAGAAATGACTGCAACTTATGAGTGATTCACAGGCTTTAGATGAAACGTGTTTCTCATCTCCCGGAAACTCATAAACCAAGACCTTATTGATATGGAGATCACTGCGCCCTCTTCTCCGGACATCAAAGGTCCCCAGCCAAAGCAGCAAAGACGTCAGTTCTCGATGTCATTTCTGTTCTTTATCTGTGCTTAAACTGACGGGAGAGACGTGCAGAGGTACGGAGGGGGCCCATTACTGCGTCTGTCCAGAGCCCAAAGACTTCGCTGAGGTGAAAGGGATGTTTCTTATCATCACTGAGATACGGGAGAGGGTGGCTGTTAATCTAAGTGAGAAGGATTTATGCGAAGAAGCTGATAGAGGTTATTACGTTTCTGCTTGCTATAAATAAGACTTTCCGCGTATAAGTTAGGGCGAAGAAATGTTTACAGACAATTGTTTATTTCTAAATAGAACAAGTTGTATTTCTGAATGCTGCTCCTGAGATTTTTTTGTTGTTGCAGGTTAAAGAAATACCGTTGCATCACTGGTCCTAAAAATGTAGATTTATTTATAGATTTCTTATTACAAATAAGGACTCGTACATAAAGGAAAAAGTCACATTTCTAATCGATGAAAATAAGAGTGAATTCATCGAAAAGAACAGGGAGCACTGTTATTTCTGACTGTCGCAAACAATGGCTTATATATACAAAAGAAGGGAGTTGTTGTTGTTGTTGTGGTTCCCCAGACTCTGTTATGCCAGGAAGCCTGCACCGCGCAAGAAGGACACCATGCTTACTGGATCTGACCATAACTGTGTGGTAGTGTGGATGTTGTGTTGTTGTCTAAGGGCTGCCAAGTTAGGGCAATCTACTAAGAGATGTGTAATTGTGTGGGGACTAACTTGGCAGAGTGGACATATGTCTGTTTGGGTGTTGTCTATGCGGTGTTTGTAGGTGTTTAGTGATTGGTGATGACCACAGCAAAGTCGAGTCAGGTGTACTCTCTCCAATCTTGAGAGCTGTGTTTCTGTACTGCTTATGTTGGGTGGGGGGTGCCAGTATTTTGTTGTTGGGAAGGTTATTAAGTGCTTGTCTAGTGAGGTGAGTATGGATGTGCTTTTTGTTTTGTGTGTGTTTGTGGGTGGTGGTATAGAATTCAAGATATCTGTATAGTGTCTGTGTGGTGTATTCGCTATTTGCCTGTGTGTTGGAGGGTGGTCGTGAAGGTAATAGCATGGGCTGTTTGTGTTGTTTATGACCGATGCCAAGAATTGTGTGCCTCTCATGTCTAAGTGTTGCCTGATGGTGAGAATCTTGGTTTCGGCGTGTAAGTGTTCCATTGGTGTGGATTGTGTACTGCCAAGGATGATTCTCAGAGCTGTGTTTTGTATTATTTGTAGTTTGTTTAGTTGTGTGTTGGATATGGCAGGGTGCCAGGCTGGGCTGGCGTACAAGGCTTTACATATATAGGACAGCAGTTGTTTTCTGCGTTGCAAATAAATATTTACTATATAAGAGAAAGCCTAACATAAAGTGCTACTGAAAATGATTAACGCGTATGAGAGGGCTAAACATTTTACTCGTAACAAAATAACGATTTGTGAATAATGCGAGAGAGGAAGGCGAGGATACACATTTATTCGTTACAAAGTGGGATTTATTTAAATTACAGAAAAGGCTGCATAGTATTGCAAATAGAATTTAACTTCTATCATTGTCAGGCTTAAGTTTTTTTACCAGGAAATTATATTCCATATCAATGGACTGTTTAAGAGGAAAATACTTTGCCAGCAACTGCCCTGTTCATGGCCTGGCGGTTGAGTAACAAGAGAACTTCGGGTATTTTAACACGTAACAGCTCAGAAGGTTGTCATTATTTGCACGTTGCTTGTTACAAATCATTCAAAAGGGTAATAAATGAATAAAGATGTGCGAATCAATAAACCAGACAAGCAGAGTAAACAACCAACAGAAATGATAATGTAAAAGGAAATGGGTGGCAGTAGTATATGAAAAAAAAAAATATAACACAGCATGAAGAATAATTTCCACGAGTACACTTCGTTGAAAAACTTTAACACATTGTGACAAAGAATACCAAAAAAATCAGACACTACAAAAGGATAGGTACTCATGGCAAATATCTAGATTTTTCACTTCATGCTAAAAGAGAAAATAATAGGAGGACACACTTCCATTTTTGAAATGACCAAAGAGAGAGAGAGAGAGAGAGAGAGAGAGAGCTGCACATTTCCATCTATGCCTCCTCCATCCTTTTTTTTTTATTATTCTCTTTATCCCCTTTATCTCCTTCCATTCATTTTTCTTTCATCGCCCCATCGAGGCAATCCCCCTGATTGGCCGCTGACGCTTCAAATCTGGCAGATTCTCCCGTCCTTTAAGGGACGGAAGTTTTTGCGAAAATATTTCCTTTTTTATTTATATATATTTTTCTTCTACTTTTAGCTCCTTTTTACAAATTTTTGAAAAGGTTCTTTTTCACTGAGATCAGTTATCAACTTCGATTTTTTTTTATTTTTAGACATGGGGTTTTAAAACCTTTCTCTTGTCGTGTTGCGAAAATAATTCAGGTCTGACAATTTCAACTCTTACAAATTTTTAATCTTGTTTATTTTCTGTATTTTGTTATGGTGAGAAAATAACGCAATCAGTTATGTATTTTAATATTTATTAGGCTTCCGTTTCTTTAATTTTTTATCATTTTATCTTTTTGTTAGCTTCTTAAGATTCCAAGAGTTATTAACAGCACCAGCAACTAATACACAGACAGGAAACCAGCTCCTTTCCTAGTTCTGCAAGTAGGTCAGCAGCTCACTGAAAAAAAAAAACAATTAAAAAACGCGCGTCCTTAGTCCAGGAAAATGTTTATCAACTCCATGTTTTTTTTTTTTTTTTTTGTAGCAAATGTCATCAACGGTGTTAAAAGGATAAAGGAAATGTTACGACTTATTTATGTCAGGATTTCGTTCCACGTACCGACATAAAGGTCATCTGTCATTCGTTCAGACTTTTTTTTTTATTGTCGTTTTCTTTGTAATATTGAGGATATTCGAACGAACTATAAAAAAAATAATGTAGATTATAATTGTTTATTTTTATGATATTTTGCGTCGCAAATGTCAGGGTCACTGAAACCGAGTGCAGATGGTGATACGGCCATCAATGGGAAGAGGAAGGATATTTACCGAAACGAAAATAGAGAGAGAGAGAGAGAGAGAGAGAGAGAGAGAGAGAGAGAGAGAGGAGAGAGAGAGAGCGTTTTTATTTTTGTTGTAGAGGAAAACTATGACAGAGCGAGTCATAGACAGAGGGAAATTTTAATCATAAAGGAAACAGAGAGAGAGAGAGAGAGAGAGAGAGAGAGAGAGAGAGAGAGAGAGAGAGAGAGAGAGAGAGTTATAATTATGGTCAGTGATCCCAGCGGAGATATCACATATCCCAGCTTCCAATTACCAAGTAGGAATCCAGGCGGGAAAAAAAAAATTCCGTGTAATCCCAGTTATAAAGAGGACATTAACGCGGTCACGCCCAGTTGACAGAATCCCTTTATAAAATTTCGACTTTTAGCTAAATGATGTCGATGAATATAGGAAGAGAGGAAGGGACAGAAGAAAGAAAGAAAGGAAAGGAAAGCAGTGACGGCCGCAGATGGTGGATAGTGTCGCATGGAACAGGGGAATAAGGAAAGAAAGGAGAATGTTCTATAAAATGTTTTTTTTAATATAAAAAAAAAAATAGAAGCAGTTAACGTACTTCCTTTCCGATTACCAAGTTTTCCTTAAGCTGACTTTGCTTTTCGACAAGTAATTTGGGGGAAAACTGTGCTCATTACATTATTATCATATCATACAGAAATCAAAATCTTGACAATAGGAAACAAAATTCTTAATTTTTGATAAAAACTTCAACTATTTAATTTCTCCTTTTCCCCAATGTGCACGTCAGTGCTACATTTCAATTTTTTATTTAGTATCCTCGGTAGTAGGGCTGTTTGGGTTCAGTAAGTGGAAGTCATCGCTCCAAAAATCCGTTATCCTTTGTGGGGAAACCAACAAAGGCTGATGTGAGTGTAACGCATTTTGTTCTCCCTGTGCAAGTTTTTCACGTGGTAGTCGAATTATGACTTCAGTAGGTATCTTGGATCATGTCAAGATTAGCGAACCCACTCACAGCAGGGTTCGCTATTCTCTAAAAAAAGATTATTGGGTTCGTTATTCTTTACATGGGAATAATCGGGTTCGCTGTTCTAGACATGAACACTTCGGTACCAGACATTTGATCCCCCAGGGGCTACTAATAAACAAGGCAAAATACATTTGATCCCCAGGGGTTAGTACTAAACACGGCGAAACAGTGTAGATGAATCACTGTTTCGCCGTGTTTAGTACTATCCCTCGTGTGGAATTGGAGTTCGGACCGGAAAGGGTTGGCCATTCTTTACATGGGGATCACTGGGTTCGCTGTTCTTGACAGGGAGATGTTGGGTTCGCTAATCTTGACATGATCCGGTATTTTTTTGTACATTTGAAGGCTTAATTTTCAGTGAAGCAAAGTTTATGTGAAGAGGTGGGGTTAAATGATTGGAAATTGCGGTGTTCGTGGCAGAAATCTGTTCTCCTTGGTGGAAGACTCACAATGAGTGGCGATTTTCTTTTAAAGAGTTTGTTCTTCCTTGTACATAAGTATTTAACGTGGTGTTAGAAGCGTGACTTTCACGAATTAAATATTATGCATGCATATGAAGATTTATTTTCAGTGAACCAATGTTAAGTTCTCGCTTAGTTAAGTTACTGAGACACGAAAAGGATTTGCGTTCGTGCGTAAGTTATCAAGAGTTGATACCACCTTAACTTTGGCAGTACACTTGGCAGCTTCCTGCGGTTATTAAGTTATTACTTAATTTAGTTTTAGAAGCTGTGCATCCTTTGGTGCTAGAACTGTTAATTTTGATAAGAGCATATTCGGTATCTGGTAATTAATTCTGTTCACCATGATTGGCAGAGTATTTATATCTTACGGCAGGCTGTAGAACTTTGTTAAATGTTTAGGCACTATAGTGTGAAGTTTACTGCCTATATGAAAGCCTAAGTATTTTGGCTTTTGGGTCAAACGTCAGTGGATAGGAATACAATTAAATTTTAAGTGTTTGCAACTGTTCAGAGTGTGCAATGGCGCTGGTTATTCTTTGATGTGTACTGAAATATAAAAAATCGATATTTGATGTTATAAGCTGTGCTTTTAAGTGACTTAAACATGTTTCATACGGAAATCAGACAAAAACTCATCTCATATTTCCTACTATCAAGGTATCTAGTCTTTTGTTTGAGTCTTCATTCTCACGATGCTGTACTAGTGCTGAACACATCGGCCATGGCAGTAATTATGGTAATAGGGTAGAGTAAAAATTTACTAAAGCATTTTCTAAACGCCAATTCAGCACCTATTACAATAGTTTCTATGGCGGTATGAACTTGAGTGGAAATTTCCCTCTGGGGCTTTTTATATCTTAACAACCAAGTTAAAGTTAAGTATAGCTTAGTTTTACCAGACCACTGAGATGATTAACAGCTCTCCTAAGGCTGGCGCGAAGGATTAGACTTACTTTACGTGGCTAAGAACCAATTAGCTACTTAGCAACGGGACCTACAGCTTATTGTGGAATCCGAACCACATTATAACGAGAAATGAATTTCTATCACCAGAAATAAATTCCTCTAACTCTTCATCAGCCGGCCGGCGACTCGAACTCGGGCTTAGCGAGTGCTAGTCCACAGCTCTACCGACTCGCCTAACGAAGAGCTACCTTAACAACTAGAATGTACTGTACACAGATTGCATGCTTGTGGTATGTAGTTATTTTTTTTGCAGATGTTTTCGAAATTGAGGTCACTCACAGGACATCGTGGAGACTTACACCTTCTGCTGCAGTATTGTCATTCACAGCAGAACAGGGCGTAAGGATTTGTGATGTGGATTATAGAGTGCAGCAGTATCTACCAGTATCCGCAGAGATCGATGAGTAGTTTGTTAGGAATATATATTCCTAAAGTACACCTAACTGTATTATTTTCTACATATTCGAATTACAAGCGCTTTATTTTTTGCCTTACCAATATTGTTCATTAAACTCAGATTCTATGGAACTCAATTTTAACGGAAATTATTGTCATTAGTGCTTGAAAATCCCATTGATTTAGTTGGTGGGGTTTCCCGGTTGTCATTAATACTTGAAAATCCTTTTTTTAGTTAATGAGTTTTATTTTTGTTTTTTTAGAACTAGCTTTTCAGAGAAGGTAAACGTTTCTTGCCGTTGTTATTCGTGTTTCGTTTTGGCAGACAGTGAATAAAAATTCTATTGAGACTTACAAGACTTACAAAAGCTTTCTTGCTGATTGTTTGCTATTTGTAACTTTAATTGTACAAATTTTTCATTATAAAGATTTTGTACTAAACTGCTTCTATAGATGTTTTGGCCCTTGTAATTGCCTCTAGCCTATATTTTAAATATGTTCATCTTGCTTATCATTCTTTTCCGGTCATTTGTATAAATCTTAATTTATAAATTTCCCTTTAAGTTACGTATAGTGCCGCATTTCTACTGAACTATTAATAACGACTTATAATCGTTTGACAATTTTATAGCTAAAATTTATATTTGCAGGATCTTTTGGATGCGGCGAATGTTCCTGAATGTCTCTCATTCAGGACACGATTCATTCAAATCCCAGGATCTAGGATGGACCAAGAGATGAACCTAATTGCTCAGTTGGAGATCGTTTGAAGTAAGTGCAGTATTGAGATGAATGTGCTCACTCAACCTCCCCCCCCACCCCTTCAAGGGCGGCACCCCTGAAGGGATGGGGTAAATCTCCAACTCCCACGACATGTGGATATGTCTTTTTAGACGTGCTACACAAATCATGGGGGTCTCAAAACAAACCAACTACTAATACCACTCTTGCTTTTCAGGTGGAAAGTAATGTTTAATAGTTAAAATTTGTTTAGTCTGATAGTATTACTGTAGGGTCTTAATTATGACATGACTTATAAGGAATGCTATCAATCTTTAGGTGAACTAGATTGCTTTTGAGGTAATTTAGGTGTTAAGCTGGGACATTTTAAGTAGAGATGTATAGATATCAACTTGAATAGTTTTTCTTTGTATTAGGGTTATGCTATTAATCTTAGATAAATTTTTTGTTGTGGATAGATGGGTTTATACTTTGCATGGGAGTAGGTGCAAAGCTCACAGCAGACGAATAGTTTTAACTGCAAATTTATTAGAACTTCAGTTTCCAATAGTTCTAAGCTTGATTGTTTGTTCATTGCAGATTAATAGCTTTTGTGATGAATTTGGCTCATTTATAACTTTGCTGATAAGTCTTACTAGTATGATAGGTTGTGGATAAAAATTGTTGTAGTTGTATAACGTGCCGGTAAATTGGGCTAGCAGAAAAATGAATATCTGTAAATGGCTTGCAGGTGAACTAAGTTAGCTGCTGTTAGATTCAGGTTGCTTAAAGCTGGCAATGGTTAAATATGTATGTACACCTCAGCTTGTATTATTAAATGATTGAAGTTTTCTCCTCAAGACGTCTTAACAGGTAGTTTTCAATAATAGGTTTATCCCCAAAAGTAATCTAGGATTTACTTATTATTCAGATTGCTTTATGCAAGTTAATGTGCAAAATTATGCTTGATTAACTGCCAACTACCCAAGTCAACATACGGTACTTTGTTGTCTTCAGCAAAATATGATGGTAGTTTGTAATTTTAGGATAAGAAAAATTAAATACCTTCGATTTTTCATAGGTTGACCAGTAACTGCATTTGTAACTTAAATAATTGAATGTATAATCTGCCAAATGTAGTTTTTGGTGCGGTATTGCTCCTTTTAATATTTATTTTTATTCTGCATTGCTTTTTGTAATCATTCAGTATTTTGAATTTTTCTCACACTGAAAGAGTCAAGATCTTTAAACTTACTTTTAACTTTCAGGGGACATTAAGTTATTGGTAACTTCAAGGTTCCAGGGATATTGCATTACAAAACATAGTTCGGGGACAGTGAACTAACTAGAACCATTCATAGCGGGCTAATTCTCAATTATTGGCACTGCATCATTTCAAGTGGCTGGATTTCTAAGAACTAGAAAATCGCTAATAAGCTAATTATACTGCCTGTAATGACTTAAATATAAATATTTGGTAATAACGTAATTTAGGATGTATTAGGCACATAATAAGCTTTTGCTTAGTTGTAAACCTTCCTTCTGGTGTAAGTTAATGTGAATTGTATAGAAGTTGGCCGTATTGTGCAATTCAGTAGTAGCTGAAACTGCGTGATGTTTATTATACTTAAATTTATTTTGAACCGTATTGTTAGTATGCTAAAATAAACTGTTGGAACTAAAACATTTGTCAGCCGAGGTATCAGAAGTAATCAATTCTTATAATACCCTTTGTTTCATGAGAGAATATTTTTATGTAGTCAAGAATTTGTGCACGTACTTATGTGTCAAGTGACTACTTAAA
Source organism: Macrobrachium rosenbergii (assembly GCF_040412425.1). Taxonomy (NCBI): domain Eukaryota; kingdom Metazoa; phylum Arthropoda; class Malacostraca; order Decapoda; family Palaemonidae; genus Macrobrachium; species Macrobrachium rosenbergii. The sequence continues at coordinate 23,877,765 of NC_089749.1, forward strand.
GAAGTACTTTTACTGTACAGTAACTAATCGTGAAATTCCACATGAATTTGTCCAAAGTTAAATGAGGAATATTAGCGAATGGTCTTGGTTATTACATACATGCTTATTTTCATTAGAATTACTGTTTTTATCTAGATAGTGTCATGTATTAAGTTTAGGGTAATTAAAGAACTTTTGCTTGCATGCACAGTGCAAGGCCTCTGCTCCTCTTCTATAATTGCAGGGTGGTTTTGCTTTAAGGAAATGTACCCAGAGACTCTCTTTCCAAATTGTGATGAGGCAGCCCTTATCACTGAAGCAGTGTCGGGTCAACTCGAGAAAGTGACTTCAGTTTTCACATTCAGGTGTGTTTATAGTTCGCAGTCTACGTCTAATAAAAGGTGCTTTAATGTGTAATAGTTTTTATGCCGATATTTACGGGAAAACTAAGAATTTTTAGAGGTAATGGAAAAAAGTTAACATTGATTGTACATGGGCTTTGAAACCCCTCGTTTGGTGCGGTCAAGAGGGTCATCCTAAGGTCTTGTGGTTTTGTCGAATTGACATAAGACAGTTCTGAGTTTTAAAAGTTCAAAGTTGTTCAATGTTCCCGTTCCCAATCTGAAAGAATAGTAGAAATGGATTACCTTTCGCTTTTTCCTTGAGCTAAGTTTTACTTAAGGGTTGTGGAATTCTACTTTGAAGAAAATAAAAACCATTAATCTCTATAGGCCTAATTTCTTTCCTTAGTGGTAAATACTGGGTATTCCTAAATTCATACGGTGACCTCTTTACTTGCGTTTAAATAAGATGCTTGATTTTAATGTATCTATGTGACAGGCTCAAAAGTGAATCGTTCTAGGCCGATAGTAAAGGCTCTTGATGTTTACTGGAAATAGATGCAAGGGGGTAAAACCACGTAATCGAGGCTGTGTTAAATTTTTTTTAGAATGTTGAAGTAGTTTACAATTTTGGCCAAAAGTTTAAAAACTGAGGAAAACGTTAGTTCTAAATGTCTGGACGCAGACTATGTTGAACTAAAAGACTGACAGTGAAAACAGCTGAAGGTGAACGACTGGGAGAATGAATAACACCTGAAGGTGAGCGATTCACTTTATTTTAAACAAAAATATATAAAGGTAGATTTAGTTATATTAAAATTGCACCTTAAAAGATACTATATTGTCAGAGGGTTAAGATGCTCTACAGTAAAGTTTACCTCGTAATAAAAAAAATTTAAAAAATGGGTCTTTGATGACCCAATGAAAGTCTTGAGTATTTGCTGAGCGGTCGAACATTTTGACCTTATCTACAGAAGATAATGGTGGTTTGCTTTCGTGTGTTAAACTGATTAATGAAATTAAGTACCAAATATGAGTGAAATGAAAATGATCATTAAGAACTGTTCTATTTGGCAAGAATTTGTATAGAACCTATGACGTTGATGCTGCGGTAATTATCAGATGAAAAAGGCAGGTATAACTTACTGTACTTTGCTTAGCAGCAGTAAGTTTTTCCTTTTGACTATAACAACATTAACTTGTGAAATTAAGCTCTAAAAATTATTAATTATCTGCAAAATATTTAATAAGGAAATTATAGGAACTTGGGGCGCAGCTGTCTACTCTTGTAAAGCTATTTCGACTAAATGAGAGGGAAAGACGAAAATTTTGGAAGTATGGTGGAAGGTCTTATTTTTTTATTTCATCGTAAGTGGGATTAGTGGAAGTTTTTTTTTAATGTTAATGATTACTTAGAATGTTAAGTCTTCACGCCACTTATACAACCTAAGTGTTATCTGCTTCACCCCTTTATAGTATATAAATTTAGGTGAGCATTACATTGAGAAGCAACTAATCCTAGATAATCAATCTATCTACCTTCGAGGCCCTTATCAGCGAAGCAAGTTTAATAAAAAAAAAATTGCATAATTCGTTTAGTTTCTTGTCGGCAAAATTAATCTCTAAATAGGTCTTTGGTGCCCATTCAATATTCTGCCACCTGTAACGCCTGTTGGTTAGGAACTTCTAAAATAATTATGGTACCAAAGTTAATCTGAGTAGGTTTTCCATAGAATAGAGGTGCTGAAGAGATGGTAGTGGATGTACATTGCGTTAAAGGATAAACCAAGGAATGAAGGTCAAAGTTACTTGATATAAACCGATGATAAACTTCAAAGAAATCTCACTGAGTACTTATGAGCGACCTGTTTCCTCTGGAAAAGGCTCTGGCAGACATGCAATTTCCTCTCGGTTCGGTTAAAGGTAATTGGTGCTGCAAAACAACTTGACCCTCCAAGACGATATTCATGCTCAAATGTCTGAAAAACAGAAGACTTGAATAAGTCCATAAAACGGGTATATGTCCACCACTAGCTGAATCCTGTTTCCAAAATTTAAGTTGGATTAAGGCTAGGAACTTGTAGAAGGAAAGTCTCGGTTGAATTTGTAAACTATCGTCACTGTAGGATACTAAAGATTTGGGGTTTTGCGGATGATGGTGGTTTGAGAATTTTGAATTCTTATATTTTGTAAGGTCGTGACTTCATTCAGTCTTCATGGACTCGATCATAATGAAACATATATATCTTACAGGGAATATGTGAAACCAGGGATTTCACGAAATCCCTAGGGAATATGTGAAACGACCAATTTGGTTAGGAAAATTTGATATCCAAGGGCTAGTACTAAACATGGCGAAACAGTGTGTCATCTACACTGTTTCGCCATGTTTAGTACTAGCCCCTGGGGGTTCAAATGAGTTTCTCCGTGTTTAGTACTAGCCCCTGGGGGATCAAATGCTCTTAGGGATAGTGTAGACGAATCACTGTTTCGCTATGTTTAGTACTAGCCCTCGAGGATCAAATATTCCTAAGCGAACTGTTCAATTCATAAACTCCAGGGGATTTCGTGAAATCTCTGAATTTCACATATTCCCTGTAACATATATACATAGAATCTACTGGTCACTTTTTACCAGACATTTCCCGAATTCTTCACACTTTTTGGCTTTGCTTGTCACTACAAACCCTGAGATCTTGCAGTTAGATCTTAGGTTTTGCAGTGACAAGCGTATCCAAAAGCGTGAAGAATTCGAGAAGTTAAGAAGACATTTTGGTCATTACAATTCCATACCCGAGACATCTGTCTGTTTGTTTGTCTCTCCTTGACATTTTATTCCTGAAGTTCTTCAATTGTGGACAGCCATATACAGTTTTGTTTCCACATCCCATTCCCTCCTCTCTCTCTCTCTCTCTCTCTCTCTCTCTCTCTCTCTTCCTAACTCCTTCCCCCAGTTCATCGAACATCTACTTTAGTTGTCACCCCATCCAATCTTCGTTCTGTCATCTTTATTCTCATCTCCACTTTTATTCCCTTCATTATCTATTCAAACGTCACAGGGTAAGGTCAGTGAAGACTTAATGATATGTCTCGATTTATTTACCAGAGGAATAAAACATAAAATACCGTTTTCTCCAATAGATTAATCGTAATTTATCCATTTGCAAGGACAGTTACATTCCCGTTGAAATTTATTAGATATATCTAAGATAATTTTGTTCAGAGCTGAGCTAGTTTGGTAATACCAAGTCTTGTCTAAGGGGAATGATATATAATCTATTTATTTATCTATCTATCTACCCATCCATCTATCTATCTATATAGATAGATAGATAGTTAGATAGATAGGTAGATAGATAAATAGATATAGCGTGAGCATTATTATTCCTTTATATTTATGTGCTCATTCAGTTGGCACGTAGATATATAGTACAGTCAAGTTGACTTCAAAGCAATTAGGCCCACATACTTGGAGTCAACGGTCACGTGACCATCCACTCATCCGCACGCATCCCTGCATCCCTACACACCACGAAGAGAGCCCAGATGAATGGGATATATAAATAACGAAGGGAAATAAAAAATGGGAAAGGGTATCTATACCATAAAGCATCAAAGGATAACGAAAGGGAAAAAAAAATCCCAAAACAAAAGAGAAGCGACTAAAGCCAAGCGGAAAGGAATATGCGAGAGGGAGGAATAGGAACCGTATGAAAGAAAAAATAATGGAGGCTGGAGGATAAAATAAAAAGGTTTACGGGTGAGAGGTGGTACAGGAATAGTAGCCCAGAGGAAAATGTGGAAACGTTAGCTGAAATGAAAGCTGGATAGATCAAGTAGTTATATTAGAAAATGTCGACATTCCGTATCCTTTCAAATGTTTAATTGGCCAAGATTTATACTTGATGCTAAACATGACTGGGTTAATAGTATCTTTGTAAAAAGTGACACATTGCTTTGGTTTTCACTAGTTTTTCTTGCTTGACTCAAATTTAATTTTCTGCAATCAGCTGAATTTGTACAGGATTTTTTTTGGTCTTTCATATTTGTCTGTGGGTGAGTCTATCGCTGCATGAATTTGTAAACTGGAGCACAAATTTGTGTATGTGTACATAAGCTGATTTACAGAGTTTCTTGTACTAAATCACCATTTGTATAGATTATATCCCAGAGTCACAAATAACGACGTATTAATGAAACTATAATAATTTTCTTTCAGACCCAACGTTTCAGGATGGTGCCTGCCTGCGGAGTGACTTGGTAAATCCCTTCCTGGCTGGATGCTGTTTCTAATTCCCGTGGCTCAGGGAAATAATCTGGAGGTAAGTCTCTTATCAAAAGTAATTATCATCAGGTCCGATTTTATCAACGTTTTTATTAAGCACGTTAAGCCATTTGTTCAAAATCTATCTTCATATTGGATGGTTACATTTTTAAATAATTTTTTTATATATCAACTGGAGGTTTTAATATCAATCAATAAGATTTATTATGACTGATTTTATTGAAATAAATTTATTATGATACATTCATACAATGAACTATTTCTCTACCACCGTAGCAGCGAAAGAACCTTG